>NC_083339.1:45691573-46055323 GCF_019175385.1 Lycium barbarum | reverse complement strand
TGGCTTCCGTTAAGGTACTGTGGAGGAATGATAACCGGGAGGAGATGACCTGGGAGTCGGAGGAAGAAATGAAGAAGAAATACCCTCATCTGTTCCCTATGGCCACAGGTAACCTCGAACCCCTGCTTAATTTCATTTCAATATCAATCATATATCATACATATTGTTTATGAACATGAACTCCCCCAAAGTGTTTTTCAAACCCCATAAGATTTATTTTAACATTCGAGGACGAATGTTCTAAAGGGGGGGAGGATGTTATATCCCGTGTTTTCACACGTTTGGAAGAATTCGATAAACATTGGATTTTTGAGATATGAGGTCAAATTTGATATTGTGTTGAACATAGGAGTTATGCATGAAAGAATAGAATCATGAAAGTGTGGGACAAGGCTAAGGGTAATTTTGGAATTTTGGAAATTAGTTTCGGGAATTACAAAATGTGATCCATAAGTTATTGGGCTCAAAAAAAATTTAAGTGAATTGGAGCCCAATCCATTGAAGTGGCCGGCCATAGTAGGCCTTGGCCCAAGCCCAATTAATGTGGTCATGTGCAAGACATGTGACCACTAATTATAAGAGAAGACCAAGTCTTCATATTAATCCATTAGAAGCAAGAACAAGTAAGAGCAAAAAAAAAAAAAAAAAAAGAGAGAGAGAGGAGGGTTTCGGGTTTGCCCTCCAAATTTAGCCATCCAAAATCTTGCTTCGAAAATTCATTTCTTGTTAAATTCCTACTAATTCAAGGTTCCTTTGCATCTTGGTATAGTTGGATTGGAGTGGGGAGCACTAGAATCTCCAAGGTGATCATATATTCAAGTGAAGGAGACTTGAAGAAAAGGTAAGAATTTCTACCTTGTTGTTGTGTTATGAAGTTTTGATTGTGTTGTAGTTTATGGAAATGTGTTGATTGTATGAAGGAATAGAAGTTTGCAAAGTGGGTGTGTGTGTGAGTGTGTAGCCGTGTGTATACATATGATGTATAGCCACCAATGTGTTGAAATTATGTGGTATTCTAGTTGTGAATGTGATGGGATTCATGTTGAGAATGAAAGTAGAATAAATTTGATTGAATGGTTAACAATAGCACTTGGCCGTGTGGTGTATGTGGCTTGAGAATAAAATGGATTAAGTTTGTTTAATGTGTTAGAGCGTTGGTATTGTGATGTTTGTAATGTGAATGAAGTTATTATGATATAAGTTTGTATTGAATTGGAAGGTAGGAACTTATGTCGTTTTTGTATGATTTTCCGACGTTAAGGAAATGAAGTGTTTGGTTGTGAATTATGATGTTCATTGAGGTATTTGGAAGTTGGAAACTTGTTATGAAATCATATGCCAAAGATTTGATGTTTTGCATAAGTTATACTTTTGGCGGAAAAGTGTATATCTTGTATATCAAGTGTATATCCTAAGAGGAATGGTATGATATGCCTCTAAAGTTATGTGGTGATGATCTTAGATGATAATGGGTGTGACATTATAATGTTAATTCAAAAATTTGGATTGAATTGATAATTATGTCAACTTGTGAGGAAAATTGCTACTTGAAGGATATTTGTACTTTTAATGTTCATTAATGCTATTGTTGTGGTTGTTTGGGTTGTTGTTGATGAATTATAGCCGGGTTGAATTCTCGGGGTGCTATATGTATAGGGGAAGTGCTGCCGAAATTTCGGTAGCCAAATTTGCATTAAATTGAGACTTTGGTAATTATGGCTTACAAATGGTAAACTTGACCATTTGCAGTTTTTCGACGAAACGGGAAGTGACTTTTGGAAGGCGTTAGGAGCGTGAAAGGTATGTAAAGCAACCCTATTACTTCCCTTGGCATGCCTTTAGTGAGTTAGGGTCGGATCCGGGCCTCGAAGGACCTCGTGGCCCTCGGAATCCGCAAAGGAAATTTTCCGTTTTTCCTTCAATGGAATTGAACATCTTTGGTGCCCTTTTGCTTGAAATAAGGCACCTTTGCTTCAAACTACTCGAAACGTCGCCGAATGTCCGTAGAACCTTTTTAGGTGACTCCATTTGGTTAAAGAACACTATTTGAGCCCGCCGCCTTGTTTGTCCCGAGGCGGGCCCGCTAATTACGATTTTACCCTTATGAGTCAAGGCTTCCTTTTTAAGCAAATTTTTGAAAGAAAATGTGTTGACTACCTTTAAATTATCTAAAGAATGTGGTTTAAATATTCTATCAAGCCTAATGAATTATTTTGATACCCGGTATGACTTCGGGAAAGCTATACTTCCGTAATTTATTTTGACATACGAAATGTGTTATTCTGATCCCGTTTTATTCCATTTGATTTATTCGTCTTCGATACGCTTCGTCGAGTCTTTGAAGATAATTATGACGTTTTAAAATTGCATTAGTTTCTCACTACTCTATTCGTGGATGTCCCAACGTTTCCCACACTGAGCCCGGGCCAGGATATGTTGTCAAGCGTAATCTTCTGCATTGTTCGCCGCGCCCCGAGGTGAGGGGGCAGGTATACGCGTACATGGGTCTGTGGAGTATGATGTGCCATGTCCGCCGTTCTGATCTGATCTGTTATGGCCATTCTGATATGACATTTTATGATACGGGGCCACGCCCCCTTTTTCTGATTCCCATCTGTTGTGGCACCGATGTCGGGAGGGTGACCACGTTCTGTCTGCCGAGCCCCATGGCTGGGGCCGGATATGATATGACATATGATTTTGTACATACTCTGTTTGTTTTGAAAATATGCATATGACACTCAGGATTTTCTACTCAGTTTTCTGAATCTGTTATGGTTTATGCTTCTGTAATTCTGCTTTACATATTCAGTACATATTTCGTACTGACCCCCTTTCTTCGGGGGCTGCGTTTTTATGCCGCGCAGGTACAGACGACAGGTTTGCCGATCCACACGTTTAGGATCCTACTACTGCTATTTTGGGGCGCTCTCTTCTTCAGAGCCCATATTTTGGTACAGTCTGACACTACTATCTGGATGTGTACAGTATTCTGGGTATGACGGGGCCCTGTCCCGTCTTATGACTGTGTTATGTTCTGTAGAGGTCTGTGGATATATCTGTGTGGGTTCTGTACATACGTTTGGGGTATTTTGTTCTATGACGGCCTTCTCGGCCTATGTGTGCCAAGCCTACCTTTCTGTTAAATTCTGCAGTGTTCACTAATGTTATTATATTATTATTCTGTTAAATTGCTAATCTGGGTATCGGGTCCGTATAGGTGCCCACCTAGGGCACCGGTCACGGCCCACGGGGTTGGGTCGTGACATGAAATGGAAATGAATTAATGTTGTTTAATATGTTAGTTGTGTTGTTGTGATCCTTGCAATGTAAATGAAAGTAAAATGGTTTAAGTTGGTATTGAAATGGAATGTAGAAGTTTATGTCATTTTAGTATGATTTTATGATATTGTGGAAATGAAGTCGTTAAGGTGTAAATTATGATGATTGTTGATGAAGTTGGAAGATAGAAACATGTTATGAAAATGTTTGTTAAAGATTAGAAGTTTTGGTGGAATTGTGACTTTGGTGGAAAGTTTGTATATTGTGTATATCTTGTGAATATTTTGTGGAATTGATATGAAATGCTTCCAAATTATATTGTGATGATCTTGATTAATGATGAATGTGAAACCCTTGAGATTTGTTTGGAAATTTGAAGTTGAAATGGAAGTATCGCACCATGTTGGAAAGGGAACTAGTTGTGCCATATTGTGTCTTGTAGTTATTGTTGTTGTTGTTAGTGTTGTTATTGGGTTGTTGTTGATTGTTTTGGCCAAGTTGAATTCTCGGGGATGCTATATGTATAGGGGAAATCCTGCCCAAATTTCTGTAGAAAAGTGTTGATTTGATATTTAAGTCCTAAAGTCTTAGGGTTAACATTTGGTAAATGTGACCATTTGTAGATTTTGGACGAAACGGGAAGTGAACTGGGAAAGGCGTAAAAAGCATAAAAGGTATGTAAAGCTATCCCGATTCTTCTTTTGGCATGTCCTAGATGTACTAGGATCGGATTCGAGCCTCGGAAAATATTCTGTCTTTCGGAATCCGCGTTTGAAATTGTCCCTTTTTCATTCAATGGAACTGAACCCTATCAGTATGCTTTGTTACAGAATTGTATAAACTTCCGCAAATTGTCTAGAAAGTTATGAAATGTCCCTAGGACCTCCGTAGGTGACACCATAAGCTTAATACACGTAATTTGAGCCCACCGCTTCGGTTGTCCCGAGGTGGGCCCACTATTTCCGACTTTACCCTTTTTGTGTTTATAACTTAATTTCAAGCGGTTCTAAAGGAAACGCCTTAACTACTCTTCTAACTACCAATGATACTTATTCTAAATAATTTATTGAATCTCTGTAAAGGTATGATATTTTGTGTCTCATTTAGTCTCCCACTATTCCCGCTTTGCCTTTTAGTGTACTATTGCCTTATTTTCGAACAATATAAAATGAAACGTTTTAACTATCCTTTTAACTACTAAGGAAGATTGTTTTAATGATTCCCTCGAGTCTGGTAAACTATTTTGGAATATGAAAATGATCGCAGAAGGATTATTCTTTCGTAACTCATTATGACATACGACATACACTTACTATGATTCTGTCCGATTTCATTGGTTTGATTTGTCATTCGATATGCCTCATTGAGTCTCTGGAAATATATGGTATTTTTATTGCATTTAGTTTCTCACTACTCCATTCGTGGATGCCTTAATGTTTCCCACACTGAGCCCGGGCCAGGATATGTTCTCAAGCGTCTTCCACTGCATTGTTCGCCGTGCCTCGATGTGAGGGGGCAGGTATACATGTACATGGGTTGTGGAGTATGCTGTGCCATGTACACTATTCTGATATGATATGATATGATCTGATATGGCCATCTGATATGTTATGCTATGTTGCGGGGTTATTCCCCTTTTCTGATCCTTATGTGTTGTGGCACCAGTGTCGGGGGGTGACCACGTTCTGTCTGCCGAGTCCCTTGGCAGGGGCCGGGTATGATATGGAATATATTTCGGTACACACTCTTTATGTTTTGAAAATATGTATTTGATATTCTGGACATCACACTCACTTTTCTGTACGTTCTGTTCCGGTTATGATTTTGTTCTGTAACGGGACCAGGTATGACATACATTTTCTGCAAATACTATTTATGTTTTATGATCAGCATTTTGCTATTCTGGATATTCCGTTCATCTTCTGTACCTTCTGCTTCGATTATGACTTTGTTTACTACGTTTCGTGCTTTACATACTCAGTACATATTTCGTACTGACCCCCTTTCTTCGGGGGCTGCGTTTTCATGCCGCGCAGGTACGGACGACAGATTTGCTGACCCGCCTGCCTAGGACATCTATTCTGCTATTTTGGGAGTGCTCTTTTGTCCAGAGCCTATATGTTGGTACAGTCTGTTGCTATTGTACTTATGTATGCTGTTCAGAGGTATGACGGGGCCCTGCCCCGTCTTATGATTCTGTTATGTTCTGTAGAGGTCTGTAGACATACTTGTGTGGGTTCTGTATATGTTTTGGGGATGATATGATCTGTGACAGCCTCATTGGCTTCCCTGTACTGTGTCTGTGCATCTATGATACTTAATATCGACAATTGACTTTTGCATTTAAATATATTCTGCTAATATACTGGTTTGGGTTATTGGGTACGTTTGGGGTGTCCAGCACGGACACTAGTCGCGGCCTACGGAGTTGGGTCGTGACAAAAATCCTCCTTGGGTAAATCATTACGAACTACCCAATGCTCAAGATAACAGGGTAAATCATGAAGATGAGTTTATTGGGAATGCCAAAGAAAAAAATGAATGGGAGTCAACCATTATTCTGAACAATATAGTTGGTGTTGACCCCAATCCGGGGGAAAAAGAGGATGTCATAATTCAAAAAGTTCAACAGCCTTATATTTTGCAATTTGAAAATTCAACAAGGCAAAATGACATTCCTCACTTGAAAGCCAAGAAGTGTGGGATGAACAATATTTTACTTGGCGTGATCAGATATTTACTACCCCCCGCTGCTCGTGGTCACAAACTTGATTCCAAGTTAGGTGCCCAATTCATAAGCTCCAAATGGCGAGAAAAGCGGTAAAGTTGGTAACCGTCGTGCCGCGACGTTAACTTAAGCGCTTGGTGGGAGGCAACCCATCGTTTTAAAATTTTAAAATCATTTTTGAAATTTGATTTTTTTTAGAACAATTTAGTTTATGATTTGTGACTAATCTGCAAAGTTTTAAAATTTTTGGAATTGTTTTGAGCAGGTTAGGTTTTCAGAACAGCCACAAATCAGTAGTTGCTGCTGAGACATGAGTTATAATTTGTTAGACTGGTTTCTGTGCTTATTTTCTGAGTCTGGAAAAATGGGGTCTGAATTACCTCTACGCGATCGCGCATGAAACTGACGCGAACGCGTTGAAAATAAAAAAAAATAAAAAAATGAAAAAATTTACTCTGCGCGAACGCGCCGTATGGACACGCGAACGCGCAGACACGCGTTTTTCAGGTGCTAAATAGAAGACCAGAGGGTATAAACCCCCATTTTCCTCCCATTTCCCTAAATTCTCTCTCAAACCCAACTTCAAATTTTTTGAAAAATTCTTCAACTTGCAACCACAAGGTATGTGATTCTTTCATTGTCTTGTTCCTAGGGTTGTTTTTATCATCTTTCCATGTTAGAAACTGTGAAAGAGAAAAAAAATTTCTTCCACTTGTTTAAGCATGAAATTGTTGAATTTCTTGTCATGTAAATTGTTGTTTGTTGTGAGTGATGTTAGTTGAGAGTTGGGTGTTGATATGAAAAGAAAAAAATGGGGCAAATTACGTGCTTAAAATCATTGAACCAAATCCCCTAAAATCATGCCCATAACCTGTTTGTGAAAATGTTTCTGAGAATCTGAAACGACTTAGCGCGATCGCGCCGATAACAGACGCGAACGCGCTGAATAATTACCAAACATTGCGCGAACACGCCAGTTTGTAGCGCGATCGCGGTGAAGAAAATGCTCGAAATGGCGCGGTCGCGCCAGTTTGTTGCGCGATCGCACTGAAGGAAAATAAGCAGTGCGCAAACAGAATGCTCGCACAGAGCTGCTCAAAACTTGGGTGGCCAATTTCCTTAACCTAATTGCCTCATTATACATCATTGTAGGTGTTCATACGCATTGTGTTTGTTTTGTAGGTACTTAAACTTAAAAAATGGCTTCATCATCCAATGCTGCCCAAGTGCCCTTGATTGAATACTATGACACCACCACCTTCCAGTCAGCAAAATGTTCGAAGCTATATGATAGACTGCTGGGAAAGAGCTTCATCGAAGAGAGGGGCATTGTAACAGAAAACTTGGAGGAAAAGATGCCCGAGTTCTATGGAAGGTTGGTAACAAGCGGCTGGATACGCTTTGCGGATGAACCAATCAGGGCAAATCATACCCTTGTGCGGGAATTCTATGCCAATGCTGCAGAGGTAGACATTACACATAGGGAAATTGTCAAAGTCAGAGGTGTGGATGTCCTGTGCAATGCCTCTAGAATCAATGCCTACTACAATCTGCAGGATGGTGACAACAGTGAGATGGCACAGATGTACGAACAAATGCGGCAACAATGGTTTGTGACCCACCTCCACATGATTTAGAGGTGCCCATTGAGAGGGCTAAATTAATTTGTGCTGTGATGGAAGGGTTACCTGTCGACGTGGGGAGGCTCATTATGCAGGAAATACGGGAGGTGGTGCTTGAACAAACTAAGAGTCTATTCTTCCCGTCATTGATCACTTACTTCTGCTCCACTGATGGAGTGCCCACAAGGCCAGGTGACAAAGAAAAGGGGCCTGGTGGACCGATTCATCCTTTGAAAAAGAGAGGGCCTGGTAATGTGCAGAAGAAAAGGAGGATTGATGTAGCAGCCCCGTCATTTGGGCAGTTTACATCTACTTAATCAGATTCTACTGGTGGGGCATCTGCTCCTCCTATGGCTATACCAATCCTACCACCACTATAAGAAGCAGCCAGGCCTTTCCAATATATCTCCACCCAGGTCCATGGGGGTGGACAATCGGATTCAGCAGCTAGTGGCTAGTCTCCCTTCGGGCCCACATGGAGAAGGCACATCTACAGCTCCCTCTGTTCCTGGTGGTCCGACATTAGCAGGTGTGGTGGAGGACATGAAACATATAAAGGAAAAGCAGGGCAAGATAGAGAGGAGGCAGAAAAAGGCAAGAGAGCACGCCAAGAAGCAAAGCAAATTTCTAAACAAGATGATGAGTATTCTGAGGAGTGTGTGCGGAGCACAGCATGAGGAGGAGGAAAATGAGGAAGATTTTGTCCTGCCAGAGCCCAGCAGCTCCAGTTCTGAGGAGGATCAGAGATGACCATAGCACTCAGTGCTAGTAGGTATGTTTAAAAAAAAAAAGTTTTTCTATGTTGATGTAATGCAGTGAGGACACTGCACGTTTTTTAGTTGGGGGTAGGAACCTCCTTGGTTTTTCTTTGCCAGAGTTCTTTTCCTGAGGGGGGTTATATGTTGTTGAAACTGGCATGTTTAGGATGTTACTTAGGTTGAGTAAAGTAATTTTGTCTTATTTGGTACTACTTGGTAACTAATGGCATGTATTGTGTTTTGTTGAAAATTTTGGACCCCTCGAAATTTTGAAAAATGCATACTTAAAACAGGATTGATTAACATGATTGATTCTTTATATGACATTATTATTATTGGGGTATTGTATGTGATAAATGACTACTTAGGAGGTCACAAGTGCAAAAATAATTGTCCTTATGCCAATGTGTATGTGAGCTGTTAGTTTGATTCTGTTTATGCATGTATAATCTAGAACTTGCCCGGTTGGTCGTGTATGAAATCCGAAAGTTAGTTTGGTTGTGAGATGATCTTAGGCTTTCTTTGTTGAAATAGTCACTTTGCCTAAATAAGCCTTACCAAAAGTGTTAAATACCCCTAGTTTCCCTTTTGAGCCTTTTTGACCTTTTTCTTGGCTAGCCAATTATGAAACCTTACCCTTTGTGCAATTAATCCATCTTCGCACCCGTTCCCTCCTTGATGCTACTAGTTAGATGAGGCAAAATGCCTATGTTGGGGGTGAATTAAATGTGGAGTACATGTTAAAAACATAAGTTGGGGGTGGTGGAGTTTGCTAGTGGAGATTCGATGTGGTAGTTGTATATATATATATATATATATATATATATAAAGGGGATAATCAGAAAATTGTAACGCAAAAAGAATTGTAAGTTGGTTAGAAGTAAAACCACATCGAGGTCGAAAACTGAAAGAAAATAAAGCGGTGGAAAGAAAAGAGGCGAATTAAGGTGACAAGATGTTGTAGTGTTCAAGGAGGGTGAGTCACTAATATCCAAAAAGTATCCGACCCGTCCCTAAACCTACATTACAAGCCGAAACAAGTACTAATGTGATCACAACCGAACGATCCTAGGATGAGAACATAGAAAATAAGGGCAAGCCTATGGTATTTGCATGTGTAAATATGAATTTCTTTGTGAGTGTGAGTGTGAGTGTTTTTCTCTTCTCTTTCGTCTTCGTCCCATTCTTGTCATATATATGTGTGTTGGGACATTCTTTGGTCTATGTGAGGGCATAAGGATGAGAATTGAACAAAATAAAGTGACCGCCTAAAGTAGCGTTTGTGTGCACCATAATATGTTCGATAATGTAATGTCATTTATTGAAGCTTCATTGTTAGTCGTAATGTTCTTGAGTTGTGCATATTGCTTTAAAGTAGAAAGTTGGGGTGGTCGTTTAAAGGAAAACATGCATGCCGGTAGTTCAAAGTCAAAACCAATGTAGACATTGTTATTCTATGATAGCTAGGTGTTAGATTGAGTCGTTGTTTTGTATGGCTTGCTTGAGGACAAGCAAATACTTTAAGTTGGGGGTGTTGATGTGGCGTGATTTTACGCCACAATCGATGCTTTTCGGCTATAAGTTTTACTTGTTTTTAAGCGAGTCTGTGTGATTTTACGTAGTTTTTGTCATGTTTCAGGTAATACGAGGTCCCTAGAGCCTAATTGAGGAAAACAAGCGAAAAAGAGTAGAAAAAGTTGATCACTGGAAGTAAATCGAGATTCTGGAAATTCTGGGAAAACATTGTTCTGCGCGATCGCGCAGTGAACACACGCGTTCGCGCCCACGCGCACTTGGAACTATACGCGTTCGCGTCATATTCTCACCCGTTCGCGCTGAAGTAAGGCGAGTGGAGCCGACGTCATCCACGCGATCGCGCAGACACATGGCGCGTTCGCGTTGAAGGAATTTCGGGCCAGACCAAACAGAACTCGGATTTTTACGATTTTTGCTATTCCAGTTCCTATAAAAAGCCAACTAGGGTTTTCTAAACAGATCTTTGGCAGCTTTCACAAGTTGGAGGCTAGTGTTCCTACATAAATGTTCTCTCTTCTATTTAATCCTTGTTGATGGAAATCTCTTGGTGACAATTAAGATTGACACTCTTGTTGTGCATATTTATTCATTTGCATTATTCTTAACCAAGTAAGTTTTTGCTATTTTAATTATTCTTGTTCTTGAATGTTTTCAATGGATTAGCTAACCCTTGAACTCGCCCATTTACTTTGTTTGAAACTCGGAAGAGGAAGAACGGAGTTGCGATAGAATAATTAACATGAATTTGGGGCGTTAACCCTCATCTAATGGAAATTGACCTAGGAATAGGCAATACCACTTGTAGCCATATTCGGGTGTTCTTAATAATCCTAATTGCTTGAGGGATCTTCAATTGGGTAGTCTAGTTAATCTTCGAAAGAAGTTAATTTAGAGTCATTATTCGAGGCTAAATAACATAAACTTGCTATTATTTATAATTCGTGAAATAGATTGGATCGTTACTTGAGAAGTAGTTTCCTTTATTCCATTCTTGTTGCCATTGATCAATTTACTTGCTTTCTAGATTAGAATTTATATTTTCATATTTTATCAAAACCTTATCAAAAACCACCATTGATGCGTTCGGGCATAGCTATTGTTAGTGATAATTCCTAATCTGCTTAATCACCTACATATTGTTCTCTGTGGGATTCGACCCCAACCTTGTTGGGTTACTATATTTGACAACGTCCGCGTTATGCCATTAATAGGTGTAATTTGAGCGTATCAACATGTGATCGGCGATGTGCACTCCGCCGCTTCTATCTGTTCCGATATGATATTTTGATATGCACGACCGCTTAAGACAAGTTTTTATTTAGATTACGTTTGAAATAACTATTATGAAATCTGAATTAAGTTTGGCTATGATGACTGGATATGTATGTCTATTCGAGTGTCCATAAAAGGCACCAGTCGCGGCCCACGGGGCTGGGTCGTGACATATCTTTAAGCAGAAAGAGCTGAATTTGCGGCAAAGGAGGTGGCTAGAGTTGCTGAAAGATTATGATGTCGATATTCTGTATCACCCAGGAAAGGCTAACGTTGTAGCAGATGCACTCAGCCGTAAATCTATGGGTAGTTTGGCAGGTGTACAGCCAGGAAGGAAAGAAATATTCCATGAGATTCATCAGCTAGCTAGCCTTGGAGTTCGTTTGGCTGATTCTGATAATGGCAGAATTTTTATGCGAGGTGTTGCTGAGTCCTCTATTGTAGAAGAAGTGAAAAGACGTCAATATGAGGATCCTATTCTTGTACATTACAGAGACACAACACTTCATAAGGACGAGACCCCATTCAAGATTTCATCTGACGGAGTACTACGATACAGAGGCAGATTATGTGTACCTGAGGTTGCAGGATTAAGGCAACAGGTTATGGGGGAGGCACACTATGCTCGTTATTCTGTTCACCCAGGATCAACAAAAATGTATCATGACCTTAGGTGTTTGTATTGGTAGGATGGTATGAAAAAGGACATAGCAGAATTTGTGGCCCAGTGCCCAAATTGCCAACAGGTGAAGATTGAGCACCAGAAGCCTGGGGGACTATTGCAGGAGAAGGAGATTCCGACCTGGAAATGAGAGGTAATCAATATGGATTTCGTCACATGTCTACCTCGCACTCCCCGGAAATATGACTCTGTCTGGGTCATCGTTGATAGATTGACAAAATCAGCCCACTTTCTTCCAGTCAGGACGACGTATTCAGTTGAAGATTACCCCAGATTGTATCTTAAGGAGATAGTGAGACTTCATGGGGTTCCCACAGCTATTATCTCTGATAGGGGGGCCCAGTTTACAGCTAATTTCTGGAGATTCTTTCAGGAGGGATTGGGGACACAGGTGAGTCTCAGCACATCATTCCACCCTCAGACTGACGGACAGGCCGAGCATACCATTCAGACGCTTCAAGATATGTTACGGGCCTGTGTCATTGATTTTAGGGGCAGTTGGGATGATCAATTGCCGCTGATCGAGTTTGATTATAACAATAGCTACCATTGTAGCATTCAGATGGCACCATACGAAGCTCTATATGGCAGGAAGTGTAGATCCCCTATAGGCTGGTTTGAAGTTGGTGAGACTAAGCTAATAGGCCCAGATATGGTTCAGCAGGCTGTCGATAAGGTGAAGCTTATTCAGGAAAGGTTACTGGCAGCCCAGAGTCGGCAGAAGTCATATGCAGATAACCGACGTCGACACTTGGAATTTTAGGTTGGCGATTGGGTGT
The DNA here is from genome assembly GCF_019175385.1 of Lycium barbarum. NCBI lineage: Eukaryota > Viridiplantae > Streptophyta > Magnoliopsida > Solanales > Solanaceae > Lycium > Lycium barbarum. The sequence goes on along the minus strand of NC_083339.1, from coordinate 46,042,664 downwards.
TCTTGAAGGTGTCACCCATGAAGGGTGTTATGAGATACGGCAAGAAAGGGAAGTTGAGCCCGAGATACATTGGACCTTACCAGATTATCCGTAAGATAGGCGTACGTTGAGGATAATTAAGGCTTCTGAGACTGAGTCTGTCGAGTTGGCTTCGTATCGATTGCGGGATGTAGCTGTTAATTGGTATGAGTCATGGGAGTTGTCTAGGGGCGAGGATGCTCCTCCAACTGTATGGGATGAGTTTGTGGAGGCCTTCCTTGGCCACTTTCTGCCTCCAGAGATGCGGCGAGCTAGAGTTGATAGATTCTTACAGCTGAGGCAGAGGGGCAGGAGTGTTCGAGAGTATAGCCTTGAGTTTGACTCGTTGGCTAGATATGCACCTACTATCGTAGCTGATATGGCTGATAGAGTGCACCGCTATGTGATGGGGTTAGATAGTTATTTGGTTGATGGTTGTATGGCAGTGGCTCTTCAGCTAGGTATAGATATTGCTCGGGTACAGGCATATGCACAGGGGGTGGAGGATCGACACAGAGGACGCCAGCCAGATAGAGATTATGATAGAGGCCAACATTAGAGAGCCAGATCGGCTGGCTATCCTGGCGAGTTTTGAGGCGGGCAGCCTCAGCAGCATATTAGATATCCATCCCAGCCAGCACAGAGTGCACCTCCAAAGTTCACAGGTAGAAGGTTTGACAGCACAGGGTATTCAGGAGCCGGTCAGAGCTCCAAGGCTTCGAGTTCGCAGATGAACAGAGGTTTCAGTCAGTCGAGGCCACCTTTGCCTCGGTGTTCTCGGTGTGGTAGGCATCATCCTGGAGAGTGTCATCGTGCTACAGGTGCTTGTTTTTCTTGCGGACGTCAAGGCCATATTATGAGAGAATGTCCATATAGCCGAGGTTCGGCGGTGTGGTTCAGCCCGCTGGGTCGGTCGCTGGTTCATCTTCTTCTGTAGCTATGCGCCTTTTAGGGCAGGGTGTTCAGGTACCAGCAGGCCGTGGTAGAGGTCGTGGGGAGATTCCAGTTCTAGCAGTCCTTTGAACCGCATATATGCTTTGGCTAGTAGACAGGATCAGGAGGCGTCACCAAATATGGTTACAGGTATACTCGATTTTCTCTCGAGACGTATTCGTATTGATAGACCCAGGCTCCACATTATCGTATATTTCTCCTTCTGTTGCTAGTAGAATTGGGATAAAACCTGAATTGATAGAACCATGTGAGGTAGCTACACCGGTAGGAGATTCTGTTATAGCAAGGCAAGTATATAGAGATTGTTCGGTGATTATATATAGTCATTGCACCAAGGTAGATCTGATAGAGTTAGATATGACTGAGTTTGATGTTATTATAGGTATGTATTGGCTAGCTTCTTGTTATGCCAACGTTGATTGTAGAGAAAAGGTAGTTCGCTTCCAATTCCCAGGAGAGCCAATTATTGAGTGGATGGGAAATACAGCATCGCCGAGGGGTAAGTTTATTTCATACCTCGAGGCAAAGAAGATGGTTAGAAAGGGGTATATTTATCATCTGGTTCGGGTGCATGACCTGAAGGCAGAGGCGCCGACTCTTCAGTCAGTGCCGATAGTTAGCGAATTCCCAGATGTATTCCCAGATGAACTTCCAGGCCTTCCTCCTGAGCAGGAGATAGAGTTTACCATAGATGTGTTGCCACATACTCAGCCCATATCGATTCCTCCTTATAGGATGGCACCTGCAGAACTGAAACAATTGAAGGAGCAACTGAGAGATTTATTAGAAAAGGGCTTCATCAGGCCTAGTACATCACCTTGGGGAGCACCGGTACTATTTGTGAGAAAGAAAGATGGGTCGCTACGGATGTGTATCGATTATAGGCAGCTGAATAAAGTGACGATAAAGAATAGATAGCCCCTCCCCAAAATTGATGATCTATTTGACCAGTTGCAGGGTGGTAAGTGTTTCTCGAAGATAGACTTGCGGTCAGGCTATCACCAGGTGCGGGTAAAGGAGGCAGATATTCCGAATATTTCATTCAGGACCCGATACGGGCATTATGAGTTTAGAGTGATATCTTTTGGGCTGACCAATGCTCCAACAGTATTTATGGATTTGATGAACCGAATATTCAAGCCGTTCCTAGATATGTTTGTGATTGTGTTTATCGATGATATTCTGGTCTACTCACGATCAGATGAGGAGCATGCGGACCATCTGAGAGCGGTACTTAGAGTGCTCCAGCACCAGAAGCTGTATGCTAAGTTTTCTAAGTGTGAATTCTGGCTGACTTCAGTAGCATTCTTGGGGCATATTATTTGAGCTGATGGCATTCAGGTAGATTCACAGAATATTGAGGCGGTGAAGACTAGTCATAGCCCACGGGGCTGGGTCGTGACAAAAGTGGTATCAGTTCCGAGCAAATAGGAGATATCCCACTTGTTGGTAGAAATAAATTGAGATACCGAGAACCGTGTGTTTGACATAGTTTATGATTCCTAATATACTTGCTGATGTGGAGATAGTTGTCCCAGCTTGTGGTCAAGGAAAGTCATCGATGACTTGGCGTAGACTCGGCTTGTACCGTCAACTAGGCTCTATTTGATATCTCTTGTCATCTTCAAAGAATTGATTTCCATTTCGTCTAGCATATCAAGCATCTCTTCAGTTTGATAGAGAGAGTTGATGCTTGGCGGCGTTCCTTCGTCTTGATGGGCACTTTTGACAACGTCAGGTTGATTTAGCTTCGTCATTTTGTAGTTCATTACGTGTTGAGTAATGATTTTGATATTGCAAGCCAGAATAGCCGATTTCGAGATGTCACATAAGGTGTGTCCCTACTTTGCTTGGATTTCACGAAAAAAGGGAGATGTTTGCTAGAAGTGTTTTAGACATCTGAGAGATTTTATTGGGTAGCAAGTTGCCCTGGTCTAAGTTGCATCGACGATCTCTTGTGTCGAACCTTGAATTGGAATTTTTGAGATCCTCTCTCAAAAATTCTGCCCCAGTTGAGGGTTCGTGTCGGCTGACTCCTATGCTGAGTTGTTGTGAGGGAATTTTTGAGATCCTCTAAAAAATTCTGCCCCAGTTAAGGGTTTGAGTCGATCGTCTTCTCTTGCTGATTGTCTTGAAAGGAATTTTTGAGGTCTCCTAAAATTTTTTACCTTAGTGTCCAATCTGCACTGATCGGTTTCTCCTGTTGATTGTCTTGAAAGGATTTTTAAGGTCTCCTAAAAAATTCTGCCCCAGTTTAGGGTCGGTAGTGGCTGACTCTTGCATCGCTACTCGTACACTGGAATTCTGCATCCCTGAGGTTTTCTAGGGATTTCTTGAATTTTTTTTATTGATATGACCGAGCTCGAGGAGCATCTACTTATCCTGCTGTGTAAGGAATTAGGCTGAACGTAGTTCGAAACTGGGGAAATGGTGTATTTTTCTAAAATGTGATCAAGTCCTATAAGGACTGCCTACGTATCCCATCTCGGGAAATTGGGTCAGTGTGCAGTTCATGTAGTCAGGTCAAAAAAATGGATTTGTTTTGCCACAGTGTCAAATTATATGTAAGACTGGGATGATGTCAGAATGATTTCGGAAAGCCATGACTTGTGATGGGTTCGGATGGATTTGAGTTGCCCATATTGTCAAGACCCAAACCGATGAGTCCTGACGAGTGTCTGACCTCTAGCGACCAAACACTCCTATACACATATCTGAACCTTACTGAATATCAAGGGCCCATAAGTGACTTAAACTGATCTCATACTGCCTTATAAATAGGGGTGACATCATAAACTCTGTACAATCTGTATAAACATATACATGCTGAAAGAACAGTGCAAGCTAGCTAAGCTGCTACATATGCTGTACACAAAAGAATAGAAGCCAACAAGGCTACATCATCTGACTAATACATACAACTGTCTACAGAGCTCTACTGGAATAAAGTTGTAGAAAGGACGGGACAGGGCTCTGTCATACCCATATACATATACATCTCAAAAGGGGCACACCAAAACTTATTGCAGCTCCGGATCAAATGGAGCGTACTGACCACCACTAGATATAGAGGTCCTACTGAGCTGGACCACCTGTCGGTCTACCTGAACCAGGGGGCATGAATGCAGCCCTCACGAGCAACGTAGGTCATAGTGTTGAGGAACGTTCAGCCCTATCCATATGCCATATAATTGTGCCGAGGAACGTACGGCCCGATCCATATATCATCGTCATCACTATGCACCAGCTGATCAGGTGGTAATGCGTATATAACGCCTTCCTGCTTCCCATATCCCATATACATCTAACATTCACGTATATAACGCCTTCTGTTCACATATCAATATACATATATATATATATATATACATATATATATATATATATATATATGCAAATGAATGTAATATATGTAAATGAATGTAATGCATGAATTAACTGTACACATAGAGCTGGACCCATGAACTGAAGGGACAATCATAAGCGGGGTACAGGAACATCAAAGACTGAAGTACTCCTAATGCTTCTAAGAGTAGAGTAATATGAAAGCTCGTTTGCTCACTTGTTGGTTCATATTATAAGATCATGCCAAATGAAAGGAACGGATAGCCTTAACATACGTTAAAATATATCCAATCGTCCAACTTCTACTACTCGAACTTGTAAGTCTACAATCAAGATAACGTAGACCCTAATTATACTATTTCCCTCGTTTACTAACCATTTTTATATGTAAATAGAGCTTAACGACTTGTGGACAACATTTCCCTTGTAAGCTTACAACCCGTCAACTTCCCATTCTATCCAACATTAACCACAATATCCACAACAACAGTTACTACACTTACATATCAAAATATACTCAAATTCATTCCCAATCATCACTTAAAATAGCCCCAAATCACTATCTTACCCTTCATCAACTTACCACTTCCATAAGTATCCTCTCTTCACTTAAAACCACTAAGACTCTTGATGGTTAACTTAGATACAAGGATAGAAATCATTTACATACCTAGAGGGGTCTAAGATTCCAAGGATCAACTTCAACTCCAACATCCTAAGCTTCACAAATTTGAAGAAACCCTAGATACAACCTTATTCTTCACAACTTCCGGTTTATGAGGCTCGGACCTTACCAAATCTCCACTATAATGATAGAAAATGTTGGGAGTAAATATACTAGGGGTTTCTCTGATTGGAAGAGAGAAAATGAGAAATAAAGTCGCGGGATCATTTATTTATACTTGGAACTAAAACGTTCCAGCGGTGCTGTTCGACGAGCGGGTTGACGACCCTTCGACGTGTCGACGGTCCGTTGACTTGCTCCGTGGACCTGCACTTGCAGATTCAAGACTGTGGAAATATAACGACTCCGCACAAAGATGGTCCGTTGACATGTCGACGGCCCGTCGACTATGACTGGTGTTAGCAGGTTTTCCTGAATCAGTTCAAGTTGCGTCGATTCGATTCGTTCAACTTCTAATCTGGTAATTTTCCAGGAATACCCAACTAGGAAACCATAAGTTCTCCTACGATGAAAATGAGAGGTGTTACATTCTCCCCCCCCCCCCCCTCAGGAACGTTCGTCCTCGAATGTTCAAGCAAATCATGAGCGATTGAAATTTCGGCAGAGTTTCCCCGGTAATTACAACAACCCAACCTACACACAACGACCCAGAATAATGCCACACAGGGCCATATAGTACAACATACAATACCATGGCCTCACACGACCAATCACAATAACTGAAAATGGAATAATAACTGGGGAAGATGATGCCTCAGACCGAACCTCCTATACTGCTGGAAACAAATGTGGGTACTTAATCATCATTGCCTCTTCCGCTTCCTAATTCACTTCCTCAACATTCTTATTTCTCCATAGAACTTTAACGGATGCTACATTGTTGGTTCACAAACGACGAACATCTCTGTCTAATATAGCCACTGGAACCTATTCGTATGATAACTGCTCGGTCACCTGGATATCATCTATTGGTACGGCTCTTGAAGGATCTCCGATGCATTTACGAAGCATAGACACATGAAATACCGGATGTACAGACTCCAATTCAAATGCAATGGCAGCTCAGAAGCCACCTTACCCATGGTACGAGTGATCTTATATGGCCCAATATATCGAGGGCTCAACTTACCATTCTTGCCAAACCTCATCACTCCCTTCATAGGTGAGACCTTCAGGAAAACCCAATCTCGTACCTAGATTTCTAGCTTGCGCCGTCGATTATCTACATAAGATTTATGTCGACTCTGGGCCGCTAGTAACCTCTCTTGGATGACTTTCACCTTGTCAACTGCATGCTGTGTCAAATTCGGGCCGATTAGCTGATTTTCTCCAACCTCAAACCACCCTATATGCGATTAATATCTCCACCCATACAAAGCTTCATAAGGAGCCATCTGAATGCTGGAATGGTAACTGTTGTTAGATGCAAACTCAATAAGAGACAAATGATCATCCCAGCTACCTCGAAAGTCGATCGCACAAGCTCTCTGCATATCCTTAAGTGTTTATATTGTACGCTCCGTCTATCCATCTGTCTGCAGGTGAAACGCAGTACTAAGACTAACCTGAGTCCCTAATCCATTCTGAAAAGACTCCCAAAATTTAGTTGTGAATTGTGTTCCCCTATCTGAAATAATACCACCATGAAGTCATGCAATCTCTTTAAGATAAAGTCTCGCATAATCTTTAGCTGAATAGGTGGTTCTAACAGGCAGGAGGTGGGCTGACTTTGTGAGCCTATCAACACTACAACCCATATGGAATCATACATCCGCTGGGTACAAGGAAATCTTGTGATGAAATCCATATTAATTATCTCCCATTTCCATGTTGGAATCGCCATAGCCTGCAATAGACCTCTGGGCTTCTGGTGTTCTATCTTGACCTGCTGACAATTTGGACACTAGGCGACAAATTCAGCTATATCTCTTTTCATACAATCCCACCAATAGACTTCCTAGAGATCGGCGAAACGACATTACCCTTCCACTCAAGAACTGGCTCATCAGGAAACTGGAATCGAATCATCTTTATCCTACAATCGACATTAGCATAACAAGAAGCCAACCATTCCATGCCCATAATAACATAAAAATCAATCTTATCTAACTCAATCATATCTGCTATGGTATAGCGGTTATAAACTATAACAACACAGCCCCGGTATACTCGCCTAGCTATAACAGGATCCCCAACTGGTGTAGACACCTCAAACGGTCTAATCGATTTAGGCTCTATCCCAAACTTGCCAGCACCGAATGGTCTAACATATGATAAGGTGGAACCTGGATCAATCAGTGCATATACATCATGGAAGGAAACTGATAATATACTTGTAACAGCAATAGGAGACGTCTCATGATCCTGTCTACCAGCCAATGTATAAATACGGTTTTGAGGCCCACTCGAGCTAGATGCTCTACTCTTCCCTCTACCACGTCCTACTAGTGTCTGAGAAACCTACCGTAAAGGGCGCACTGAGGAAGAAGAACCAGCTATGGAACCCGTAGGTGGAACGATGCCTGTACTAACCCTCATAGGATACTCCCTCATTTTGCGGCCTGACTGACCACAAGCATAGCAACCATCCAATCCCAATCGACACTGCCCAGCGTGTAGCCTACCGCACTGAGCACACCGTGGCAAGGGTGGGTTTACTTGGCCTGACTCTGGTCGGCACTGAGAACCTGATGCTCTGGAGCTCTGGCCCGCTCAGGAATACGAATACCGATCAAACCTAGGGCCTGAAAATCGCGGAGGTGCACTCCCTGCTAAATGAAATGGATACAGAGAATGTTGTTGTCTCCATCTTTCTCTAAACTCACCAGCGATATCTCAAGATCTATCCCTCTTGCCATGGCCTCGGTCACCCTCACACTCTATTCCCCCCTGACGCTTACGGTCTTCCAGATTCCGGGCATATGCCTGTATACAGGAAATATCCATGCTCGGCTATAGTGCAGTTGTCGTACACTCATCTATCAAATGTGGCCTTAGACCAGCCACGAAACGATGAACTCTGTCCTCCATCTCAGCCACCATGGCTAAGGCATATCGAGCCAGAGAATCGAAATGTACACAATACTCCTGAACACTCATGCTGCCCTGCTCAATAAGAAAGAAGCTCTCTGCTCGGGCCCGCCGGACCTCTGGTGGTAAGTAATGGCGAATAAAAGCATCTGAAAACTCTTTCCACAAGGCTGCAGAGGCATTCTCTCCCCTAGACGGCTCTCATGCCTGATACCATTGCACCGCAAAATCACGAAGTCTATACGAATCCAACTCCACTGATTCAACCTCATCAGCGTGCATAAGCCTCAACATCCTTTGCATACAATCAATGAAGTCCTGAGGATCCATATTTTGATTCAACACGAAAAACTCTGGAGGCTCTAACCCAAGAAAAGTCTTAACCCTCGCCCTACCCGCTCGGTCTGCCTGATCAACACCAACCTCCTGCCACTGAGCCTGAGCGGCTACCGGTCTAGTCAATAACTGTATGGCATCCCGTACATCCTAGCACGGTGCATTTGGATGAGGAGCTGGGGAAGCTGCTGGAGGCGAGGTATGTGAAGTCTGAGATGGGCTCTCACTTTGAATCACATCCCGAGGCATCTAACTAATCCACTAGTGAATCATATAATCATGCCACTAAATAGGATACTTTAAAAAAATATAAACACATAGGCAGAACAATACAGAGAAGGAAAGAAGCTTACCTTTTCATCTAGCAGCGATGAGGGCGACGAGAGTCGATGAGGGCGACGAGAGTCGATGAGCACTCTTTCACCCAAATCAATTCCGACGAGCTGAATTGGCCTCTAAATATTAAACGAGAGTGAGAATTTCCTCGAAACTCAACGGCTTAGCCAGGTTTTCGAGTGTTCTCCCTATTGGGGTTGTCAAAAACCCATTACGACTATCTTCTACTGTGTCAAAAATGAAGAGAGGTGGTCTCTATTTATAGAACCCAAAATGGTAGGTTTTTTTAGCATTTCAAATTAATGTGGGACTCTTAAATTTGAAATTTCTTCAATAACTTTTGAAATCCTAATCTTCCCTGAGAAGTCAAGCAAAAATCCGTTGAAAAATAAAATAAAAGGACACATTACTGTTGAAGACAGGCTGGATGTGTATGTTGGTGTCATACACATCGGTGAATGAGGGTTTGTTTTTTTGGTTCATCCGTTTGTTCGTTCCTTTCAAAACCATAAAGGGGTTAGGGATATTGTGGATTAAAACACATTAGGCTGGGTTCTTTGTGGTATTGGGCTGATTATTGGATCAGAATTGGTCTTAAGCTAACATGTTAGGCTTAACTGACTTTAAAGTGTGACCCTTTCTCTTTAGCTTATAGCCAAAATCATTTCAATTATAACCTATTGAACTCAAATTGAATCCATTGTTTCCCAATTTAAACCAATATTTAAAATTTAACTGATTTGAGATGAATCAATTATCAAATTAATTAACTAAGCTTCTTGATTTTAACAAAGTAAAATCTGACTTTAATTGACAATTAGAATGCGTATTTAATTAAAACACTTGTTTTTACGCCTTTTATACTTACAGTTATGCATAAAATATATAATATATATATTATGGTATTTTTCCAATAAAAATGGAAAAATATTACCGAAAATATTTTAGCAAGTATTTTTTGATTTTCTGACTAATTTTTTATACTATTTGGAATTCATGAAGCATGACTAGTTAATTTGAATTTTTGGAGGGAAAAAATTGGGTGTCAACAATGATACATCTTCGTTGTCCCTGAATGAATATGTCACGACCCAGCTAAGGGCCGCGACGGGTACCCGGGGCTAACCACCGAGCACCGCTCGCTCTATTACTCACCTTACTCGATTAATGCCCTTTTTATTTCTTTTAACTCAAAGCATGGAAAAGTCATAGTTTATAGGGAAACATAAATACTTTTACATGTATATAGATCTTTAGTATATCAAAATAATAAGTACACATATACATGAAAAATGTGAGACCATACTACCCACACTGCGCATCTACGAGCCTCTACTGACATGTTGTACATATAGACGGAACAATACTCCGTCGTGCCCAAAATGTATATACACCAAAGGAATAATCATAAGCACCTCCGAACAATGGATTGCTTTCAGTTCACTGTCAACTCCTAAGAATCTGGATCAAGCTCGCCTCCCTGTCTACCTGTGGGCATGAACACAGCGTTCAAAGAAAATGGACGTCAGTACGAATATTGTACTGAGTATGAGAGGCATAAAAGAAAGACATTAATAGTGTAATGAGAACATCAATGTGAAACATCTGGACCCGACTGACATCCATAAATGAAATAATGCATGCTGTCTTACTCATACTTATTATCATAACATGTATGCATCATATGCAAGCTGCCCGTCCATATCGGAACGGTGTGATAATCAATAACATTAGCCCGCGTCTAGGCCTCCCGCGTCCGGGGTACCATCTCATGCCGCCCACTAGTTGTGTCTTCCCATACCAGAAGGTCATGGTGTATCCGTATAGCTGCCCGCCTCAGCGGTGACTGCCCGGCCAACTAGGCCCGGTGTGAAATGCTCATGCCATTCTTATCATAAAATAATCATAATAATGTGCTCATTATAAAATACTTATCTTATCATAGTACCTGCATAAGATTCGAGATTGACTTTACTCTATCGGGGTGACGTAAGGTCGTGATCCCCCGATTACATTATGGAGCAATCATGGACATTCTGCCTCACCTTGAAAGAACTAGCACATAAGGTGAGTGTAGGCAATGAATAACATCATCATCATTCTAGCATCATCATATCGTGTCTCTTGTCTCATATAAGCATTTATGGAAGTAGGCTTTTAACTTTTCGGAATATAGGAACTCATGAAGAAGATAGGGATTCGAGTTATAAGATTCATGTCGTTAGAAGGAAAGGACTAGCCTCACATACCTTGTCGCTTAGCTACGTTATCGATCCCTTGTCTTCCTTCAAGGTCACGTCGTTACCTTCACGAGAGAATTGGACTAACATTAGTTAATCGACTTAAGAGAATGCGTCGCTATTTCTAGAGAAAATTGGGCAGCACTTCCTTTATTTGTACTACTTTTCCCATCGTCTATATCAATTCCCAATGTTCACCACGAAATCCACAATATTACAACCAACAACCATCATTTATATCTATTCACCACATTTCACCATTTCCCTCCAATTTTCCCACATTTTTCCGTATAGCTCATTATAGTGTTCTCGCACCTTTAATACTTGTTTCATGATATAAACATCATTAATATCGTATTCGTAATCCTAACACTTCAACATTCATGATTCAATCCCACTATCATCCAATGATGACACTATTCATCCATTCAAGACCCATTTTCCATGTCTTTCTACCATTCAAGCTTCCTAGCCTCCTTATACCTTAAATAACATGATAAAGTCATGAAACATACCTTACATAATAGTTGAACAAGTCTTGAGTTGGAATGCTTCACTTTGGCCAAAACCTAGTTCTACCTTCTATGGAATTTCTTGCCTTAAATGATCCTTTTGATATGTTCTTACACTAGGTTTTTGTGGATTGATGATATTGATCCTAAATTTCTACTTGAAGTCTTGTTTTAGAAGAGTATGTAACGTTCTAGAGAGAGAGAGGGTCGTGGAGTGAGAAGAGGAAATTAGAAAATGAAACTTGGATCATATTTTTTTATAAAATGCAAATCAGTCCCGATGCCATTTTGCGGTACATTATACGGTCCGTATTAATTTACACGGTCCGTATAATTGACCGTAAAACTGATCCAGTGGCCACTCTTCTCTGTGTCAACTTGACGGTTCATTTTACGGACCGTCAAACCATTATACGGTCCGTATAACCTACCATAATACTCACCCTTCAGCAGCCTCATCTGTGACACTTCTGCGGTTCATTATACGGCCGTAAAACCCTTTTACGGTCCGTATAGTTGACCGTATAACCCACCAGTTCACTGAATCTCATTTTCTCCACTTCGTTTCATCTCCGATCCTTATGGAACCTTCTTAACAATTGTTCAACACTTCGATACCAATCTACAGGACGTTATCACTCGTCTCCAAAACACCGCATACGCTATGTCCTTTGCTAGCCTACTCACTGTACACTAACGGAAAAATATCCGAGGTGTAACAGAATAAAGTAGCGAGAGTGGTGAGCCTCTCCCATAATCTGACGACTGAATCCTGCAACATCAGGAACACACAATCTGCCTCGATATCTGAGAACTCCATATACAATAATCTCAAATGGTTTATTCTCCTTCTGAAGGTCTATGTCTCTATAATGAACTAACATAGGATCCTCGTGCTGGCGCTCTTTAACCTCGGCTACTAAAGATGAGACTACTGAATGGTGAATAGTAATCTCTGTATTGCCGAGTCCAATAATCAAACTCTTAAGCTAGCTAACTTCTGAAGCTCACGAACTTGCGCCCTTTTCTCTGGCTGAACATAAGACAAGCTACCCATCTATCTGTAGCTAAGGGCATCGGCTACTACGTTTGCCTTCCTAGGATGATACAAGATATTGAAATCATAATCCTTCAATAGCTCCAACCATCGCCTTTGACGAAAATTCAATTCCTTCTGGTTGAAGATATACTGGAGGCTTTTATGGTCTGTATAGATAGCAACATGGATGCCATACAAGTAGTGCCTCCACATCTTCAATGCTTGAATCACCATGGCTAACTCTAGATCATGCGTTGGATAGTTCTGCTCGTGCTTCCGCAATTGCCTTGGCGCATAAGCTATAACTTTATTGTGCTGCATCAATACACAACCTAACCCAATGCCCGAAGCATCACAATAAATAACATATCCTTCAAATCCTTCTGGAAGCGTCAGGACTGGTGCCAAAGTCAATCTGTTCTTCAAATCCTGAAAACTGCGCTCACAAGCATCGGTCCACTGGAACTTAGCCGATTTCTTAGTCAGCTTCGTTAGTGGTGCATAAACGGAAGAAAATCTCTCTACAAATCTCCTATAATAAGCTACCAAGACTAGAAAACTACGAACCTCCGTGGGTGTCGTAGGTCTCGGCCAATTTTTCACGGCTTCAATCTTCTGCGTATCCATCCTGATACCCCCATCTTAAATAATATACTCCAGAAAAGTCACGGAATTCAACCATAAATCACATTTAGAGAATTTTGCATACAACTTCTGAGTTTGAATAACTTAAAGGACAGCATATAAATGATATACATGCTCTGCCTCTGATCGAGAGTATACCAGAATATCATCGATAAACAAAATCACGAACATATCTAGGAATGGTCTAAATATGTTGTTCATCAAATCCCTAAATACAGCCGGGGCATTAGTCAACCCAGATGACATTACACAGAACTTGAAGTGACCATATCTGGTTCTGAAAGCTGTCTTCGGAATATCCTTCTCTCTAACCCTCACCTGGTGATACCCTGATCTCAAATCTATCTTTGAGAACCATCTGGCACCCTGCAACTGATCAAATAAAGCATCAATCCTCGGGAATTGATATTTATTCTTTATTTTCACTTTATTCAACTGCCTGTAATCAATACACATTCTCAAAGAGCCATCTTTCTTTCTCAGAAATAACACTGGTGCTCCCCAGGGTGACGTACTAGGCCTGATAAAGCCTTTCTCAAGCAAGTCTTTCAACTGCTCCTTCAATTCCCTCAACTCAGCAGGTGTCATCCTATAAAGAGGAACATCGGCTGAGTATCTGGTAACATGTTGATGACAAAGTCAATCTCTTGTTGTGGTGGAAGACTTGGAAGCTCGTCCGGAAATATATCTAAAAACTCATTAACCACTAGAATAGACTGAAGAGTCGATGGCTTTCCTTCTGCATCCTTAACCCGGACTATATGATAAATACAACCTTTGGCCATCATCTTTCTTGCCTTGCGATAGGAAATAAACCTATTCATCGGCGATGCTGCAGTACCCTTCCACTCTAGAACTGGCTCTCTTGGAAACGGAAATCGAACCATCTTCATTCTACAATAAACATTAGCATAACAAGAAGCCAACCAATCCATACCCATAATGACACCAAAGTACATCATATCTAACTTAATCAAATCTGCTACAGTGCGGCGATCACAAACTATAACTACGTAGTCTCTATATACCAGTCTAGCTATCACTAGATCACCTCAAAAGGTCTAATCGACTTGGGTTTCACCCCAAACTGCCCAGCAATAAAAGGAGTAACATACGACAATGTAGAACCTGGATGAATCAATGCATATACATCATGAGAAGATACTGATAGTTTACCTATAACAACATCAGGCGAAGACTCGAAATCCTGTCGACCAACCAATGCATAAATGCGGTTCGAAGGATCACTCAATCTAGATGCTCCCCCTCTGCCTCTACCATGACTAGTTGATGCCTGAGGGCCTTGCCCGAAAGGGCGTACTGATGATGACGAACTAGTTGTTGATCCAGTAGGCTGAACTATACCCTTACCACCTCTCGATGGACACTCACGCATAATATGGATTGGCTGACCGCAACTATAACAAACATCTAAACCCAAGCGTCACTGCCCAGCATGTAGCTTGCCACACTAAGTATATCGGGGGTAAAGGACTCACCTCTATACTGAGAACCTGAGGCTCCGGAACCCTAACCTGGTCCTGAATTAGTAGATCGATCAAATCTCTGCCATGCAAACTGCAGAGGTGCACTAGCTGCTGAATGGGCTGAATGCCTAAGATACTGCTGCTTCTGACAACCTCTAAACTCACTGACAGAACCTGAAGATCTAGCCCTCTTAATGTAACCCCTATCATGCTCACGCTCGGCCCTCCGGTACTGCGTACGCTCTTTAAGGTTCTGAGCGTGTGCTTGGATGCGAGAAATGTCCATACCTGTCTGAAGTTAGGCCATCATGCAATCATCAATCAAGTGTGGTCCTAAACCAATCAGAAACTGGTAGACCCGATCCTCCATAGCTAGAGCATATCTAGCCAAAGAATTGAAATGAAGATTATACTCTCGAACATGCTCCCCTGTCTAAGGTTCAGGAACCTGTCAGCTCGGGCCCGTCTAACCTTTAGCAACAAATAGTTGTGGATAAAGGCCTCTGTAAACTCGCGCCATATAGCTGGAGGAGCATTCTCCCTTCTGGATAGCTCCCAAGTCTCATACCAGTTAACCGTAACATCCCATAGTCTAGAGGAAGCCAACTCTACTGACTCAGTCTTACTAGAGTGCACCTTCAGGGTTCTCTGTATCCTATCAATAAAATCCTGCGGGTCCTCATCTGGTTTAAATCCAAAGAACTCTGGAGGCATGTTAAGGAAATCCCTGACCCTCACATTGACAGCCCTATCAGCAACATCAACACCCGCACCCTAACGTCGGGCCTGAGCGGCTACTAACTGAGTCAACAATTGAATAACCTCCCGCATCTACTGTCAAGGTGCACCAGGTGGAGGAACTGGGGGTGTTGGAGCTGGAGCTTCTCTATGCTCCTCTAGAGTGGGCGGAGTATAAGAGGTCTGAGACGGAACCTCATTCTAGGACTCGCCCTCCTCAATATCGATAGGTGGTACCCGACCAGTTCTCCTACCTGCCTCTAACGTGCCCTTCTGGGCTGCTGAAGTTTTCCTCGTCACGGGCATTACTGAAATCATAACACGACATTAGAAAGGAAATCCTGATGGTACGACTCTATCGCATGATCTAGGATAAGAAGGAAAGGCAACCTTCCCAAATGCCTTGCAGCCTCCTGGTTATAAGTGTGGTGCACTACACACCCATAAAAAGACTACTATATACGACTCGTAGACAACCCTAAGACAAACTGCTCTAATACCACTTTTGTCATGACCCAACCCGAGGGCCATGACGGGCGCCCGGGTCTAACCTACCGAGCACCACAAGACATGCATGCATCACATTATCACACCTGAAATAGGGCCATGAGGACCGTTAGGAAATAATTAGCTAACTAATAGATATCATAAGCTGAAAGGGACACAAGCCTAAAGATATATATGTGCATGCGTAATTATACTGAACAAAAATACACAAGCCTACAAGGCAATCAAAATGATGGTACATCAAGATATAGACCGAGATGACCATGTAACATCTAACTGTGCATATCTGTCTACGAGCCTCTACTAGAGTGCAAAACATAATAAGGACAGGACAGGACCCCGCCATACCCAAATTTACACAAAAGAATCATGCCAAGTTAGACTGCAACTCCGGAACAAGTGGAGTGCCCCAGTACAAGCATTGACAAGGCAGCCTAAGGGTGTAAATCGTCTCCCTATCTACCTGCGGGCATGAACGCAGCGTCCACAAACAAAAGGAAGTCAGGGCGAATAATGTATTGAGTATGTAAGGCTTGAAGAACAACATAATAAAGACATGAAGGTAGCATGAGATAAAAGAGAAAAAAACATGTACATCTACAAGCCTCTTAAGGTTAATGACATGCGTGCCTTCCTTTTTGAAAAAAAAAACATTTTCACACACACACACACATACACACAGATATATATATATATATATATAAGCCACACTATGGGGCTGCATCATCATCATTAGCCACTCCTGGACCATCATTATCATATTGTGGTGTGCACAATAGGCCACAGTAGGCCACACTGTGGTGTGCACAATAGGTGCCCTACCCGGTCGACTTTAGCGTACCTCGGTGTCATAAAATAGATACATAAAGCATGCATGAGAGTGCAAAGAAGTGTTACAAGTCTATCAGAGTGACGTAAGGTCGGTAAACCTTCGATTACTATTATGGAACTAGCATCATCAACATATCTCACCTTGAAGAAATCAATGACCATAAGATGAGATCAACAACAATAAGACAAGATCAATAACCATGAGGCAAGATCAATAATATCACGAGACAATATCGATAACGTCATAAGAACATCAAGAACATAAGCTTCTAATATTTCTAAGAGTAGAGTCATTATAGATATCATTCATATAAGTTTGTTTCAATATGATCATGCGATAAGAAAGAAAGGGGACAACCTTAACATACCTCGTCGTCTACTTAATCACTCAATGTGTGTCTTCCCTAGCTTGCAAATATACATTCAAGATGATTCACACTAAGGTTAAGTCGTTGAAACACTCATAAGGTCAAGTTAAACTAATAGGTGAGCAAACGGAGTTTGGACAGCATTTCTCACCTACTTCCACCCAACTCCAAAACAACTCCCAAAACATCAATAACAACATCAACAATACCATAGATAAGAGATTATATTCAAACTAGACTCAAATCAGTCCAAAACATCCTTTCAAATTCAGTCCATAGCCAATGACTTCAACACAAAACCTTATGACCTTTCCACCATAACTCTTTTTACTTTTAAGACTTGTTAAACCTTCAAATCAACTCATAATAAGAAATAGATGAAGAACATACCCTATAGATTGAATAAATTCACCCCACACAACTTCTTTCAAGACTTAGTCACAACAATTTCAACTAGGAGCAAGAACAAACCCCTTCTATGATCTAGTTGAAGTTTTTAAGATTTGATCTTCTCTTGAAATGATTTGGAATGTGTCACGACCCAACCCCGTAGGCCGTTACTAGTGCCCGATCTGGGCACCCAATCACATTATCAAAAGCTATCTCAAATTTTATCTACCCGCATTCAAGTATATAGCAGAAGCCGACAAGGCTGTATTTCGAAGTTAGATAATTTGCAGAAAAATTTCGGCAGAGTTTCCTTTGTTTTACAGACTATCCAAAATAACCCTGCGCACAGAAAATACCAACAGAAGACCACACAGGGCCAACGAAGCAATATGTAAACATATGCGGACCGACCGCCGCGGCGAATGAGATCGCCCAACAAAACATAAGCACACATCTGTACAGAAAGACCCCAACCCACAAACATGTCCACAGACCTCTAAACAGACCGACAGAATCATATGACGGGACAGGGCCCCGCCGTACCCACGAACGAGAATATATATTTACAGTAGTGACGGACTATACCAAAAGATGGGCTCTGGATAAGAGAGCACTCCAAATAGCAGAATAAGATCCTAAGCGGACGGATCAGCAAACCTGTCGTCGGTACCTGCGCGGCATGAAAACGCAGCCCCCGAAGAAAGGGGGTCAGTACGAAATATGTACTGAATATGTAAAGCCTGAATTACAGAAATAAAATCATAACTGGTACAGAACGTACAGAAAGTAAACAGAAGACCCAACGTATCAGATACATATTTTCAAAACATGCAGAGTGTGTACAGAAACATATGTCATATCAAATCCGGCCCCTACCAAGGGACTCGGCAGACAGAACGTGGCCACCCTCCCGACGCTGGTGCCACAACACAGAAGAATCAGAAAAGGGGGCATAACCCCGCATCATAATATGTCATATCAGATGGCCATAGTAAATCATATCAGAACAAGCGTACATGGCACAGCATACTCCACAAACCCATGTACGCGTATACCTGCCCCCTCACATCGAGGCACGGTGAACAATGCAAAGGATCACGCTTGACAACATATCCTGGCCCGGGTTCAGTGTGGGAAACATTGGGGCATCCACGAATGGAGTAGTGAGAGACTAATGCAATTAAAATATCATAAATGTTTCCATAGACTCGATGAGGTATATCAAAGACAAACCGATCCAATGAAGTCGGAAGGGATCATAGTAAATGAGTTTCGAGTGTCAAAACAATTTATCAGACTTAATGGAATATTTAAAACCATGTTTGTTAGGTAATGAGAATGGTAGTCAAAACATTTCGTTCAAAAACCGTTCGAAAATAGGACTTAAGTACAATACGGGCAAAACCGAGTATAGTGGGCCCACCTCGGGACAAGCAAGGCGGTGGGCTCAAATTACATATTTTAAACATATGGGGTCACCTACAAAGGTTCTACGGACGTTCTATGGCTTTCCAAGTAGTTTAGGGAAAGTTTGCATGATTTTCAAGAATACAAACCAAAAGGGCTCAATCTTACTGAAGGAAAAGGCGAGATTTTCAATTGCGGATTCCGATGGGCAGAAAGTCTTTCGAGGTCCGAATCCGGTTCTAATACACTTAGGCATGCCAAAAGAAGGATCGGGTAGCTTTACATACCTTTTGAGCTTTTTAAGCCTATCCAAGCTCACTCTCCGTTTCGTTGAAAATCTGCAAATGGTCACATTTACCAATTGTAAGTTATAGATGCTACGAATTCAATTCAACTCATATTTGTCTACCGAAATTTCGGCAGCACTTGCCCTATACATATAGCACCCCCGAGAATTCAACTCGGCTCAAAATCATCAACAACAACCCAAACAACAACATCAACATCAACAACAAACATTAGAAACACAATATGTCACAACTAGTTCTACTTGCCGACATAATGCCATCACCTTCATTTCAACTTCAATTTCCAAACCAATTTCAATGATTTCACATTCATTATCAAACTAGATCATCACAACATAGTTTAGAAGCGTTTCATATCGTTTCCTCAAGTTATACACACAATATACATAATATACAAACGTTCCGCCAAAGTCATAATTCACTCAAAACTTCTAATCTTTGGCATACATATTCATAACATGTTTCCAATTTCCAAATTCGTCAATGATCATCATAATTAACAACCAAATAACTTCATTTTCCTAATGTCGGAAAATCATGCTAAAGCGACGTAAGTTTCTACGTTCCATTTCAATACCAACTTATCTCATTATACTTTCATTTACATTACAAGCATCACAATAACACAACTAACACACTAAACAACTTAATCCTTTTCCATTCCAACTCTAACATACCACACGGCCATATGCTCTCTTTATCAACTACAACTAAATTCATTCCATTTCCAATTCCAATATGCATTTCATCACAACTACAACTAGAATATAACCTAAATTCAATTCACCATAAACATACAATGTATATACACACACACGGCCATACCCTATATTCCATACCCACTTTGAAATCTTCCATTTTTCCATACAATCAACTCATTCCCACATACTACAACACAAACAAGACTTCATAACACAATAAATAGGGTTGAATTCTTACCTTTTTCCCTAATCTTCTTCACTTGAGTATATAATCAATTTGATGAACCAAGGGTTCCTTCCTCCAAGACAACTACACCAAGTTGAGAAGGGACCTTGAATTAGTAGGAATTCAACAAGAGAAAAAATTTTGGAGCAAGATTTTTGGTGGTTAATTTTCTATGGCCAACCCGAAACCCCTCTTTTTTTTTGCTCTTTCTTTGCTTTGTTCTTTCTTGATTCTTCTAAGAGATGAAGATGATATGTACACTATGGTCCCTTAGTTAATCTATCACATGGAATTTAATTAAGGGCCATGGGTTTGGGGCATTGATGGCCGGCCACCCCATCTCTTTTTGGGCCTCATTTCATTTCTCATTTTTGAGCCCAATTGGCTTGTATATCATATTTTGAAATTCTCGAAACTAATTTTCCGAAATTCCAAATTTGCCCTTAGCCTTCCTCGACACTTCCACATTAATATTCTTTCATGCACAACTCTTATGTAAAATAAAAGCAATTATAACCTTATTTCTTACAAGCCAAGATTATTTCCAATTTTTCCAAAGGTGTGAAAACACGGGATATAACAGAATGGTTAGGGATGATTGAGAGAGCTTAGAGGGTCAACAGGGGTATGATTTTATGGAACTAATGATCTCCAAGTCGTGGGATCTAATTTATGATTTTATGGAACTAATGAGCTCCAAGTCGTGGGATCTAATTTATAGCAAAAGGGAAAATCCCCCCCGCCTCGTTTTCACGGTATGTGGAAGTGACCGTGAAACACTTCCAGTTAGAAACTCCTCTGCCACCCATTCCACGGTGGCCAACCATCACTTTCATGGCCCGTGAAATTACTCACGGTCCGTGAAGTGGCTGTGAAATGGTCTCAGTTAAATTTTTCAACGAAACGTATTATTTTCAATACATTTGACGTCTAACCTTCACACTCTTTTCCAAACCTGTTTAAGGACTTATATAACTCTGAGATGCACCCCCAGTCCTCATACACAACTTACCAAAGATTCCCATTATGAGCCTACTTAAGACAAAATTTTAACGCACGCGAAAGACGAGATGTAACAGTTCCATGATATCATTACCTTTCCTCTAACACGGTGATCCGGTGAACATACCCTTTATTTAATGACTCGAACCATAACTGTCCAACATCTTAAGTCTCCACTCGTCACAAGTGACCCTACTTTCCGATCTAGAACCGAAAACCACTTCACTGAAAGAACCCTCAAACCATTACCATATAATCTCATCGATGCCCAACTTAACCTGTCGTGACCGAATACGAAATCAACTCTCGTACCAATTTCAACCTTATTCTAATAGGTAAGTCAGATACAATTTTTCAATTCCTAATAGCGAAGATTAATCTATCCAATTCCTCTTTTTTATGCTTCCGTCCCCTTAACACGAAAGTACTCATACCTAAATACCTTAAGAAATCTTATCTTGCCACGCATTTCCCACAAAAGTCATCCTTCATGCATTTATTCTCAACTTATTTTCTTTATTACCAGCGGTCACTATACCTTTGCCCAAATCTGATGACGCTTACTGAACTTACACTCGTGCCACACACACAATCATAACACGCTGACGAAGTTGAAACTTATTCCCAAAAGCAATCATATCTCCAACAAATCATTCTTGTTAATTCATAAATGGACTTTTGCAACTTCCGAGAATCCCAACACTGGAAACATGGAGATCACGTGACCCTTTGCACGATCTCTCCCATTTATCAAGAAAACCCCATATATAAATGAGCCTTAATCACAATCCCGCCCAACTGAATCCTCAAGCCATAGCTAGAAACTGAACTTAGTCACGCGTCGGAATCAGGATGACACGTCTCGTACCATACCAAGCCATGTCATAACAAAACCGCTCGAATAAGAATTTAGGAATGAGTTTCCACCGTTTGCGGGAGAATAAGACTAGCTAATTCAATTACCAATTTGAATCAACTAGATACAAATTTGAATGAAGTAGCAGGAAAGAATGAAAGAATTGAAAGTTTCCTAAATGTCCTATAGCCTCTTCCAAATAAGTACGGAGCTCATCGTACCGATCCACAAGACTCTAATAGTGTTATATCCCGTATTTTTGTACGTCGAATTATTCGTAAGCTAATCGACATTAGTTAAGGATGGGATTATTTTTGGAATATGAAATAAGTGCTTTTAATTCTCGATTTTAATTAGTACACGATTTGTTTATAAATTTCAATTAGTATAGAAATATTAATGGAGATTAGGGATTAATTAACTATGATTAGATTATTAAGTGGAGATTAGTGATTAATTAAGACTAATTAAGTTAGCTAATTATATAATTAAGGTGGGCCCCACCCGATTCTTTAATTAAAAAAAATATATAAATCAAAACATCAAAATTGATGAGTCATTAGGGGTGGCTCGTGTCCAATGGAGGGACACTATATATATATGTATGTCAAAGACCAATTTGAGCAATTCATTTTCATTTTGTAAGTTTTTGCTAAGAGAAATAGGAAAAGAAGCATAGCCATGGCTGCCATGCTCTCGGCCAGGCATGGTCTTTAAAAAAAAACATTTTTTTCTTATTTAGATTAATTCTAAGGTAATTTTCAAGTCCAAGGTGGTGATAGCAACATTGGGTATTGAATTGAGGGAGAATAAATAGTGCAATTGGTATAGAATTTGCTCCGATTAAATTAAGGTAAGATTTTCTCATTTTATGGTATAATTGGATTAATGGTGTTGTAATGGAAAGATTAAAATTGTATTAGATGAAATTGGAAGTAAGAAATTGCATGAATTCGTTGATAGTAGGAGTTGTGGTTGTTATATGAAATTGTTGAGTTGAAAGATTAAAAGTGTGGTTTATGTTCATATGTTGTTGTTGGTGTTGCTGTCGTGTTGTCGTTGATATGGCTTCTAAGTTTGGAAGAAAGAAGTGTATAACGTATCGTATACAAAGCGTATGTTGGTCTGTTTGGTGTATAATCTTAAATGTTAATGATTTGGATTGGAAAAGGATTAAGAAAGGTTATTGGGTTGTTTGAGTTGTATATGGGCTAGATTGTAAGGATTTGATATGAATATTTCTATTACTGTCGTTGTTGGTATTGCTGTGATAACAGAAGATTAATTGGAAGTTCGGGTTAGGCATGTTATATAGGGGAAATGCTACCCGATTTCCGTTAAGTTCTTAACTAACAAAATCCTAATCAAGAAACTATGCACTAAAGAATGATTCCTATAAGTGATTGGTTGTATATTTATAAACTAGAATGTATAGTTTACTAACGATAGTGTTACTTTCATATTAAATTGGCTAAAGGGGCGACCAAGCGAACTTGGTTACGGTTAACCTATAACAGGTATGTAAAGTTATCCTATCGTTCTTTTGGCATGATCTTTATAAAACAAACAGATGACGTGTATATGATTCCAACGAAGTTCCTATACTTAGAGCCACTAGGATGGCTAATGTTCTAGATTTCATGAAGCTATTTCATTATGTCTTGATACGTGTATATGATTCCAGAAGTTCTATTTTGATATAATCCATAGTGACATTCGGAAGGTACTTGATGTGACTATTGTCTTGATTTCCAAATGGTAGTTCGTTTTTATTACTCTATTGAGTCTCAGATATGATTTAGTTTGTATATGGTTGCTCACTACTCTGCTCGTGCATGCCTCAATATGTCTTTCATCGAGTCCCGGGCCGGGTATGTTATCGTGTACAGTTTCACTGCATTGTTCACTGAGTCCCTCACTAGAGGGCCGGGTACGGTATATATATATATATATGATATGATGACATGATGATATGATGATGTTATTATGGCGCCAAGAATGGCATATGATGACTTGATTCACCGAGTCCTGTAATGGGCCGGGTATGATATATGATATTGACATGCATGATTTGTCTCCTGTAATCCCTATTTCAGTCATGATCCTCTTTATTGTATTTCATGCTTTACATACTCAGTACATATCTCATACTGACCCCCTTTCTTCGGGGGGCTGCGTTTCATGCCCGCAGGTACAGACACTTGATTCGGTGATCCCCCAGCTTCGGATTTCCAGTCAGCTGTCTTGGAGAGCTCCATTGTTCCGGAGCCTAGACTTTTGGTACAGATCTTTTGATGTATATATATGTTTGTCCAGAGGTACGGCGGGGCCTTGTCCCGTCATATTTCACCGTTGATACTCTTAGAGTTCTGTAGGCATGTGTGTGGGTTGTATATAGATTATGATCAGCTCTGTCTATACGGTTTGTTATGGATATTTCTGTTTGTTGTGGGCGCCTTGCCGGCTTGCATATGGTTTCGATATGTACTGGCAGCCTTGTCGGCTTGCATAGTATATTGACATGTAGTGGCAGCCTTGTCGGCTTGCGTAGCATAGTGATATATAGTGGCAGCCTTGTCGGATTGCGTATTTTATTACGTTGTGATTGGTTGTGACTTCTCAGGTGACAGATTATCATGATATGTGACGTTGTGAACCTCTGGGTCTTTGTCAATTCCCACGTTGTCTATAGTGTCAGTATGACTATGTCTAACAGGTACGTACACAAGTGTACAGCTCGGGCACTAGTCATGGCCCACGGGGATGGGTCGTGACAAAAGTGGTATCAGAGCAGTTCATCCTCGGAGTGTCTACAGACCGTGTCTAGTAGAGTCTTGTTTATCGGTGTATTGTGCACCACATCTATAAACAGAAAGCTACAGGACAATTAGGATGTTATCTTTCCTTTTTATTCTAGATCGTGTGATAGAGCTATATTATCAGGATAATTCCTCCCTAACATATTATTATGTTTACTGCTATGCCTCTAAAGAAAGCGACAGTTGCCCAAAAGGGCAAATCAGTAGCAGGAGATATTAGCCAGACTCGGAGAGTTACTAGGGCCCGCGCCCAGCTTATGCCTCAGATTGTGTTCCAGCCGGCGAGTTCTGCTACACCGCCACTTCCAGAGGAACCAAGGGTAGCGGCAGCTCCACATCAGGGGGCAGCTCCACCGCCAGCTCCCTAGGTTCCAGTACCCGAGCCTCCAGCTCCTCAGCCAGGGGCGGAGGATAGGGCAGGGCAGGCTCGCAGGCATGGACTAGGAGTGGACCATGCAGATAGACATGATAGTTTGAGGGTCCGTGACTTCTTAAGTTGTAATCCTCCAGAGTTTTTCGGGTCAAAGCCCAAGGATGACCCGCAGGAGTTTGTTCGGCAGATGCAGCGTACCTTGAGGATAATCAAGGCTTCTGAGACTGAGTCTGTTGAGTTGGCTTCGTATCGGTTGCGTGATTTAGCTGTTTATTGTTATGAGTCGTGGCAGTTATATAGGGGCGAGGATGCTCCTCCAGCAATATGGGATGAGTTTGTGGAGGCCTTCCTTGGCCACTTCCTGCCGCCAGATATGAGGCGAGCTAGCGTTGATAGGTTCTTACATTTGAGGTAGAATGGCTGGAGCGTTCGAGAATACAGTCTTGAGTTTTATTCGTTGGCCAGATATGCGCCTACTATTGTAGCTGATATGGCTGATAGAGTGCATCTTTTTGTGATGGGACTGGATCGCTATTTGATTGATGGTTGTATGGCGATGGCTCTCTAGCCAGGTATGGATATTGCTCGGATACAGGCATATGCACAGGGGGTAGAGGATCGCCACAGAGGACGTCAGCCAGATAGGGATTAGGACAGAGGTCAGCATAAGAGGGCTAGATCGACTGGTTATCCTGGCGAGTTTCGAGGCAGGCAGCCTCAGCAGTATAGTAGATATCCTTCCTAGCCAGCACGGAGTGCACCCCCACAGTTTACAGGCAGGAGATTTGAGAGTACAGGGTATTCAGGAGCTGGTCAGAGCTCCAGGGCTTTAGGTTCGCAGGTGAACAGGGGTTCAAATCAGTCGAGGCCACCTTTGCTTCAGTGCTCTCGGTGTGGTAGGCCCTATTCTGGGGAATGCCGTTTTGCTACAGGTGCTTGTTTTTCTTGCGGCCGCCAAGGCCATATTATGAGAGAGTGCCCGTATGGTGGCGGTCCGGTGGTGTAGCTCAACCTACTGGGTCGGTTGCTGGTTCATCTTCTTCTGTAGCTATGCACCCTACGGGGCAGGGTATTCAGACAACAGCAGGCCGTGGTAGAGGTCGTGGCGGAGCTTCATGTTCTAGCGTTCCTTCGAACCGCATATATGCTTTGGCCAGTAGACAGGATCAGGAGGCGTCACCAAATGTGGTTACAGGTATACTATCGATTTTCTCTCAGGACGTATATGCATTGATAGACCTAGGCTCCACCTTATCGTATATCTCTCCCTTTGTTGCTAGTAGAATCGGAATAAAACCTGAATTGATAGAACCATTTGAGGTAGCTACACCGGTAGGAGATTCTGTTATAGCAAAGCAAGTATATAGAGATTGTTCGGTGATTATATATAGTCGTCACACCAAGGCAGATCTGATAGAGTTAGATATGACTGAGTTTTGATATTATTATGGGTATGGATTAGTTAGCTTCTTGTTATGCTAGCGTTGATTGTAGAGAAAAGATAGTTCGATTTCAGTTCCCAGGAGAGCCAATTATAGAGTGGATGGGAAATACAGCATCGCCGAGGGGTATGTTTGTTTCATACCTCAAGGCAAAGAAGATGGTTAGAAAGGGTTATATTTATCATCTGGTTCGGGCGCATGACCTGAAAGCAGAGGTGCCAACTCTTCAGTCAGTGCCGATAGTTAACGAATTCCAGGTCTTCCTCCTGAGCGGGAGATAGAGCTACTATAGATGTGTTGCCAGATACTCAGCCTATATCTATTCCTCCTTATAGAATGGCACCTGCAGAACTGAAAGAGTTGAAGGAGCAACTGAGAGACTTGTTAGAAAAGGGCTTTATCAGGCCCAACACATCACCTTGGGGAGCACCGGTACTATTTGTGAGAAAGAAAGATGGGTCGCTGCGGATGTGTATCGATTATAGGCAGCTAAACAAAGTGAAAGTAAAGAATAGATATCCCCTCCCCAGAATTGATGACCTATTTGACCAGTTGCAGGGTGCTAAGTGTTTCTCGAAGATAGACTTGCGGTCAGGCTATCACCAGGTGTGGGTAAAGGAGGCAGATATACCAAAGACTGCATTCAGGAACGGATACGGGCATTATGTGTTTAGAGTGATGTCTTTTGGGCTGACCAATGCTCCAGTAGTATTTATGGATTTGATGAACCGAGTATTTAAGCCGTTCCTAGATATGTTTGTGATTGTATTTATCGATGATATTCTGGTCTATTCACGATCGGAAGAGGAGCATACAGACCATTTGAGGACGGTACTTAGAGTGCTCCAGCACCCGGAGTTGTATGCTAAGTTTTCTAAATATGAATTCTGGTTGACTTTGGTAGCATTCTTGGGGCATATTATTGGAGCTGATGGCATTCGGGTAGATACACAGAAGATTGAGGCGGTAAAGACGTGGCCTAGACCTACGACACCTACTAAGATACGTAGTTTTCTGGGGCTAGCAGGATATTATAGGAGGTTCGTAGAGAAATTTGCCTCGATTTCAGCGCCTCTAACAAGGATAACACAGAAGGCGGCTAAGTTCTAGTGGACTGCTGCATGTGAGCAAAGTTTCCAATTACTGAAGGATAAGTTGACTACGGCTCCTGTTCTAACACTTCCTGGGGGACCAGATGGCTATGTTATTTATTGTGATGCCTCAGGCGTTGGACTAGGTTGTGTATTGATGCAGCATAGCAAGGTTATAGCATATGCCTCCCGGCAGCTCAAAAAGCACGAAAGGAATTATCCTACTCATGATCTGGAGTTAGCAGCAATAATTCATGCTTTTAAGATATGGAGACATTATTTATATGGCGTGTATGTTGATATTTATACGGATCATAAAAGTCTCCAATATATCTTTAAGCAGAAGGAGCTGAACATACGGCAGAGAAGGTGGCTAGAGTTACTAAAGGATTATGATGTCGATATCCTATACCATCCAGGAAAAGGAAAATGTTGTAGCAGATGCACTTAGCCATAAATCTATAGGTAGCTTGACAGATGTACAACCAGAACTAAAGGAGATAATCCGTGAGATTTGCTAGCTAGCTAACCTTGGAGTCTGTTTGGTTGATTCTGATGATGGTAGGGTTTTTTTGTTCGAGGAGTTGCTGAATCCTCTATTATAGAAGAGGTAAAGAGACACCAGTACAAGGACCCTGTTCTGGTGCATTATAGAGATGCAGCTCTTCAAAAGGAGAAGACCCCATTCGAGATTGCACCTGACGGAGTACTATGATACAGAGGCAGATTATGTGTACCTGAGGTTGCAGGGCTACGGCAACAGGTTATGGGAGAGGCACACTATGCCCATTATTCTGTTCATCCAGGGTCAACGAAGATGTATCATGACCTCAAATGTTTGTATTGGTTGGATCGCATGAAAAAGGATATAGCGGAGCTTGTCGCTCAGTGCCCGAATTGTCAACAGGTTAAGGTCGAGCATCGGAAGCCTGGTGGATTATTACAGGAGATAGAGATCCCGACATGGAAATAGGAGGTAATTAATATGGACTTTGTTACAGTTTACCTCGCACTCCGCGAAAATATGACTCTATATGGGTTATCGTTGATAGGCTGACAAAATCAGCCCATTTTCTTCCAGTCAGGACTACTTATTCAGCTGAGGACTATGTGAGGTTATACCTCAAGAAGATAGTGAGACTTCACGGGGTTCCTACAGCTATTACCTCCGACAGAGGAGCTCAGTTTACAGCTAATTTCTGGAGATCATTCCAGGAGGGATTAGGGACACAGGTGAGTCTTAGCACAGCATTCTACCCTCAAACTGATGGACAAGCCGAACGCACTATTCAGACACTACAAGATATGTTACGGGCCTGTATTATTGATTTCAGAGGTAGCTGGGACGATCATTTGCCACTTATCGAGTTTGCTTATAATAATAATAGCTATCATTCTATTCTCCAGATGGCACCGTATGAGGCCTTGTATGGGAGGAAGTGCAGGTCACCTATTGGTTGGTTTGATGTTGGTGGGACTAAATTAATAGGCCCAGACATGGTTCAACAAGCTGTTGATAAGGTGAAGATTATTCAGGAAAGGTTATTGGCAGCCCAGAGTAGACAGAAGTCATATGCAGATAAACGACGTCAACACTTAGAATTTCAGGTTGGTGATTGGGTGTTCTTGATGGTGTCACCCATGAAGGGTGTAATGAGATTCAACAAGAAGGGAAAGCTTAGCCCGAGATACATTTGGCCTTATCAGATTATCCGTAGGGTAGGCAGGGTTGCCTATGAGTTGAATCTACCATCTGATTTGGAAGCAATACATCCAGTCTTTCATGTGTCAATGCTTCGCAAATGTGTTGGTGACCCTTCCAAAGTATTCCCTGTGGATGATGTCTAGGTGACGGAGGAGTTGTCCTATGCGGAAAAAACCTATAGCTATACTTGATCAGCAAGTTAGGAGATTGCGTACTAAGGATGTGGCTTCCGTCAAAGTATTAGGGCGAAATAACAATAGAGAAGAGATGACCTGGGAAGCCGAAGATGAGATGAATAATAAGTATCCTTACTTGTTCCCTACGCCTGCAGGTACTTTAAACTCCTCACTTGATTATTGATTGATAAATGAGACTATATGTTATAGCGATAAGGGAGACTTCCCCAAAATTTTTATAAGACTTTATAGGACCAGTTTAACATTCGAGGACGAATGTTCTAAAGGGGGGGAGGATGTCTTATCCCATATTTTTGTACGTAGAATTATTCGTAAGCTAATGGGCATAAGAAAAGGACGGGATTATTTTTGGAATAAGAAATAAGTGCTTTTAATTCTCGATTTTAATTAGTACACGATTTGATTATAAATTTCAATTATTATAGAAATATTAATGTAGATTAGGGATTAATTAATTATGATTAAATTATCAAGTGGAGATTAGTGATTAATTAAGACTAATTAAGTTAGCTAATTATATAATTAAGGTGGGCCCCACCCGATTCTTTAATTAAAAAAATATATAAATCAAAACAACAAAATTGATGATTCATTAGGGGTGGAACGTGTCCAATGGAGGGACACTATATATATATATGTATGTCAAAGACCAATTTGAGCAATTCATTTTCATTTTGTAAGTTTTTGCCAAGAGAAATAGGAAAAGAAGCATAGCCATGGCTGCCATGCTCTCGGCCAACCATGGTCTTTAAAAAAAAACTTTTTTTTCTTATTTAGATTAATTCTAAGGTAATTTTCAAGTCCAAGGTGGTGATAGCAACATTGGGTATTGAATTGAGGGAGAAGAAATAGTGCAATTGGTGCAATTGGTATAGAATTTGCCCCGATTAAATTAAGGTAAGATTTTCTCATTTTATGGTATAATTGGATTAATGGTGTTGTAATGGAAATATTAAAATTGTATTAGATGAAATTGGAAGTAAGAAATTGCATGAATTCGTTGGTAGTAGGAGTTGTGGTTGTTATATGAAATTGTTGAGTTGAAAGATTAAAAGTGTGGTTTATGTTCATATGTTGTTGTTGGTGTTGCTGTCGTGTTGTCGTTGATATGGCTTCTAAGTTTGGAAGAAAGAAGTGTATAACGTATCGTATACAAAGCGTATGTTGGTCTGTTTGGTGTATAATCTTAAATGTTAATGATTTGGATTGGAAAAGGATTAATAAAGGTTATTGGGTTGTTTGAGTTGTATATGGGCTGGATTGTAAGGATTTGATATGAATATTTCTATTACTGTCGTTGTTAGTATTGCTGTGATAACAGGAGATTAATTGGATGTTCGGGTTAGGCAAGTTATATAGGGGAAATGCTGCCCGATTTCCGTTAAGTTCTTAACTAACAAAATCCTAATCAAGAAAGTATGAACTAAAGAATGATTCCTATAAGTGATTGGTTTTAGATTTATAAACTAGAAAGTATAGTTTACTAACGATAGCGTTACTTTCATATTAGATAGGCTAAAGGGGCGACGAAGCGAACTTGGTTACGGTTAACCTATAACAGGTATGTAAAGTTATCCTTTATTTCTTTTGGCATAATCTTTATAAACCAAACAGACGACGTGTATATGATTCCAAAGAAGTTCCTATTCTTAGAGCCACTAGGATGGCTAATGTTCTTGATTTCCAGAATCTATTTCATTATGTCTTGATACGTGTATATGATTCCAGAAGTTCTATTTTGATATAATCCATAGTGACATTCAGAAGGTACTTGATGTGCCTATTGTCTTGATTTCCAAATGGTACTTCATTTTGATTACTCTATTGAGTCTCAGATATGATTTTGTTTGTATATGGTTGCTTACTACTCTTCTCGTGCATGTCTCAATATGTCTTTCACCGACTCCTGGGCCGGGTATGTTATCGTGCACAGTTTCACTACATTGTTCACCGAGTCCCTCACTAGAGGGCCGGGTACGGTATATATATATATATATATATGATGATATGATGATATGATGACATGATGATATGATGATGTGATTATGGCGCCAAGAATGGCATATGATGACTTGATTCACCGAGTCCCGTAATGGGCCGGGTAAGATATATGATATTGACATGCATGATTTATGTTTCATAAGGCAAGTGTTTTGGTATTCTGGATATTATACTTGTCTCCTGTAATCCCTATTTAAGTCATGATCCTCTTTATTGTATTTCATGCTTTACATACTCAGTACATATCTCGTACTGACCCCCTTTCTTCGGGGGGCTGCGTTTCATTCCCGCAGGTACAGACACTCGATTCGGTGATCGCCCAGCCTAGGATTTCCAGTCAGCTGTCTTGGAGAGCTCCATTGTTTCGGAGCCTAGTCTTTTGGTACAGATCTTTTGATATATATATATGTTTGTCCAGGGGTACGACGGGGCCCTATCCCGTCATATTTCACCGTTGATACTCTTAGAGGTCTTAATATAGGGGAAATGCTGCCCGATTTCCGTTAAGTTCTTAACTAATGAAAATCCTAATCAAGAAAGCATGAATTAAAAAATTATTCCTATAGATTTATAAGCTAGAAAGTATAGTTTACTAACGATAGCGTTACTTTTGTATTAAATAGGCTAAAGGGGTGACGAAGCGAACTTGATTACGGTTAACCTGTAACAGGTATATAAAGCTATCTTTTCTTTCTTTTTGGCATGATCTGTATGAAACAAACAGACGACGTATATTCTTTATGAAACAAACAGACGACGTATATATATATGACTCCAAAGAAGCTCCTATTCTTAGAGACACTAGGATGGCTAATGTTCTTGATTTCCAGAATCTATTTCATTATGTCTTAATACGTGTCTATGATTCCAGAAGTTCTATTTTGATATAATCCATAGTGACATTCAGAAGGTACTTGATGTGCCTATTGTCTTGATTTCCAAATGGTACTTCGTTTTGATTACTCTATTGAGTCTCAGATATGATTTTGTTTGTATATGGTTGCTCACTACTCTTCTCGTGCATGTCTCAATATGTCTTTCACCGACTCCCGGGCCGGGTATGTTATCGTGCACAGTTTCACTGCATTGTTCACCGAGTCCCTCATTAGAGGGCCGGGTACGGTATATATATATATATATATATATATATATATATATATATATATATATATATATATATATGATGATATGATGATATGATGACATGATGATATGATGATGTGATGATGTGATTATGGCGCCAAGAATGGCATATGATGACTTGATTCACCGAGTCCCGTAATGGGCCGGGTATGATATATGATATTGACATGCATGATTTATGTTTCATAAGGCAAGTGTTTTGGTATTCTGGATATTATACTTGTCTCCTGTAATCCCTATTTAAGTCATGATCCTCTTTATTGTATTTCATGCTTTATATACTCAATACATATTCCGTACAGACCACCTTTCTTCGGGGGGCTGCGTTTCATTCCCGCAGGTACAGACACTCGATTCGGTGATCGCCCAGCCTAGGATTTCCAGTCAGTTGTCTTGGAGAGCTTCGTTGTTCCGGAGCCTAGACCTTTGGTACAGATCTTATGATGTGTATTTATATGTTTATCCAGGGGTACGACGGGGCCCTGTCCCGTCATATTTCAATAACGATACTCTTAGAGGTCTGTAGATATATGTGTGGCTTGTGTATAAGTTTGTTCACCTGTGTCTATACGATGTGGTATGGATATGTTCTTCTGTAATGGCAGCCTTGTCGGCTTGCATATGATATTGATATGTAGTGGCAGCCTTGTTGGTTTGCGTATCATTTTATGATTTGATTAGTTGTGACTCCTCAGGAGACAATTTATCTGAACACATATATATGATGACGTTATGAACCTTTGGAGTTCGGTCTCAAGTTTTCGTATTGTTCATAGTTTCAATTTGACTATATCTAACAGGTACGTATATGAGTGTCCTGCTCGGGCACTAGTCATGGCCCACGGGGCTAGGTCGTGACAAAAGTGGTATCAGAGCAGTTCATCCTCGGGGTGTGTACAGACCGTGTCTAGTAGAGTCTTGTTTATCGGTGTGTTGTGCACCACATCTATAAACAGGATGCTACAGGACATTTAGGATGTTACCTTTCTTTCATATCTAAGATCGTGCGATAGAGCCCAGTCATAGGAAATGAAATTCCTTATACTGACCCTTGATTTCAGCTGAAGAACGACATTGACAGAAGAAAGTGACTGATGATATTGGAAGTTACAAAGTACACAGGTAAGCAACGGTGCGAAAGATGCATGTCGGATAAGGTAAGAATATTGAAGTATGATTGAAATGTAAAGTTGAAGAATGAAAGGGAAGGAAGATAGGAAGGTATAACAGGACAGATCGTTAAAGGATCAGGTACGTCTCAAGGTGTGATATGTGAGGTAAGTTTCGACATCTTTATACTTTTACTTGAAATTAGGAGCCCTGTGTGGCTATGATATGATATGATATATACGTACATATGTTGGCCCTGTGAGGCATTGTTGGTATTTCCTGCGTGCAGGTTTTGGGATAGTAAGAAGTATAGAGGAAACTCTGCCAAAATTTTCCCAGAAATGGAAAAAAAAAGAATGAGATATAAGTCCATAATATGTCTTGAGAGTTGATATCGATAGGGTGAATTTATTATGGTTGATTAAAGCTTTAAGAGATACCCTCCATGTCATCCGTAAGAGGCATCATTCTTATTTGGGAAATTTTATTTCGAAGAAGCATATATGAGTAGCAAAGTTTGGAATTCATTTGAATGAACCAGAATACTTTCCAGCCACATTTTACCGTAGAAGAGGCTCATGTTGAAGAGCAAAAAAGTCCACAATAAAGTTTCACTTTTATTTGAAGAGTACAAAGCATACAGCAAGTAGTTTACGAACTAAATAACTCATTCATGACCCAAGAACAAATCCAAAGGTAAACTATGTGAATCAAGCATGAGAAGTCCCGTGGTGCTTGTCGGATTCTAGTTCTTCTTCTTGTGGTGGTTTTGGAGGATGCTTCAGGTAACGTAATCTGGGAGTTGGAGCGTTCTTGTGTTCTTGAGGTAACATTTCATCATATCTTTATGTCCTTGAGTTCATTAGTTCTTAATCAACTAATTGGAGATGGAATTTGTAAAAGGAAAACTCAAACTTGTGGGCTGTCGTAGATCATGTGTTTCATGTGTTGTTGATGAAATGCTAGGATAATTTGGAAAGGGCTTGTGACACTAAGGGATGATTTGGGAAAAGGTGGCAAATCTTAATAGAATGTTTTATTGAGGTATCGAGTGAACTGATAAGTAGGGATAAATTACGACGAGTTTGCGGCTAAAAGGAGTAATAGAATGATTGAGATAAAAATACGGAGGCGGAAGAATTATGACAAATACGAACGTATTGATAAGACAGCTTGTGAGATATTAAGGATAATATTGACCAAAGGTTAAGTACTCCTACTCCACAGAGTGTAATTAAACCATAGTAAGAATCGTGAATAAGGTTAAGAAGTGTTACACTATAGGATTGATTACGAATAGGATATTACGTGAATATAATAAGGATTGTTATAAAAATGAGTAAAGCCTAGCGAGGAAGTGACTAAAAGATATGATGTGATCAGTGTGAACCGGAAAAGCAAATATAGAACGAATAAGAAAGACTTACAAGGTCCTATAGGGAAAGTTCAAAATAGAGATCAAGTGGTAACGAAAGTGAAAGCGAGCACAGGAAGAGAAAGAGTTAAGTGAAAGAAGAAAATAAGAAGAAAACGAGTGGGATTACAGTGTAGCGATGTGTTATGACATGTATAGCTAAGAAACGGGTAATATAAGCGACAAAATTGTGAAAGACCAAACTAAAGAAAGATGAGCAACGAGACAAAATAAGTGCCAGGAAATGACTGGTATGATAAGAACAAACAGGGATGAACAAAATATGTTTTGAAAATGAGAAAGCGGTTATGTAGAAGTAGTGTTTTCCGAAGGATACAGGAGTAGCCTGAGATTCCCTGTGCACAAAATAAAAGATGGACATATACTGGAGAAATGAAAGGAATACTAAAGGAAGCACCCATGACAGACATAATTAATTGAGTATATGTATAGGATAAAAGGGAAATATATAGCTACGAACTTAAGGTGTAGTACAACGAGAAGGTGATAAGACAAGACCACTATTAAGACGAATTTGATATGATTTTGAGTAAGTTAGGAGTTAGCGCTGGGTATACAACAAGGGTGAAAGAGCATGAGGCATAAAGGAGTACTGCGTGTATGTGACTTTGCATCGGAAATAGTGAAATCCTTAAAGGACAAGGATTGTGGATTTGCAAAACAACTGATGTATTGTGAATTTATTAGAAGAAACAGATGATATCAGTTGGGATAAAGATAGTGTTATAAGAAAGCTTGGGACACTTATCATCAGAATATAAGTGCTATCTAATTGAGAATTTTAAACGACTATAAGCCCTAGCTAATTACTGACCGGAATAAATGGAATGTGGCTTTGGATAAATTGCTACCATAATTACATTACTCGAGTACCAACCATCAGATAAGATTTTGTACTATATATCGAGAGTTCTCAGCGCTTCGTGATTTGGTCGAGGTTTCGTATGTGGGGAATCAAAGTTATAAATGATAAAAAAAAAGGCATGGATATGGTATAAGTACAACCCCAAAGGGGGGAAGCGGGTGAAAGCAAAGTAAGTACAAATGGAAACAATTGACACTATAATATATCCAATATGGATACTCAAACTTTGAGTGAGTTCCCATGGGGAAACAAGTTGGTATTATCTGAAAGCTAGCGATAAACGAATAGTAGTCAGGATGGTATTTGAGACAAGACTGAGGATCATTTGTAAAGATTTTGTATTATATGACATTAGAAAGTGGATGCCTATAAAAAGGAAAAATACGACAAGAAAATGGTAACGAGTAACTTAAGAGATATTATAAAGGATAGCAATGCTATACTGGATTGGAGGTTGAGACGTTGGCAACGGGGTTGCTTGCTAATGATAGTATGATTTATAAGTAGCAAAGAAGAAGAGGTAGGGAATCTCCTATAGTAGAACATGAAAAAATTGAATGGTAAGTAAAGGAAGGGAAAGGAGTACGACAAGATAGACAGCAAGTGAGTTTTAGTACAAATAAGATATGTAAAGCAGAATAAACTAGGAGAAGGAAAGACTATGACTAAGATTGGATGTACTTTGTACAAGCTATACAAGAATAGTTATGCAATCTACGCATATTTGTATGTTAAGAATGAGACTAAGTGAGTACTTGATAAGAAGAGTAAGGATTTAGTAACAACAATGTGGGTGTGACATTCTGGACACATTAAGGAAAGGTGAAAAATGGTTTGAGCCAAATTACCGGGACCGAATTAGTACTGAGGACAGATAGGACATAGCCATAGTTGAGCCTTGATATCAATTGAAAGATATAAGAATAATATAGGGTCTACATAAAGACTAGTGAGGCGACGCTAAGGTATTTCCCGGGCTGTTTTGAGCACCTACACATACTCTTGTAAAGATTGCAATATGATGCGTGATAGGAGAACTAAGAGCAAATTTAAGTAAAGGGGCAATAGAAGAGTTTGAAGTAAAGATAAAGAAACGACCCGAGATAAGGGAAGTTACAATTTGGATTAAGGGAAGTTGTGTAATGATTTAACTGAGGCGATCAGAACAAGCGAGTCACTGGTTACTAGATGACAGTGAAGTTATTATATAAGGGAACCCTAGCGCTATTTGATCAACCCTAAAGATCGAGATCAAGAACTAAAAGCAAAGTCACAATTAAAAACCTTTAAAAAAAGAAAGTCGAAAAGTGACACACGATTCTGAATCTTCCTTACGGGCTGTAACAGCAGGACAATGCAAGGTTATCGGAGTAAAATAATATTATACCCTGGGAAAGGTCATTTTAGCCGCAGAGTCTGTGAAGGGTCTATATGCACCGGAGGTATGAAATACTCCAAAAATTGTAAAGTCTAATAAATCAATGAGGAATGTCTGCGCGTTACAAGATCTTATTTAAAGATTAGAAGATAAAGTGAAGTGAACGATACATCATCTTAAGGGGGTAACTACAGAAAAAGAAAGAGTCGAGTTATAACTAAGTGCACCATGAATACAAGTCCGAATCAATCAGTTACAGTACAACTGAACAATATGCAGACAAGAGAAAGAGTAACCTTTCAGCAGAAGAGCTCGCAATACAACTGACAACCGACTGCGAAATAAATAGGAGATTAAAGACAACGACGTGGAATTACTTCGATAAGCAACAAAAGTAGGAAATATTACGGAAATGGTTACGTAGAGATCTGAAATGCGTTATGATAGATTGAAGGAAATCGACCAACAAAAGAGTCATGTGAAGAGTATAATTTAGTGAAAGAACGCTTAAGGAAGTATTGGGAGTTCAGGACCAGTTTAACATTCGAGGACGAATGTTCCAAAGGGGGGAAGGATGTTATACCCCGTATTTTTGTACGTCAAATTATTCGTAAGCTAATCGACATAAGTTAAGGACGAGATTATTTTGGGATATGAAATAAAGTGCTTTTAACCCTCGATTTTAATTAGTGCACGATTTGTTATAAATTCCAATTAGTATAGAAATTTTAATGGAGATTAGGGATTAATTAACTACGATTAGATTATTAAGTGGAGACTAGTGATTAACTAAGATTAATTAAGCTAGCTAATTAGGCAATTAAGTGGGCCCCACCGAATTAAAAAATCTATATTATAATAAAAAAATATATGTGATAACAAGGCATGGAGTGGGGCACGTGTAACTATAATTGGCTGCATATATACATTATATGTGATGACTAAGTTTTGCCATAATTCATTTCATTGCCATATTTCATTTCATCTTCAACCTAGTGACAGAAAGAAGCAATAGACATGGCTGCCATGGCAGCTCACGGCCATGGCAGTCCATCCTTAAAAAAAAAATTATTTCCAAGTTAATTTGCACGTCCAAGGAGGTGATAGCAACATTGGGTATTGAATTGAGGAAGAAGAAATAGTGCAATTGGTGCAAGTGAGTGTAGAATTTGCTCCGATTAAATTGAGGTAAGATTTTCTCATTTTATGGTATAATTTTATTAATGGTGTTGTAATGGAAGGATTAAAATTTGATTGGATGAAATTGGAAGTAAGAAATTGCATGAAATCGTTGATATTAGGAGTTGTAGTCGTTATATGGAATTGTTGAGTTGAAAAGATTCAAAGTGTGGTTTATGTTTATATGTCGTTGTTCGTGCTGTTGTCGTGTCGTCATTGAGGTGGCTTCTAAATTCAGAAGGAATAAGTGTATAACGTATCGTATACGAAGCGTATATTGGTCGGTTTGGTGTATAATCTTAAATGTTAATGATTTGGATTGGAAGAGGGTTAGGAGAGGTTATTGAGTTGTTTATGGGCTGGATTGTAGGGATTTTATATGAATATTTCTATTACTGTCATTGTTGGTATTGCTGTGATAACAGGAGGTTAATTGGAAATTCGGGTTAGGCGAGTTATATAGGGGAAATGCTGCCCGATTTCCGTTAAGTTCTTAACTAATGAAAATCCTAATCAAGAAAGCATGAATTAAAGAATGATTCCTATAGATTTATAAGCTAGAAAGTATAGTTTACTAACGATAGCGTTACTTTCGTATTAAATAGGCTAAAGGGGCGACGAAGCGAACTTGATTACGGTTAACCTGTAACAGGTATGTAAAGCTATCCTTTCTATCTTTTTGGCATGATCTTTATGAAACAAACAGACGACGTATATATATATGACTCCAAAGAAGCTCCTATTCTTAGAGCCACTAGGATGGCTAATGTTCTTGATTTCCAGAAGCTATTTCATTATGTCTTAATACGTGTCTATGATTCAAGAAGTTCTATTTTGATATAATCCATTGTGATATTCGAAGGGTACTTGATATGATTATTTTCTTGATTTTCAAATGATAGTTCATCTTTATTATTTTATGGAGTCTCAGATATGACTTAGTTTGCATATGGTTGCTCACTACTCCGCTCGTGCATGCCTTAATATGTCTCACTGAGTCCCGGGCCAAGATATGTTCTCGTGCATAGTTTCTTTGCATTGTTCACCGAGTCCCTCATTAGAGGGCGGGGATATGTTATATATATATATGATGTGATGATGTGATGGTGTGATGATGGGATGATGTGATGGTGTGATGATGTGATTATGGCGCCAAGGATGGTATGTGGCGACCTTATTCACCGAGTCCCACAATTGGCCGGATATGATATACAATATTGATATGCATGATTTTCCTTTCATAAGGCAAGTGTATTGATATTTTAGAAGTCATACTTGTTTTTGGTAATCTTTATTTCAGTTCTGATCCTCTTTATTGTATTTCATGATTTATATACTCAGTACATATTCCGTACTGGCCCCCTTTCTTCGGGGGGCTGCGTTTCATGCCCGCTGGTACTGACACTCGATTCGGTGATCCCCCAGCCTAGGATTTCCAGTCATGTGTATGTATATGTTTATCCAGGGGTACGGCTGTCACGACCCAACCCCATAGGCCTTGACTGGTGCCCGAACTGGGCACCCGTATACCAACCTGTTACATATAACATCAAACTAAAACTACGACAATACGCAAAAACTTATGAAGGAACTCCAAAGTTCGTAACATCATCATATATATATACTTCCAGATCAACGGTCTCTTGAGGCGTCACAACTAATCATATCATGAAATAATACGCAAGCCGACAAGGCTGCCATCACATATCAATATCGTATGCAAGCCGACAAGGCTGCTACTAGAGACGAACATCATACCACAGCACATCGTATAGACACAGCTGAACAGAACCCATACACAACCCACACATATGTCTACAGACCTCTAAGAGTGCGAATAGAAAAATATGACGGGACAGGGCCCCATCGTACCCCTGGATAGCATATACATATATATATATATCATAAGATTCAAATCAAAAGTCTAGACTCCGGAACAACGGAGCTCTTCAAGACAGCAGAAAGGGAGTCCTAAGCTGGCGGATCACCAAAGCGAGTATCTGCACCTGCGGGCATGAAACGCAGCCCCCCGAAGAAAGGGGGTCAGTACGGAATATGTAATGAGCATGTAGAGCATAACTGAAATAAGGAGTACAGAAAACGATTACAATAACCAGAATACCAAAATGCTTGCCTTTGAAACATAAATCATGCATGTCAATATCATATATCATATCCGGCCCATTATGGGACTCGGTGAACAAGGTCACCACCCCGTCTTTGGCGCCATAACACAGCATACTCCAGAACACAGCATAACTCCGTAACACAGCATAACTCCATAACACAGCATAACTCCATAACACAGTATAACACCATAACACAGCATAACACCATAATATATATATACCGTACCCAGCCCTCTAGTGAGGGACTCGGTGAACAATGCAGTGAAACTGTGCACGAATACATATCCTGGCCCGGGACTCAGTGAAAGACATATTGAGGCATGCACGAGCAGAGTAGTGAGAAACTATATGCAATTTAAAAACATTTTCAAAGACTCAATAGAATAATCAACACGAATTACCATTTGAAAATCAGGACAATAGTCGTATCAAATACCTTTTGAATGTCACTCGGAACATATCAAACATTCCTTGAATGTCATCATAAGTATATCACAAAGCCTTAAGGATCATAGTCATATGTCACTATAGTATGAAACACCTTATAGAAGTCCAGTCACTAGTTATCATAGAGTTCCTAAGAATAGGAACGAATATATATCGACTATTAACCAATGAACAGAAAACTGAAGAGGGAGGCTCAATCACTTGAGAATTGTAACATCAAGAAGTGAATAAGAATCATAAATATCACTCAAAGCATATAAATGGAATTACCCCAAAGTTCATATCATTTATCACTTAAATCTAAGACATGCCAAAAGAAAGAAGGGACAGCTTCACATACCTGTTGATGACTAATCGCAAAACCGTTCGCTTTGTCTCTCTTTTAGCCTAGTTAACATAAGAGTAACATTATCGATAGTAACTATATTTTCTAGTTCACAAATCTATAGCCCATTCCGTATAGAACTTATATTTTAGCTTATATATTCTCGTTTAGGGTTTTTCTATTAGCTAAAGACTTAGCGAAAATCCGGCAGCACTTCCCCTATATATTCGCCTATCCCAAATTTTCCAATTACCTTCCTGTAACACAGAAATACCAACAACAACATATGGACATAATTATATCTTCAATTCTTTCAATTCCATAAGGATAGCAACATGTTCATATCAACGCAACTTTAACCAATTACTGAGAGATACAAGTTCACAACAATGAATAAGTCACTAAGTATTTATATCAGAGTATCATGAAAGATGAGATTAAGTACACTGCATAATATCAATGAATGATGATAACATAACAAATCAATCGTGCCACGCATGGACACTTCTCTTGAAATCAATAACAAGTAGAGTTATTTTTTCCGCCCAAGATAATACCAATAAGTGAGGGATAGTCATATCTCAATCATGATAAGACGACTAAGCATCGAATCTAATATCACACACATGGCAACAAGCCAATAAATCTCAACAACGCCACACACCAAAATCAAACAATAGTACCAACCTAATAATCCATCCCAACTTCTTATCCGAAGGGGTACATTAATTCTCCAACAATCACTAACTCTACATATGATTCGCTAACCAAAGTCCAACAAAAAGGTAACCCGTAACCTACGTAGTAGCCGAGCAGGAGGCTCGAACAATCAAACTTGAGTCTTGCCTTTCCTATTCGAAGAGCCTCAGAACAAATATCAAATGTGAATTCTATGTTAAAATACGAATCTAGGGATACCCATATTGCCATAGTTTTACCCAAAACCCAAAAATGGACCCAAAATAGCCAAACTCAAGCCACAAGGGCGAAACTATAATTTCATTGGAAAATCGAGTTCAATATAGTCAAAATAGTACCCTATGAGTTTAAACGAGTCTAACGATACCCATATTGCTATACTTTATTTTGAAATCCCAAAATGGTAACCCTAAGGCCGCAAGGCCAAAACTGGAAATTAAGTGAAAATTAGTTTACCAATAGCTTAATTAGTCTAGATCCAGAAAACCCATTCAAAGAGCCATCATCTTGATCTTCAAAACCATGATTTTCCACTGTTTAACTTTTGGGTTCAAAACCCCAATTTTCCCTAATCAAACTCGAATGAAATTGGTAGCCAACGAAAATAAACTTGAGGAAACATCAAAATAAGGTTAGATACGTATCTCCTCATTGAGACGAGAACAACACCACAAAAATGACCTCAAACGGAGATCTAAAACTCAAGATATGCTCAAAATATGAAATGAATGTAGTCTAATTTTTTAATACACAGCTATGCCAACTACAACGGACTAGAACTCCGCTACAACATACACACCAGGTACAACAACAACTTTCCTCGCTAAAATGACCATAACTCCCCGATATGAAGGCAAAATGTGACGATTCATTTTGCTATGGCTTTGTAATTACGATACGGATCTGATTGTTCAATCGAAACACAAAACAAAGGTCGTTTGACCAATGTGGTACCCTTTATGGCCAAAGAGCTATGGGAAAAACATCGAATACGAGTGCAACACAACCCAAATGCATTCGAAACACTTTGGAATCTCATCAAAAATTGCAGACAAGTCCGAAATCATCATACGAACTTGTTGGACTTTTCAAAACATCGATACGGGGTCATCTTGACCCGATGTTGACCGTGGTCAACTCTAGCTCTTTAACTTAACTAGTTTCTCAACCAATGACTCAAATCACACCCAACCTTTCCGGAACCAAACCTATGTCTTCACTAAGTCATAAATCACTTTCAGGAACTAATGGAACTGTCGGAATTCGATTACGGGCACGTTACCCAAAAATCAACTATTGGTTAAAGGTTTTTCACATTGAGATTCTAGATTCAAAAAATCGAACTAGAACTCTCTCGATGACCTCGAGAATCGTGTTGCCCATCCCCGCAGGTCAAAATCATACTAACAGGACTCAAGGAAAGGTCAACGGAGGCAAAAAAAGGCCAAAAGCACTATAACGATCAAACGGGTCGTTACACTTACACTTATTAAAATTGTCCATAGACTTCCTTAATCAAACCTATCACTTTTACACCCTATCTGAAAGACCTAACATAAGGACACTATATCCCGATCATGATTCAAGTAGTTGCGCTGCTTCAATTTCAAGTCTTATGAACCTTAATCCTGCAAAGCCATAGTAAGATGCCTTTATCTCAAATCGTTTGTACCTATGATCCATTCAAAATCAATTTTATCATTATCAATAAAGAATCACCAAAAACCAGTTACGGGGTAGATCGAAATATCATATATCTGGCAAAATAGCTAAGCCATTCATGGAGGTCGTAGTAAGCCACAATCTTGAGCGCCTGAAATTTTCCCTTGCCTCACTCGAACCTTAAAACTGAATGTTCCTCTAATTCCAACACAACACATATACAACTCTTCAAGAAGCCTTTCAACCAGAAAATACCAACCCTGGTTATTCAACGAAGTTAATCACCGCAGATGCAACCCCTAACCCACCATCGAAATAGTCCATAATCTGTAGGGCGATCCTTGACTACTGCACATAGATTCCTACCAACGTCCTCATATAGCTTATACTAGTTTCCTTTTCTAAATCCCTTATTAGTTGAACCGTTCTTTCATTCTGTCAAAGTCCTTTGGTGAATTCACTACTCTTGTTTAAACTGATTTCACTGATCCTCAATTTATCCTCTGAATCATACTTCGCGACTTGAATTAGTTAACATCCACCGTTAATCGTAGAACCTGTTCAGCGAAAGCCACACTTCAAATATCCGCAATTCTTCTCAAATTAATTAAATCTTCACACTCATCCATTGCTAGATTCATTCCTATTAAGTGACACTGTTTTTCCCAGAAGCCTACGACGTAGTCACACTTATCAATAAATTTATGTCCCTATAGAATTCT
The DNA here is from genome assembly GCF_019175385.1 of Lycium barbarum. Classification (NCBI taxonomy): domain Eukaryota; kingdom Viridiplantae; phylum Streptophyta; class Magnoliopsida; order Solanales; family Solanaceae; genus Lycium; species Lycium barbarum. The sequence continues at coordinate 45,997,981 of NC_083339.1, read as the reverse complement.
TTACGGTTCACTTTTATGTGAGGCATAAAAGCTACTTCGAGGTTGTGGACTCTATTTGAATTTTTTATATTTTTTAGAGTCGCCACCTAATTTATAAGGGAAATTAGGAAAAGAAAGTAGAAAAGGATTTGTCAAATGAGAGAAAAATCCTTTTAAACTAGAGTTCGAGATAAGGGTCCTGGTGATCTCCTAGGGAAGGTTTTAAGCACCCTCATATTAAGGATCCGTAGAATACGGTTGATCTACGAGCTTCCATGTGTGATTATTGTAATTATTTGCTTAAAAGGTTTATTTCTTTGTATAACTTCTCAAGGCATATCAAAACTTTTTTTTTGGCAAAAATTCATTAATTTGAAGAAGTATATGTCTTTTGGAACAGGGCACATAAAGTTTAAATAGCCATATTACTTTCCGGACCAAAACACACTCAAGGTTTCGCTTGGGTAGGGTTCAACTTAATTTAGTCCCAAGTATTATGTCCAATTTAATTTTTATAATTTATTTTTAAAAAAGATGGGTATATTCCTTTGTAAATATGCCATGGGTTTATGCAAATATAAAAAGGATTTTGTATTTTTTATTTATCTTTTTGTCCAATTTTAGGTCAACCATATCCTATTTTAAACATTTACCTCAAAATAAAGTTCAAGTGTATTTCCCTTGTTTAAATGACTTAAGGTTTGGGCTTTGGGCCCAAAATGGTTTAAACTCAACCTTAATTTTTTTATGAACTTGGTTTTGGAAGACAACTCATTTATTTTTTGTCAAATCAGTTTCTGCTCTCTTTCATTCAAATCATTCCAAATAAGTTATAGAAATCAAATCTGATTTTTGTCCAAAAACTGAAGATTCAAAACAACCCCATTTGGTTTTTAAGGTCTAAGGGCCCAAAACAGTCTTTGTTTATATATATATAAATATATATATATATATATACACCATATGCTTACATATAAATATATATCATTTCCAGTGATTGAATTACCTCACCAAAGCCCGTTTACCAATTGCATGCATTTATTATACCATGTTTGACTTGAAAATCGTTTGATAGTTCATCTAACTTCTACGCGAAATTCCTATGTTCTAATTATTTGGGTTTCAATATTCAACAAGTATCTTTTCATACACATAGGAATTTATATACAAATATGAAGAAAAAAAAAGAGATAGTTAGGCTGGTAGGCCTACCTAAGCCGACCAGTTGCCATGTTCACCTATGGTTGGGCCTTCAAGTAGTTCGAACTCGATAAAGGAAGGTATTGCGCCTTTGGCCCAACAGTGGCTCATGAAGATTTTACATGAATAGCCCACGTAGTGTTTCTATACAAGACAAAGGATGGGAAAAGGAGAAATGCAGTTAGAAAGCTCCTAGACTTAGCAATTGATTTGATATGAAATTAAAATACTCAAACATAATCATGTATAAAGACTTAAGTCAAAATATATATTCTATGTCTAGAAAGAAGGAAAATGAGACGAAGCAGAAGAAAGGCTGGCCCAATTACTATGCGAAAAAAAAAGATTCAGCGGGGCCAAATGTAAAGTGATGCACGAGTAACATTCATAAAGAGGCCCAAATTAATTGTCGTGAAGGCAACATGTGAAGGGGTAGGCCCAATTCATCAAAACAAGTAAACTGAGACAATTTGTTGATGATACACCATCAATATACCAAATATACAGTCTCATACACACAAGGTATATATAAGTTGTGTATAACGCATTTATCTGTATGTATATCATGTAGTAGTAACATACAATACAAGGGGGGAAAGGAACAGAAGGGTTAAGCTTCAACTCGATAAAAAATGTTCCAAGATATGGTGATCTAGCAAGGATTTTAGGCATTATCTTAGTTTTTAAAGCCACAGTACTCATTAGCTTTGCCCGAGATACAAATATTCTTTTTCAAAATAGCCAAACTCTACAAAATAGTGGTGTTACATGATGATACAGGTCAACAAGGCAACACACAAGCTATCAAAAGAGTGAAAAATGAATAAGAGCAGGACAGAGTCAACAACAGGGCATACAGGTTAGCCATTTGGTCTAAACAATCAACAAGGACCTCAAAATAGGCATACACACTTATTCAGACTAATATGTTATTACTAGCAGTCTCTACTCATACATACACACAACCATGGAACACAAGAGATGCTAAAGGTGTACATGAATCATTTTGTGGTTGAGACAAAAGGTGAACAAAGCATAATAAAATTGTATTGAAGCTACATTAGGATGCAAATCTTTAGGAAAAGCACTGGATAAGCATGAAGAGATTTACACAGACTCATAACATTAAGACATATGGCCAAACCAGCATTCTAGTTCAAACCAGACCTATATCAATCTCAAATCCAATAGTGGAACACATACGGGTTATAAAATAAGTTAACGGATTTGTTTTCATGTGATTACATAGACATAACCAGACACATGCTAATGCAAGCAAGGAATACAGGACTCACTCAAAACAGTCTCCCTAATAAAGCTAATATCGTCAAATTCATGGAAAGTCTCCTCTCTATTTTAAACAAATACTTTAAAAGACATGATATGGTTACCTGCAACACTTAATTGTTCTTGGTTAACTACTTCTTCAAACACTTAAGTCCTTTAAATAGAACTCCATTATTAGGCCAAGTTTGAATGACACACATACACAGAGGCAGCAGGCAAAGTTCAGCAAAGTTCAGCATAGCTCAGACTTAATTCAGTAGGGGTATGAGAATATGAAATTGTCATGACCCAATCCGCCATTATTGGCACCCACACTAACTCCTAGTGGGAGAACCAATGCGTAAGCCATCTACTCATTCAAGTCCATTTTTAGTTAAACAAATCAATAAGTTATTAACCATTCAAGCGCAACATAAATCAAAATTTATTCATGCCATAAAATAAGGAAGTAAATGCAGAAGTCCTAACTATTACAACTCCAAAATCCGAAAGTCATCGTACAAGGACTCTAATCCAAAACATGTCTAGGAATGTAAGTTGTCTAACTAAATAGCTAACAATGTATGGAATAAAAATAGACATCATAAACGAAGATCTTCAGTCCTGGCATGGATAGAAGCTCACCCTAAATCTGACAGCAAATGGCCTCAATGGTAGATGTGAGGTCGGGGTAGCAGTCTCTGGATCACAATCTGCACTTAAAAGAATGCAACAAGGTAGTATCAGTACAAACACTATGTACCGATAGATAGCATAGGCCGACTAAGATTAGTATCATTCATACTTCGTAAAATCAATAAAATAGACAAGCTAGCCAACAACACATAATCAATTAACCAAACAACAAGACAACCAAGGATATTAACAATCAAGTCACCCAATGATATCAAGAATCAAATCAACGGAAGCAAGAAATGGAAATAAGTCTACCAACAACAACCATATACATGATGTACACACATGCTAACTAATGTCATTGTTCAGTAGTCATGACCTGCAGGGGACCTATGGTTTCCATGTACCACTCGTTCCGTATTAACTCCTCGGACCCGAGCTCATAACTAGGCCACATCCTCACCACCGATCAAATGTGCCTGTTCATCTCTAGGCCGCATCTGCATCCCCGGTCAAATGAACCTTTTCATATATATTCATAATTATTGTTACATCGCTTTCAATAGTCGATTTATCATTTTGTACCTCAATTTCACAAAGCATATAATATTAACTTCTCACCACAACATCATCAACCTGTAACTCCCAACATATCGAGTAGTGGCACTAAGCCCACATATTCACTCAATCAATAGAAATTAGGAAATTCAACCACACAAATTATGCTTGAAGACTAGACATGCTTTCTCCTATCAATTTCACAACACATACAATCAACTAATCAAAGTATAACTCAAGTAGACCTTAACGTACTTCGAATGTAGAGCTGGAACTATGCAGATTACTCCGCTACAGCCTTTCCCTTTCGTAAAGCCTCGGAACGCTCAAAGTCTAGCAATTAGAATGCTAAATAAGTCACAATCATTCTAGCCACAGAATCAATTCAAAGAACACCCTCCCCTTTAGTCCCATTCCAATGGGTGAAAGATTTCTCGGTGTAAATTAGCTTAACATTGGCCTTAGCAACCACCAACTATCATTCTACGAGGTCATTTAATCAAAATATCTATTACAAGCAGTTTCCATGGCCAAGCTACCATTTTTATGAAACCGTAAGTCTCAATTCACTTAGTTAATGTCTCTAATGGTTCAATTCTTAACTAGAAAGTGACAACCCAAGCCATTAGATGATAAAAACACAGTAACAATCATATTCCATCAACTATTGAAAGTCTATTAATTTTTATGGTTGCTATTACCAATTCACCATTGTAGACCCATAAAAGGGATGATAATCATGAAGGTGAAAGCGTAAAGATGAAAGGAATGGTTGACACTTACCTCTCAAGGTTATTCTTGGCCTAGCATGGAATTTCACCCTAGCTGCTTGTTGGGAACTGTTTTGGAGTTTTATGAATAAAGAATTCGGAACTAACTGTTTAAAACACGGTTAATGTTTTCCGCCAACCACTGCAGCGGTCGTTCTACTACTGCGGCGGTCTGCCTATAGCAGGCAAGGGCCCATCATAGCGGACCATAACAAACCTGTCCCTCCACTGTGGAGAGCCTGGACCCGCTATAACGGTTCCGCTACAGCGGTCCAGTGCCCTCCATAGCGAACACCCCGACACCCAAAATGACTGCGACGGTGAGAGGCCGGCAGCTACAGCGGTTTTGCCACAGTGGTACATCTATCATGACCTAACCGGAGGGCCATGATGTGTGCCTGTCATCAAACCGTCCTGATCTTATGTATATATATAAACTTCTAGTGTAAAACTTTCCCCTACTCGTTAACTTCCTTTCCCATATCAATATCTCTTGGTTATCTCTTACTCACAACTCTATAAATCGCAATACTGCATTTGAATTCTTAATGTCAACTTTCCCTATATCTTAAATAAATCCCAATTCTATGAAATCTCGAATGAAATTCATTCCAGTTCCTTTAATAAATTTTCCCCTCCCAAGTTCTTCCCTTAAATTAAATTAAAATCATTCTAAAACTTCTCTTTGAAAGCGTCTCATAATTGTTTATTCAATCATGACTTACCAAACGTCTGACTGTCACATTTTCCCTTCATTCTTTCTCTATAGAATAGACATTCAAACAATTCAATTTGTAAAAATTTCAGTAGAGTTTCCTCTATACTTCTTACTGCCTCATTTTTTCACACAGCCTAGAGAACACATCTGATGCGTCACAGGTCGATCACAAATACCCTTAACATCTAGCTCAAGTTCTTATATCAGAGTCTATCAATATCAATAAGGCAGGAAACATACCTTTCGGAGTATCAACTTCAATTCTCATCAATTACCTCATAGCGACATAATCAACTGCTTATCCACAATCAAAACATTTAGGGTTAGAATCAGGGACATCACATCTTATAATTTAGCTCTACGGCATGATCTAAGATGAGAAGAAAGGTCAATGGTTCCTAAATGACCTGCAGCCTCTTATTTATAAGTGTGGTGCGCTTCACACCCATAAACAAGACTTTACTGGACACGACTCTTAGACATACCCTAGGACAAACTGCTCTGATACCACTTTTGTCATGACCAAACCGAAGGGCCATGACGGGCACCCGGAGCTAACCTACCAAGCACCTCTGAACATACATCATCATAATCATTTCTTACTGAACCACAAAGATAATTCATGGGTATCATACTCTGCAAGGGCATATATCAGAAGATAATGGCACATCTCTATATAATCGTCAATAACTATGCCCATCATCACAAGCCGACATGGCTACCAAAATATCATACAACAATATGAACCTGTAGGGTTACGAAACGTCTAACTGTACACACAAGTCTATGAGCCTCTACATAGAATACAAGTGACCATAAAGACCATTACTAATAGACTGCAACTCCGAAGTAAGTGGAGTGCTCCGGAGAATCCGCTTATAAAGCACCTACGGATCTGATCCGTATCCCTACCTACCTGCGGGCATGAACGCAACGTCCACAAGAAAGAACGTCAGTACGAACAATGTACTGAGTATGTAAGGCATGAATAACAACTTAACAAGAGATACAAAACATAACATGAGATAAGGGTAACCTGTACATTTGATCGCCTCGTAAGGCGGATATCATGCATGCTTAGCTTTCTTTTTAAAAAAATACATTTTTCATACATATATAACATAATAATGCTACGGAACGTGCAACCCGATCTATATATCATATCATCATTACAGAGGTTACCGCAGAATGAATGGCCCGATCCATTTATCCATATATCCCGCGTCGGGGCATCCCGCGTCCAGGACGATATCATAGTATACCAGTTGATCAAGTGGTTATGCGTATATAATGCCTCACCTTTCCCCATATCCCATATATACATATCTAATATACATATATAATATACGTAGCATGCATGAGAGCCCAAATAAAAGCTATTACTTTATCGGAGTGACGTAAGGTCGGTAACCTCCGATTTATATTATGGAACGATCATTATCGCTATATCTCACCTTGAAAGAACAAGTAACATAAGGTGAGATCAACAACAATGAATAAAATCAAGAAAGTAATGGAATAAGCTCAATAATCTCAAAATAACGTCAAAACCATAAGCTTTGGGATCTCTAGAAATGGAATCATCAGCATCATCGTTTTAATCATAGAAAACATCTATCTTTAGCATCATAAGAAACTCTAAGAATCACGCACTTCTAGCTTTTTGGGAACAAAGATGGTATCGAAAATATGTATGGAATCATAACATAGGAATCATGCCTTTTGAAAGAAAGGGATAGCCATGTCATACCTTTTTGATCTCCTTAACCACCTAACACTTGTCCTCCCAGGCTCGTATATCTACATTCAAGAAAATTCATATTATTGTTAGGATTTTCGTCATATGCTTGTCTTAAGGCTTCAAATTAAACCCCTTTAGAAACTGCCAAAATTCAAACAGCATCTCCCCTATATCTTCTACTCCCTCCAATCTTCAAAACAACTCCCAAAGCACAGTAAAACATCAAATATTCCATAATCAAAAGATTACATTCAAACTATACTCAATTCAATCCCAAAACTTCTTTTCATAATCAATCCATAACAAAAACTTTATACAACCCTTTATATAATCGTATACGACAATTCCTTCACATCATTATTATCCCTCATTACAATATTATGCTCAAAACATACTAATAATTATAACTCAAGTTAATTCACAACTCAAAATATCGTCAAATGTATATTTGAACTTTTCCTTCAATTTTCTTCTCCTCCAATCTTAACATAATTACCAAACAAACTCATAAACATGAAACTAAGATGAAATCTTACCTCAAAATTCAAGAACACTTCAATTCCATGGTTACTCCACCTTAAAAATACACACCCTAACATCGTTAAGAAGAGGAGACAAGTGTAGACCTCACTTGGAACCCTTAACCACTTTAATCTTCACTTTGATCCTTGGTTTAGGCTTGGAAATATGTTGGAATATGTTTGGAGAGATTTCTTGGGCTTTCTAGGACTTGGGTTTATGTTAAAAGTAAAATACAAATGACCAAAATTGTCATATAGACTTATAGGAATATATATGCATGTTGTGGAAGTTGGGGGAATGTTCTAGAGGATTTGGGATATGTTTAGTGAGGTTTGGATGAAAAAACAAGGGGTAAACCCCCTTTTATAGTACTCTATGGTCGGTTGGCACCGACCTAGAACTTTCTGTGCACTGTAGCGCGCGTGTTGTGCACTGTAGCAGCGCGTTTCTGCTCTGCCAGCCTTACTTGTAACGTCCATAATTCTCTTCTCCACCATCGTATCGACGAGCGGTTTGTTGCGTTGGAAACTAGACTTCATGAACGTCAATTTAGGCTTTAGCTTTACTTCAAAACTCCTCATATACTAAAATATATTCTTTCCCCAAGTTGGCTCATACTTTGTTGTTCAAAGTAACACTTATCTTTTTCCAAAGACATACTAACTAAACTCCTTCCACTCAATTCCTTATAGGACCTTCCGGAATTCCTCATATGTATCCTTAACTCATAAAATATACTTAATAATGCTTCGTCCCATATACTCCAAAGTTGTTTTACTTAGCCATAGTTCAACATACTTACGGTCAAATTTGATCAGTGCTTCTTCCCAAGTACGGGGTGTAACAGCATCCCCCGCCACAGCAGTCCCACTGAGGCAGTAAGCTAGCAATTTTCACAGTTTTTAAACTCTACCACCTAACACATCATCTGAGGCATCACAAACATAAACAAAACATGCACATTGATATAAAAACACCATACGGACTCACCCGTGGCCTTGGAATTCCCAAAGGAGTTCTAATTTCTTGCATCATCCCATGGACTTAACATAATCACATAATAATCACAACAAGTCAAGTGTACAGTTCTTAGACTTATATAATCGAGTTTCTATTAGCTCGTTCTACCCACGGGAAGGTTCTATTTGGTGGGATGATCCTATATTTTCCACAACGACTGGGAGGCCATCACACCAAATACCAATTAAAACACCGTTCGTCCCCGAATGAACATGGATGAGAAATCTAGGGAAAACTACCTGTCTCGGTGAAAAGGTGAGGATATTTGCTACGCATATCTATTTCTGTTTCCCAAGTAGCTTCCTCGACTGGGCGATTCTTCCACTGAACCTTCACAGAGGCTATTTTATTCGATCTTAGTTTACGAACATCTCTATCTAAGATAGCAACATGCTCTTTCTCATATGTCAAATTCTCATCTAGCAAAATCGAATCCCAATGGAATATGTATGAACCATAGCCATGATACCTCTTCAACATCGAAACGTGAAATACCGGATGAATGCCTGATAAGCTCGGAGGTAAATCCAACTCATAAGCTACCTCCCATACATGCTTGAGAATCTCAAATGGCCCAATGTACTTCGGGCTAAGCTTGCCCTTCTTCCCAAACCTCATCACACCCTTCATTGGTGAGACTTTCAACAACACTTGCTCTCTCTCCCCAAACTCAAGATCTCGGACCTTAAAATCCGCATACTCCTTTTGCCTACTTTGTGCTGCCAGAAGTTTAGCTTAAATCACTTGCACCTTCTCTAAAGACTCTCTCAGAAGGTCCATACTCCAAGGTCTTACCTCAAATGCATCAGACCAACCAATGGGAGACCTACATCTCCTCCCATATAACGCCTCATATGGAGCAATGTCGATGCTTGAGTGGTAGTTATTATTGTATGCAAACTCGGCCAATAGTAAGAACTGAACCCAATGACCACCAAAGTCTATCACACAAGCCCGAAGCATATCTTCAAGAACCTAAAAAGGTCGCTCAGACTGCCCGTAAGTCTGAGGGTGGAAAGCTGTACAAAGGTCCAACCCCATGTAGCCTAACCACCTCCCGAATGTAGATATTGGCTAATTTCTCCGTGTCATAAGTTATTTGCACCGAAATAAAGTGGTCAGACTTAGTAAACCTGTCAACAATAACCCAGATAGAATCAAACTTCCCCAAAATCTTCGGAAGACCAACCACGAAATCCATTAATATTCTTTCCCACTTCTACTCAGGAATGGGCATCCTCTGAAGTGTACCCCCAGGTTTCTGATGTCCATACTTCATCTGCTGGCAATTCAAACACTGAGCAAGCAACTCCACTATATCAAGCTTCATCCTAGTCCACCAGTAGTGTTGTCTCAAATCCCGGTACATCTTAGTAGCGCCAGGATGAATGGAATAATTTGAACTGTGAGCCTCTATTAGAATAGTCTTGATCAAATCACCTACACATGGCACGCAAACTCCCCCTTTAATCCGTAACACCCCTTCTTCGTCAATCTGGGCCTCGTTGGCCTCACCACGCAACACCTTGTTACGAATTTTACACAACTTAGCATTCTCAAACTCCTTAGCCTTAATCTGCTTTAGAAATGATGAACGAGCCTCAACACAAGCCAACACCCTGCCCGTGTTAGAAATATCCAGCCTCATAAAATTGTTAGATAGAGTCTGAGCTTCTCTAGTTAATGGACAATCCGAAGAAATCAAACGAGCTATACTTCACATACTAGCTGACTTCAATACTCAACGCATCGGCCACCAGATTGGCCTTACCCGGATGATACAGGTTAGTGATGTTATAATGTTTTAGCAGTTCCATCCATCTCCGCTGCCTAGAGTTCAAATCCCTTTGAGTGAACACATGCTGCAAGTTGCGATAGTCAGTGTACACCTCACAATGGACACCATATAAGTAGTTCCTCCAGATTTTCAGCGCGAACACTACTGCTGCCAATTCTAAGTCATGAGTAGGATAGTTCTTCTCATGCACTTTCAACTGACGAGAAGCATAAGCAATCACCTTCTTTTCCTGCATCAAAACAGTGCCAAAACTTAAACGTGAAGCATCACAATAAACAACAAAATCTTTTCCCTCCACGGGCAATGCTAGAATAGGCACTGTCATCAACAATTTCTTAAGCTTTTGAAAGCTCTCCTCACACTCATTGGACCACTAAAATGGTACCTCTTTCAGAGTCAAACGGGTCAAATGAGAAGCAATAAAGGAGAACCCTTTCACAAATCGACGATAATAGCTAGCCAGACCCACGAAACTACGAATTTCGGTCACTGATGTGGGCCTGGCCCACTCCCTGACACCCTGAATTTTCTGCGGATCCACCATAATACCCTCTTTCGAAATTACATGCCCCAAGAAAGACACAGAGGAGAACAAGAATTCACACTTGGAGAACATAGTATACAACTTCTTCTCTAGCAATACCCCAAGAGCAATCCTCAAATTCTTCTCATGCTCCTCCTTGCTTTTAGAATATAACAGGATATCATGAATGAACACTATCACAAAAGAGTCTAGAAAGGGCTTAAAAACACTGTTCATCAAATCCTTGAACGCAACTGGGGCATTCGTAAGCCCGAAAGACATAACCAAGAACTCATAGTGGCCATACCTGGTCCTGCGGGCTATCTTTGGAACATGTTCTGCTCGAATTTTCAACTGGTGGTACCTTGACCTTAAGTCAATTTTAGAGAACACATAAGCTCCCTGTAACTAATCAAACAAGTCATCAATACGGGAAATGGGATACTTGTTTCGGATAGTTACCTTATTCAGCTGACGGTAATCAATAAACATACGCATAGACCGATCTTTCTTTTAACAAACAACACAGGAGCACCCCAAGTAGAGGCACTCGGGCGAATAAACCCCTTACTCAAAAGATTTTGCAACTGTTCTTTTAATTCCCTTAATTCTGCTGGCGCCATCCTATAGGGTGGAATAGAGATAAGATGAGTCCCTGGGCCTAAATCAATCTGAAAGTCAATTTCACAGTCAGGTGGCATGCCTGGCAAATCCGTTGGAAACACATCTGCAAACTCGTGTACAACTGGAACCAAATCAATAGATAGAGTATCTGCGCTGGTATCGCGGATATGTGCCAAATAAGTTAAGCAACCCTTCTCCACTAGCTTCTTTGCACGAATGAAGGATATGATTTTCTTAGAGAGGGGACTAAGGTTACCCTTCCACTCAAGTCTAGGTGCCCCAGGCATGGCTAAGGTAACGACTTTGCACTGACAATCTAGAATTGCCCAATGCGGGGGCAACCAACTCATCCCCAATATGACATCAAAGTCTACCATGTCTAAGATCATAAAAATCCGCCAATGTACTATAGCCTATAAATATAATCGCGCAAGAAGGGTAGACTATATCTACCGCCACCGAATCCCCAATCGGAATAGATACATAAATAGGGGCATCAAGGGTATCACACGTCATATCCAGACCCATAGTAAAATATGTAGGCAAATATAAAAAAATAGAACTTAGATCAAATAAAACAGAAGCCTTCTGGTCATAAACTGAGATAGTACTTGTGATGACAGCATCGGAGGCCTCAGCCTCGGGTCTACCTGGGAAAGCGTACAAGTGACCGCACTCTTCTGTAACCTATGAACCACAGGCATTACCCTGACCAGTCTGAGCCCCGCTCCTGTCGGGCTGCTGTCCACCTCTGCCTGCCTGAGGACCACCATGGTTAAGCTGAGCGCTACCCCTACCCGCGGTATGGCAACCCTGGCCTGTCGGTATACGGTCCTTACCTAATCTATTTAGTGCAAATGGAGCTCAGGAAGCCTGATACCGTGTCCCCTATCCACCCTATCTGAGTCTGGGGCAAAACTTCTTAATATACCCTACCTCACCACACTCGTAGCAAGCACGGTCTAGCGTAGGTCGCTAAACAAAAGTTGATGAAGCAGTATAACCCCTATGGTGACCTGAAGACTGATAATTAGCCTCTGATGGGCCCCCACCAGACACCTGCATAGCAGACTGAACTGGACGTCCTGAATACACTTGTGAAGTCTGACCCCTCGAGAAGGAGTTGCTGAAATTCACACCCTTTCGGGCCTTCTTCTCTATCTGCTTTTCATGACTCTCCTGTCTAATCCCGTCAACAATACGGATATGCTCCACTACCTCCTGGAATGAAGCCCTAGTGGCTACAAGCTGAAGAGCTGATAGCTGAAGTCCAGTGTTCAATCCCTTCACGAAATTCCTGATGCTCTCCTCCTCAGTAGGCAACAACTGAAGAGCATATCGAGATAAAGAATGGAAACAGGGTTCGTAAATAGCAATAGACGAGTTCCCCTGATCAATATTAGAAAACACATCCTTCCTTCTATCCCTCAGAGTACGCGGGATAGACTTATCTAGAAACACAGAGTAGAACTGAACCCACGTCAATGGAGGTGGCCCCGCTGGCCTGCACTCCACATATTCCCTCCACCACAACTTGGCATTACCCAAGAACTGGAAGGTCACAAAATCCACACCGCACTTGTCCACATCTCCTATCTTATAAAGGCTCTCATGGCAATCTATGATGAACTCGTACGCATCCTCTAACTCAATACCATAGAAAATCGGAGTCTTCATTTTAGTGAACCTCCAAAATAAATCATGCTCCTCACCGATCATCACCGGCCCTGTAACTGGCCTAGAAAAAGCATCAAACACTAGAACTTTATCTAAGCGAGGTGCCACTACTGCTGCATACTGAACTCTCGGAGCCTGAACTCTATCCGGACCTGGGGCTGCTATCCCTGCGCCCCTACCTGCTGGAATAGCCGGCTTAGCCCGATCTGTGCTAATCCATGTAACCAGTTCAGCACCTGTGCCATTGCATCTTATGTACCTAGAGCAGCTGCAGCCCTTGGCGAAACTGGTACTACCGCTGGCTGAGCTGGTGCAACTGTATCTCCCGCGGCCTCATTAGGAGCCACTGGAGGGACGGGATCAACTACTGGGACTTCATCCCCAGCCGGTGCCGCCCCTCTACCTCTACCTCTGCCTCTGACTGCTGCCGCGTGTGCTCTCGCTATCAGCAAGAGAATGAAGGATAGTCAGATACCAATTGGAATCAAGTAGCACGAAAGAAAGAAAGAAAAGGGAATTTTCCTAGTTTTCGGTAGCCTCTCGAAAATAAGTAATAGGACGTCTCCGTATGAATCCGCAAGACTCTACTAGACATCTCCTTGTACGACGAGATTGATGAATCTAAAGCTCTCATACCAACTCTGTTACGACCCAACCCGTCATAACTAGCACCCACACTAACTCCTAGTGGGCGAACCAATATGTAAGCTATCTACTCATTTAAGTCCATTTCTATTTAACCAAATCAATCAGTTATTAACCATTCAAGCGCAAGATAAATCAAAATTTAGTCATGCCATAAAATAAGGAAGTAAATGCAGAAGACCTAACTATTACAACCCCAAAATTCGAAAGTCACCGTACAAGGACTCTAATCCGGAACATGTCTAAGGAATGTAAGTTGTCTAACTAAATAATCAACGATGTCTGGAATAAAAATATACATGATAAACGAAGATATCCAGGCGGCCTGGCATGGATAGAAGATCAGCCTAAATCTATTAGCCAATGACCTTAACGCAAGATTTGAGGTCGGGTAGTAGTCTCTGGATCACAATCTGCACTCAAAAGAACGCAGCAAGGTAGTATTAGTACAAACACTATGTACCGGTAGAGGCCAACTAAGATTAGTATCATGCATACATCGTAAAATCAATAAAATAGACAAGCCAGCCAACAATATATAATCAATTAACCCAAAAACAAGACAACCAAGGATATTAACAATCAAGTCACCCAATGATATCAAGAATCAAATCAACGGAAGCAAGTAATAGAAATAAATCTACCAGCAACAACCATATACACGCTGTACACACATGCTAACTGATGTCATTGGTCAATAGTCATGACCTGCAGGGTACCTATGATGTCCATGTACCACTCTTTCCGGATTCACTCCTTGGACCCGAGCTCACTACTAGGCCACATCCTCCCCTCTGCCAAATGTGCCTATTCATATCTAGGCCTCATTGTTACATCTCAAAAATTTCTCTGTGAACGTACCATGAATAGACCAACGAAGAGTAAGAATGTACGATGTTTTACTAAGAAGGGATGACTACTTATGAGCTTTGAAAATGCGAAAGTTGCAGATTTGCACTTCGGCCCAGTTGGTCGTAAAATAGAATACGACCTGTAAAGTGGTTTACGGACCGTAAACTGCTATCGTCTTTCAACATTCCAAAACGTAAAATTTCTGCCGAATGACTAAATGGTTAATTCAACTCAGAATACGGATCGTAAATCGAAATACGGCCCGTAAACTGTGACCGTAAACTACCATGACCTCCAGCAAACCTTTCTGGTTCTGTTATGCTTAAATACGATCGTGAAAGACAGACCGTAAACCAGAATACGGCCCGCAAACTGGGTTTACGACCACTGTGCACTTCGACTACTGTTCATAAAAATCAGATTTTAAGTTAAGTATAAGGGACCCTTTTTCATTCCATTCATTTCATTTTCACTGCACACTTCAAGAAATATCTAGAATACTCTCTAATATTCATCCAAAAGAGAAGCAAAGGAAAAATGAAGATCAACAACACTAAACCCATGAAATCAAGAGTGTGAAACTCATCAAAGTTCATCTACACCAAGAAATTGTAAAAGAAGTGAAGTAGGGTTTTTGGTATAGAAGAATATTGCTACTCAAGGCTAGTTCCTATCACATCTAAGGTAAGTTTTATGACTTCCTCATGATGATTGAAGTATTTATACGTTGAAAAACATGGATTATAGAAGAGTGTAGTAAATGGGTCATAAAATGTGAATAGTGCCATAGTTGAATGATAGTTGGATTGAATTATGAATGTTGATGAGTTGGGAGTATAAATATGCTATAAATGATGTGTATACCATGGAATAGGTGTGATGCATGAGAAAATGTGATGATGAGCTAAAACCCATAAATGTGGAGAAATTGGAGAAAAATGGTGGATTGTGGTCAATGTATATAAATGATGATTATTGATTGCGTTGTTGTGAATGTTGTTGTGAGTGTGTGGGAGTTGACATAGCATATGGGAAAAGTAGTATAAACAAAGGAAGTACTGCCCAAATTTTCCCTAGAATTAGTAACGCGTTCTTATAGTTGAATTAACTAACGATAGTGCGAACTCTCTTTTGAAGGTAGAAACGTGATATCGAAGGAGAGCAAGCAAGTGATAGATTAGTTAAACGTCAAAGGTATGTGAGGCTAGTCCTTTCTTTCTAATGGCATGAATCTCATAGCATGATTTTCCTTCCTATTCATGAGTTCCTATATTCCTGAAAGCTAAAAGCCTATACTCATAATTGGCTATATAAGATAAGAGATATGATATGATGATCCTAAAATGATATGATGTTATTTATTTCTCACACTCACCTTATATGTTAGTTCCTTCAAGGTGAGGCAGAATGTCAATGATTGCTCCATAATGAAATCGGGGGATCACGACCTTACGTCACCCCGATAAAGTAAAGTTGTTCGTAAGCCTTATGCATGTATTATGATAAGTATGTTACGATAAGCATATTATGATGAGTACATGTTGATGACATTACACCGCGCCTATAAGGCCGGGCAGCACCGTTAAGGCGGGCGGCTTACAGATGATTACACCGTGTCTATATGGCACGGGCAGCACCACTAGTGTGCGGCATGAGATGGTACCCCGGATGCGGGAGGCCTGGAAGCAGGCTAATGTTATGATTATCACACTGATCCGATAGGGACGGGCAGCTTATACATTATTACGACATACCTATATGGGCGGGAAGCTTATATATTTATGCATACATGACATGATGATGATTATGAGTAAGCCAGCATGCACTATTTCTTTTACACTTGACAGTCAGATACAGTTATTCCATATTGATACTTCTTTTATATCTTTACCTTATTTCATTGTTTATGCCTCTCATACTCAGTACAATGTTCGTACTGGCGTCCGTTTTCTTTGGACGTTGTGTTCATGCCCACAGGTAGACAGGGAGGAGAGCTTGACCCAGATCTGTAGTAGCGGTCAGCTGATTGAGAGCACTCCATTGTTCGAAGGTGCTTATGATGATTCTTTTGTGTACAGCCATGTATATGTATATTTATTTTGAGCATGACGGGTCTTGTCCCATCTTCATGTTTAGCACTCCAGTAGAGTCTCGTAGATACGCAGTGTGGGTTAGATGGTCTCACGAGATGTTATCTTGTATAATATGTATATATTCTTTTAATGGCTGAGAGGCTTATGCATATAAAAGTATTCTACTTTCTAAACTGATAAAAGATGATTTTCTTATATCTTGAGTATTAATTGATAGAAGCACGAGTGGTGCTCGGTGGCTAGCACCGGGTACCCATCACGGCCCCTAGTTGGGTTGTGACAAAAGTGGTATCAGAGCAGTTCAATCCTTGGAAGTGTCTACGAGCCGTGTCTAGTAGAGTCTTGTTTATGGTGTGTCGCGCGCCACGCCAATAAACAAGAGACTACAGGGCATTTAGGAAAAATGACCATTTTTCATCTTAAGAGATCGTGCGATAGAGCTGTATTATAAGATTATCCCCTCCCTAATTGTGCGTCATAATTTCAGAAAAGCTGATGAAAGAAAAGGCTACGGCAGCCCAGAACGGCAATATGGTGGTTGAAGAAGGGCTTGATCGAGAGCCGTCTATAGATGTAGAGGGGGCGAACCCCAGAATAAGGCCCCACCTCCGTTTTCCCATACTTCACCCACTTTTGAAGATCAGAGGGAAGCTTCAACTTTAGCTCCAGCACCCCCCGTTCCTCCTCCAGACGCCTCGGGCCAAGAGATGAGACAGGCTATTCTTCTACTGACTCAATTGGTAGCTACTCAAGCTCAGCGGCAGGATGTGGGCCACGATAATAGGGATTGGAGAAAGAGGGTTAGTTCTTCAGGGTTTGATCATGAGTGTTGGGGTGCTCCGAGGCAACAATTCTCTAGTCACTCGGTTCGTGCAACAAGTGGTGCTCCGCCGCAGTTTCCTAGGCACAAATTTGATGGATCTACTTATTCTAGGTCACCCCAGAGTCTCAGAGTTTCTAGTTATCAGACTCGGAGTGGTTCTAGTAAGATGAGATCCCCGGTACCACAGTGTACTTAGTGTCGCAAGTTACATTAGGGACCGTGCCGCTTGGGTTAGGATGTTTGTTATACCTGTGCTCGGCCAGGACATATCATGCGCGACTGCCCATGGAGGCGTGGTAGAGATAAGGCTCGACCTATGGGGTTAGTAGCTGGCTCTTCGTCATCGGTACGCCCTCCAAGGCCAAGGCCACATGTGTTAGTAGGTGGTGATAGAGACCAAAGAGGAACACCCGGTCCAAGTGTATCCCAACATCATATCCATGCGTTAGCTGAGCGACAGGATCTTGAGTCTTCCCTTGATATTGTCCCAGGTATATTTTCAGTGTCCTTTTACGATATGTGTACATCGATTGATTCGGATCTTATGCTGTCATGAATCACCCCCAGTTATGATGATTGTGTTGAGGTGAGAAATATGAGCCAATCCGACAATTTGAGATGACTATATTTGTTAGTAACCTAGTGATAGTTAGAATCATTATTTACGAGTAAGTTGATTGACGGCGAGTAAATATAAATAAAATGTGTATGTATATAGTTATTGGAATTCTAGACCGAGTGTGCAGGCACAACTTATGGGACAAACTCTACTATTTATATTCTTTAATGGTAAGTGAACTTGTGTTGTGCATTTGTGTATTATGTGTGTTCCGATATATGTCCTATTGAGACATCGGACGTGTTTTCTGGGCTATGTGTAGGTTTGGGATCGTTATGCTTACGAAAGAAACCTGCCAAATTTTCCTAGAATCTAAGGGAGATAAGGTATAAGCTTGTGACAGGTCCTGACGAGAAATGATGATGTGAAACAGGGTAATGGCAGGACGAGATTAAGTTAGGAGTATCATTGACAACTACAAGAGATTAGTAACTGTAATTATAAGATCGACAATGATATGGTAAAGAGAAATACTAGGGTAAATAAGGAAGACTGGTAGTGCTGAAGCACAACATAGAAGAGAAAAGGTAACTCCAATAGAGTGCGATACCGAGGTATTGATTGGAGGGATAAGCACGAGAAAGACGCGATAAGTTTACCAGCAAATAAAGTAATAGTACCCAGAGACAGAGGTACGAATACGAAGGGTTATAATGAATGAGAACGCGTTGATAAAATGACTTATATGGTAAATGTAATAGAACTGATTAGGAAGAGTAAAGGATTGATCATAAACGGGAGAAAACAAGATAAATTGTGGAGGAAAGGAATGTAAAGGAATAGGGATAGGAATAGGAAGAGAAGGAAATGCGCTGCAAAGTACGCGCACTTGAGAAGTAGTCATGTTACGATTAAAGGAAAATGTATGTCCTATGAATATCCTATACCATGTTAGAGCAAGTAAAGTATATGAAGTGATGAGCTGAAAGGAAAGAGACAATCATAAGTTATAAGTTCACCGTACGACGATAAAGCAATAGAGTAAAGCTATCATCAATGATAAATATAATGCTATTATGACTGGTTTCGAAATCATTGTTGATTGCAAACAAGAGTAAAAGAATATGAGGCATGAGGGGTATTAGTGGCGTATGAGACTTAGGCCCTGGAAAACAAAGATAACGTTACAAGTGAACCTTGAGTGCCGAAGAAGAGGGCAAGTGACATTTTATGGATGGTATGGATAACTAGACCTACTACTGTTGTGAGCATCCCTATGGGACAGAAGTTGTTAATTGGAGCGGATTTAGACATTGACTCATAACTACTATGTTATACCCCGTATATTTATACGTCGAATTATTCGCAAGCAAATCGACTCAATTTAAAGGCGGAATTATTTTCGGACATGAAATAGAAACCTTTAATTTTTAATTTTAATTAGAACATAAATTGTTTATAAATTTTATTTAGTGTAAAAATATTATTGGAGATTAGGGATTACTTAATTGTGATTAGAATACTAAGTAGGAATTAGTGATTAATTAAGCTTAATTATTATCGTGGGCCAATCAAGAAATTACTTTGGTGACTCATAAGGGGGGGGGGGGGGGGAGTACGTGTCAAATTAAGGGACACCATATATATAGACACAAAGTTGGATAACAACTTCACAATTTCATTTCATTTCCAAAAAAAAAAGGAGCAGCCATGGCTGCTACTGTTCACGGCCAGCCATGGCTGTTTTTTTTTTAAAAAAAAATTGCTTTGATTTAATTCCAAGGTGATTTACAAGTTCAAGGAGGTCATAGCAACATTGGATATTGAATCGAGGAAGAAGAAATTGCGAAATTGGAGCAATTAAGAGCAGAAATTCCTCCGAGAAAATTAAGGTAAAATTTTCTTGTTTTATGGTGTAATTGTGTTAATAGTGTTGTAATGGAGTTATTAAAATTGGATTGGACGAAATTGGAAGTGAGAAAATGCATAAAATTGATGTTATGGGAAATTGTGGGTTGAAATGGATTTAAAGAAGTTGTTGGGTTGTTAGAATTGTTATGGGCTGAATTGTGAGAATTTCGTATGTATATCTCTGTTGTTGGTATTTCTGTGTTAACAGGAGAATAATTGGAAATTCGGGTTAGGCGAATATATAGGGGAAATGCTGCCCGATTTTCGTTAAGCCCTTAACTAATAGAAAACCCTAAACGAGGATGTATAAGTTAAAGAACAAGTTCTATAAAGTGATGGGCTACGGTTTACGAACTTGAAAGTATAGTTACTAACGATAGCGTTACTTTTATATTAAATAGGCTAAAGGAGCAACGAAGCGAATGAGATTACGATTAATCGTTAACAGGTATTTAAAGTTGTCCCTTCTTTCTTTTGGCATGTCTTAGTTTTAAGTGATGAATGATATGAGCTTTGGGGTAATCCTATTCATAAATCTTGAGTGTGATTCATGATTCTTATTCACTTCTTGATGTTAGAACTCTTAAGTGATTGAGCTCCCCACTTCAGTTTCCTATACGTTGGATAATAGTCGATATATATAAGCTCCTATTCCTAGAAACTCTACGATAACTGATGTCCTTGACTTCTATAAGTTGGTTCATTCTATATTGCCATATGTCTATGGTTATTAAGGCTCCTTTGATGTTATTTATGATGACGTTCGAGGGATATTCGATATGATTGTCGCTATTGATACTCAGGTGTAAATCCCTTCTTCTTATTCTGTTTGAGCCTTGATAATGTTTTAACTTGCATATGGTTTCTCACTACTCTGCTCCTGCTTGCCTCAATATATCTTTCACTGTGTCCCGGGCCAGGACACGTTTTCGTGCACAGTTTCACTGCATTGTTCACCGAGTCCCTCACTAGAGGGCCGGGACACGTTATATATATATATATATATATATATATATGATATGATGACATGATGGTGTGATGATGTGATGGTGTGATGATGTGATTATGGCGCCAAGGATGGTATGTGGCGACCTTATTCACCGAGTCCCTCAATAGAGGGCCGGGACACGTTATATATATGATGTATGATATTGATATGCATGATTTTCATTTCATAAGGTAAGTGTATTGATGTTTTTAAATTCATACTTGTTTCTGGTAATCTCTATTTCAGTTATGATCCTCTTTACTGTATTTCATGCTTTATATACTTAGTACATATTCCGTACTAACCCCCTTTCTTCGGGGGGGCTGCGTTTCATGCCCGCAGGTACAGATAGTCGGTTTGGTGACCCTTCAGCATAAGACCTCTATTCAGCTGTCTTGTGAAGCTCCGTTGTTCCGGAGCCTAGATTTTGGTACAGACCTTCTGATGTATATGTATATGTTTATCCAGGGGTACGGCGAGGCCTGTCCCGTCATATTTCGCTACTACTACTCTTAGAGGTCTGTGGACATATGTGTGAGTTGTGTATAAGTTCTGTTCAGCTGTGTCTATGCGATGTGCTATGATATGATGTCTGTCTGTAGTGGCAGCCTTGTCGGCTTGCATATGACATGATATTGATGTGTAGTGGCAGCCTTGTCGGCTTGCGTATCATTTTATGATTTGATCAGTTATGACTCCTCGGGAGACAGTCTATCTAACTATACATATATGACGACATTATGAACCGTTGGAGTTATTTTGCAACTTTCCATATTGTTCATAGATTCAGTTTGATTATATTTAGCAGGTACGTATACGGGTGTCCAGGTCGGGCACTAGTCATGGTCCATGGGGTTGGTGTTATAGCCCGTATTTTGTACGTTCTGATAATTCGAGATAATTGCGAGAAGTTAAGGGCAAGACTATCTTCCAAAATTATTTTAATGAACAAGTTGTTTACTAGTATGGAAATATTGAGAAAGGCTAAGGGTAAAAAGGGAAATTTGCAAGATGACTCATAGAAATATGGAGGAAGGCTAAGGGAAAATTTGGAATTTGGAAAATAAATTTTACATGAATTATAAAAGGAAAAAAATGATGGGCTTGAAATAAAAGGCCATATGGCAGTCCAAACTAGATGGGCCAAAGCCCACATGGATGCTTAATGGGTATAAATAAAAGATGACCCATGGATTATATTATTCATCTTCTTTTATTTCAAGAAACTTTAAGAAGTTTCAAGAAAAGAAAATATAGTAGTAGTATTCGGCCATGGTTCCAAAATTTAGCCATGAAAAATTGATCAAGAAAAATTATTTTCTTCTAGCTTTTCTACCAATTGGAAGGTCCTCTTTAACATGGAATGGTTGTTGGAGCAATAAGATCATTTAATTGTGCAAATTCACAACCCTAGCCAAGCCAAGAAGTTAAGTGAAAAAGGTATGTATTCAATCTTCTTTCATGTGTTATGGATGATTGTGAGTATTGTAGTATGTAAAAAAGGATGAAATTCATGAAATATGGGTATGTTGGTGGTGGCCGAATATAGTTGTGTTGTGTAGAACAAATGAATTGATTTTATTTAGTAATTTGATTGTTGTGGTTGTGAATTCCATGATGAAAATGAAGGTTGGATGAATTGAAATGAAGTTGTAATCGTCAAGAAATTATTGGAGGAATTAATGTGATTCTAACATGGTTTCTTGTAATTATAAGAATAATGTTGTTAGTGTGTGAATCATTGGTATAGTTCATGAATTGAAGGAAGGAAATGAGTTGTCATTGTTTTTGTTGAATTTGGAAGGTTTCGGGTGAAGTAGTATGTTGAATGGGTTGTTTTGAACATTATGTGAATTGTTTGAAGTGTTCTTGAATCATGTTAGAATGATTTCGGATTAATATTTGAATTTAGGATCCTTGGTGTTAGCTTGAATATATGTGATTAAATTGGATATAAATGAAATGCCGTGAATTGTGTGACAAGAGTTGTTAATGTTAGAATATATTTTGGGATTGATTGTTGAAGTTGTTAGTATGATTGATGGTAATGTTGTTAATAATTTGGCTAAGTTGAATTCTCGGATTGTTGATTGATGATTTGGCCGAGTTGGATTCTCGGGGATGGTGTATTTACAGGGGAAATGCTGCCGAAATTTCTGTAGACAAAGTGTTAGTTCAGGATAAGGTTCTTGGACATCTACATCTAATGTTTGTTATTCACTAATATTGTTATAAATTTTGGAAAGGCCAAGACTTAAGTTTAGATTAGCTAAGGAAGCAGACAAGGTATGTAAGGCTTACCTTTTCTTTCTTTTGGCATGATCTTTATGTAACGAACAAATGACGTATATGTATGATTTCAAAGAAATTCCTGTTCTTAGAGCCACTAGGATGGCTAATATCCTTGATTTCCATAAGCTATTTCACATGGTTTTGATGCGTATTTATGAAGTCCGAAGATCTATTTGATATGTTTCCGAACGGCCTTCGAAAGATAATTGATATGACTAAAGTTTTGGTTTTCAAAACGATAGCACGTTGGATTATTCCACTGAGTCTTTGATATATTTTGATACGTACATATGGTTCCAAAAACTCTATTTGATTTGATCCATAACGATATCTGAAAGGTACTTGATATGATTGTTGCTTTGATTTTCCAAAAATGGCTTCTGAAACGTTCGTAGAAGGTTCTGTACTTCAAACGCTCATAACTTTCCTATACTAAATCGGATTGACCCGAAACTTGTTTCTGAGCCTTCAGGCGTCGGTAAGTATACTTATCTGTCGAGTCTTAAAAGTTGATTTATGTGCATTTAGTTTCTCACTACTCTGCTCGTGCATGTGTCATTACCTCTTTCGCCGAGTCCCGAGCCGGTATATATCGTGCGCATGGTTCACCGGGTCCCTTGCTTGAGGGCCGGGTGTCATATATGTATTCCGGAGTATGATGTGTTACGGTGTTATGACGTGTTCATGGTTCGCCGAACCATATATGTGTATATGTATATTTTGATCTTATGATGTGATATTATGATGTGTGACGGAGATTACAGAGCAAATCTTCTGGAGTATGATGTGTGTGTGGCGCCAAAGGCAGAGTGGCGCCACGTTCCCCGGGTCCCGCAAGGGGCCAGATACCGTTCCTGGCATGCATGATTCGTGTTTCCAGTAAGTTGTTTTTATTATTCTGCATATCATGCTTATTATCTGTACTAACCTTCTGCACGTTCCGCAGCAAAATAATATATGTATATGGATCGGGCTGCACGTTCCGCAACAATATAATATATGTATATGGATCGGGCTGCACGTTCCGCAGCAATATATTTATGGATTGGGCCGAACGTTCCTCGGCACTAATATGTTATATATGGATCGGGCCGTACGTTCCTCGGCACTATTATGTTACATATGAATCAGTTATATGTATATGTATATGATGACATACGATGTTGGCACGCATGGTCTGTGTTTAGAAAGTAAGCATTTTGGCACTCTGGATGATCTACCTATTTTCTGTACTTCTTCTGACATATGACATCGGTATACACGATTTGCATTCTGAGAAATAAGCATTTTGGTATTCTGAAAATGTATTTACTTTTGTAGTGCTTGTTTCGATTATGGTTCTGTTTTCTGTATTCCATGCCTTACATACTCAGTACATATTCCGTACTGACCCCCTTTTCTTCGGGGGCTGCGTTTCATGCCACGCAGGTACACCCAGATGAGTAGAAGCCATTATAGAAGATGTTCCAGCGGCGTTGGCAAGCTCCATTTGCTCCTGGAGTGCTGCCGAGTCAGAGTATATGTGCTTTGATTTCTGATTAATGTTAGAGACTTTGCAGACAGAGTCGTGGGTATAGAATGTCAGTTTTGTAAGCGGCTCCATCAGCCGATATGTCATTCTGTGTTATGTGATAAATTCTACATGATTACAAATTTTGTGTGATTTGAGAATAACGATGAAAAAGAATATTTCTGAAAGCTGTACTATGTATTTCATCTTTATTTGATTTAAAAGTCTAAGAAGATTATGTGTGCACTAAGGGTCTGAGGGTTCGCTCGGCCCTAAGTAAGGGTCGGGTGCCCATCACATCCTAGGGAGATTAGGGTGTGACAGTTGGGTCGTGACAAAAGTGGTATCAGAGCAGTTCGTCCTCGGAATGTCTACAGACCGTGTCTAGTAGAGTCTTTTTTATCGGTTTGTTGTGCACCACATCTATAAACAGGAAGCTACAAGACATTTAGGATGTTACCTTTCTTTCATATCTAAGATTGTGCGATAGAGCCTAACCATAGGAAATGAAATTCCTTATACTAACCTTTGATTTCAGCTGAAGAACAACTTCGACAGAAGAAAGCAATTGATGATATTGGAAGCCACACAGTACGTAGGTAAGAAATGGTGCGAAAGAGGCATGTCGGATAAGGTAAGAATATTGAAACATGATTGAAATGTAAAGTTGGAGGATGAAAGAGAAGCTGGATAGGAAAGTATAACAGAACAGATCGTTAAAGGATTAGGTACATCTCGAGGTGCGATATGTGAGGTAAGTCCCGACACCTTTATACTTTTTCTGGAAATTGGGAGCCCTGTGTGGCTATGATACGATATCATATATACGTATATATGTTGGCCCTGTGAGGCATTATTGGTATTTCCTGCGTGCAAGTTTTGGGATAGTAAGAAGTACAGAGGAAACTTTGCCCAAATTTTCCCAAGAATAGGAAAAAGAAGAGAATGAGATATAAGTTCATAATATGTTTTGAAAGTCGATACCGATAGGGAAAATTTATTATGTTGGACTAAAGCTTTAAAAGATACCCTCTATGTCATCAGTAAGAGGCACCATTCTTATTTGGAAAATGTTATTTCGAAAAAAGCATATATGAGTAGCAAAGTTTGGAATTCATTTGAACGGACCAGAATACTTTCCAACCACATTTTACCTTAGAAAAAGGCTCATGTTAAAGGGCAAAAATGTCCAGCAATCAAGTTTCACTTTATTAGAAGAGTATAAAGCATACAACGAGTAGTTTGTGAACTAAATAGTTCATTCATGACCCAAAAATTTCTGAGGGTAAACTATGCGAGTTAAGCGATGGAAGTCACGTGGTGCTTGTCGAATCCTAGTTCTTCTTGTATGGTTTCGGAGGACACTTCATA
This sequence comes from Lycium barbarum, assembly GCF_019175385.1. Classification (NCBI taxonomy): domain Eukaryota; kingdom Viridiplantae; phylum Streptophyta; class Magnoliopsida; order Solanales; family Solanaceae; genus Lycium; species Lycium barbarum. The sequence goes on along the minus strand of NC_083339.1, from coordinate 45,971,905 downwards.
GTGACGTAATCTTGAAGTGGGAGTGTTCTTGTATTCTTTGAGTTTATTAGTTTTAATCAACTAATTGGAGATGGAATTCGTGGAAGGAAAACTCAAACTTGTTAGCTATCATGGATCATGTGTTTCATGTGTTATTGATGAAATGCTAGGGTGATTCGAGAGGGCTTGTGATACTAAGGGATGATTTAGAAAAAGGTGGCAACTCTTAAAAAAATATTTTATTGAGGTATCGAGTGAACCGATAAGTAGGGATAAATTACGACGAGTTTACAGTTGAATGGAGTAGTAGTATGACTGAAAAAAAAGTACGGAGGAGGAAGAATTATGACAAATTATGAAAGTATTGATAAGACAGCTTGTGAGATATTAAGGGTAAGATTTATCAGAAAGGGTGAAGGGTTAAGTACGCCTAGCCCACAGAGTGTAATTAAAACATAGTAAATATCGTGAATAAGATTAAGAAGTGTTACGTTATAGGATGGATTACAAACAGGATGTGATGTGAATACCATAAGGATTGTTAAAGAAATGAGTAAAGCCTAGCAAGGAAGTAACTAAAGGATATGATGTGATTAGTATGAAATGGAAAAGCAAATGTAGAACGAATATGAAAGACTTACAAAGTCCTATAGGGAAAGTTCAGAATAGAGATCAAATGGTAACGAAAGTGAAAGCGAGCACAGGAAGAGAAGGAGATAATAGAAGAAGATAAGAAGAAAGCGAGTGGGATTATAGTGTAGCGAGGCCTTATGACATGTATAGTTTGGAAAACAAGTAATATGAGCGAAAGGATTGCGAAATCCCAAACTAAAGAAAGATGAGCAACGGGACAGAATAAATGCCAGAAGCGACTGGTATGATAAGAATAAATAGGGATGAACGGGATATACTTTGAAAATGAGAAAGGAGTTATGTAGAAGTAGTGTTTACCGAAGGATACAGAAGTAGCATGAAATTCGTCATGCACAAAATAAAAGATGGACATAGTCTGGAGAAATGAAAGGAATACTAAAGGAAGCACTCAAGACGGACGTAATTAATTGAGTATGAGTATGGGATAAAAAGGAAATATATAGCTACAAACTTAAGGTGTAGTACGACGAAAGAGTGATGAGACAAGACCTATTAAAACGAATTTGATATGATTTTGAGTTAGTTAGAAGTTAGCGTTGGGTATACAACAACGATGAAAGAGCATGATGCATAAAGGAGTACTACGTGTATGTGACTTCACCTCGGAAATGGTGAAATCCTTAAAAGACAAGGATTGCGGATTTGCGAAACAACTGATGTATTATGAAGTTACTAGAAGAAACAGATGATATCCGTTGGGATAAAAATGGTGTTATGGGGAGGCTTGGGACACCTCTCATTAGAATATAAATGCTACCGAATGGAGAATTTGAAATGATTATAAGCACTAGCTAATTACTGATTGGAAGGAATGGAGTGTGGCTTTGGATAAATTGCTACATTAATTATATTACTCGAGTACCAACCATCAGATAAGATTTTGTACTATATATCGAGAGTTCTCATCGCCTCCTGATTGTGTTGGAGTTTCATACGTGGGTAATCTAAGTTATAGATGATAAAGAAAAGACATGGATATGGTGCAGTATACCAAATGTATTGGAAAAGAATTATATGAATTTGAAAAATGGAAATGGAGACATAGAGTAGAATATAAATAGATAAAGATGTGGGTACACCCTAAAGGGGGGAAGCGGATTAGAGAAATGCAAGTGTAAGATGCAATCAACTGACACAGTAACACATTTAATGTGAAAACTTAAACTTTATGTGAGATCCCTTGCTGAAACAAGTTAGCGAGATTTGAAGGCCAACAATAAACAGATAGAAACCAAGATGGTATTTGAGACAGTGCAGAGAATTATTGGTAAAAATCTTGGATAATATGGCATCAGAAGGTGGATGCTCATAAAAAGGAAGAATACGACAAGAGAATGGTAACGAGTAACTTAAAAGATATTATAAAGGATGGCAAGGCTATACGGGATTAGAGGTTAAGATGTTGGCAACGGAGTTATTGGCTAATGATATTGTGACATATAAGTAGCAAAGGAGAAAGGATATGAAATCTCTCCTATTGTAGGACATGAGAAAGCCAAATGGTGAATAGAGGAAGGGGCAGGAGTATGGCAAAATAGACAGCAAGTGAGTGATAGTACAATGAGATATGTAGAGCAGAATAAGCTAGGAGAAGGAAAGACTATGACTAAGGTTGGATGCACTTTGTACAAATTGTACAAGAATAGTTATGCAACCTACGAATATTTATATGCTAAGAATGAGACCAAGTGAGTACTTGATAAGAAGAGTAAGAATTCAGTAACAACAATGCGGTTGCGATATTCTGGGTACATCAAAGGAAGGTGTAAGATGGTTTAAGGCAAAACTACAGAGATATAATTAGTACTGAGGGCAAAAGCCATAGTTGAGCCTCGATATCAATTGAAAGAGATAAGAGAAGAATATAGGGTCTGCAAAAAGACTAGCGAGGCAATGCTAAGGTATTTTCCGGGCTAATTTGAGCACCTACACATACTCTTATAAAAATTACGATAAGATGCGTGATAGCAGGACTAAGAGCAAATTTGAGTAAAGAGGCAATAGAAGAGTTTGAGTCAAAAACAGAGAAACGACACGAGATAATGTGCCTAAAGTATTACCAGTTAGGGTGAAGGAAATTACGAAATAATTTAACCGAGACAATCAGAACAAGCGAGTTATGGGTTACTGGATGATAGTAAAGTTGTAATATGAGAGAACTCTAGCGCTATTTGATAGCCAACCTTAAAGACCGAGATCAAGGACTAAAAACAGGCGATAGTTAAAAACCTTTAAAAGAAAGTCAGGAAGAGGCACATGATGCTGAGGATTCCAGAATACGGATTGTAATAGCAGAGTAAAGCAAGGACATCGAAGTGGAAAAATGTTACCCTCTGGAAAATTTCGTTTTACTCGTAAAACCTGCGAAGGGTCTACAAGTTGCTAGAGGCATGAAATACTCTAGGGATATTAAAGTTTAATGAATCGATGGGGGATGTCTGCGCGTTACAAGATCGCGTTTAAAGATAAGAAGGTAAAGTGAAGTAAACGAGACATCATCGTGAAGGAGTAAGTATAGGAAAAAAAAGGAGAAAAGAGTCGAGTCATGACTACATCCACCATGAGTACAAGTCCAACTGAACAGTATGCAGATAAGAGAGACATTAACATTTCAGCAGAGGAGCTCGCAATACAACTGACAACGGACTGCGAAGTAAGATAAGAGTAAAGGCAATGACGTGGAATAATTACCTCAAGAAACAACAGAAGGAGGAGATATTACAGGAATGACTATGTAGAGGCCTAGAATGCGTTATAATGAATTATAGCAAATCGACCAATGAAAGAGGTATGTGAATAGCGTAATTAAATAAGAAAACACTTGAGAAAGTATTGAGGATTCAGAATCAGTTTAACATTCCAGGACGAATGTTCTAAAGGGGGAAGGATGTTATACCGCGTATATTTATACGTTGAATTATTCGCAAGCAAATCGACTCAATTTAAAGGCGGAATTATTTTCGGACATGAAATAGAAACCTTTGATTTTTAATTTTAATTAGAACACAAATTGTTTATAAATTTTATTTAGTGTAAAAATATTATTGGAGATTAGGGATTAATTAATTGTGAATAGATTACTAAGTAGGAATTAGTGATTAATTAAATTAATTAATTAAGCTTAATTATTATAGTGGGCCCCACCCGATTTAAATAAAAAAAATATATTGATCAAAAAATTAATTTGGTGACTCATAAGGGGGGAGTACGTGTCAAATTAAGGGACACCATATATATAGATACAAAGTTGAATAACAACTTCACAATTTCATTTCATTTCCAAAGATTTAAAACTTAGAAAATAAGAAAAGAAGGAGCAGCCATGGCTGCTACTGTTCACGGCCAGCCATGGCTGTTTTAAAAACAAAATTGCTTTGATTTAATTCCAAGGTGATTTACAAGTTCAAGGAGGTGATAGCAACATTGGATATTGAATCGGGGAAGAAGAAATTGCGAAATTGGAGCAATTAAGAGTAGAAATTCCTCCGAGAAAATTAAGGTAAGATTTTCTTGTTTTATGGTGTAATTGTGTTAATAGTGTTGTAATGGAGTTATTAAAATTGGATTGGACGAAATTGGAAGTGAGAAAATGCATAAAATTGATGTTATGGGAAATTGTGGGTTGAAATGGATTTAGAGAAGTTGTTGGGTTGTCTGAATTGTTATGGGCTGAATTATGAGAATTTCGTATGTATTTCTCTGTTGTTGGTATTTCTATGTTAACAGGAGAATAATTGGAAATTCGGGTTAGGCGAATATATAGGGGAAATGCTGCCCGATTTTCGTTAAGCCCTTAACTAATAGAAAACCCTAAACGAGGATGTATAAGTTAAAGAACAAGTTCTATAAAGTGATGGGCTACGGTTTACGAACTAGAAATTATAGTTACTAACAATAGCGTTACTTTTATATTAAATAGGCTAAAGGAGCAACGAAGCGAACGAGATTACGATTAATCGTTAACAGGTATGTAAAGCCATCCCTTCTTTCTTTTGGCATGTCTTTGTTTTAAGTGATGAATGATATGAGCTTTGGGGTAATCCTATTCATAAATCTTGAGTGTGATTCATGATTCTTATTCACTTCTTGATGTTAGAACTCTTAAGTGATTGAGCTTCCCTCTTCAGTTTCCTATACGTTGGATAATAGTCGATATATATAAGCTCCTATTCCTAGAAACTCTACGATAACTGATGTCCTTGAATTCTATAAGCTGGTTCATTCTATATTGACATATGTCTATGGTTCTTAAGGCTCTTTTGATATTATTTATGATGACGTTCGAGGGATATTCGATATGATTGTCGCTATTGATACTCAGGTGTAAATCCCTTCTTCTTATTCTGTTTGAGCCTTGATAATGTTTTAACTTGCATCTGGTTTCTCACTACTCTTCTCGTGCTTGCCTCAATATATCTTTCACTGAGTCCCGGGCCAGGACACGTTTCCGTGCACAGTTTCACTGCATTGTTCACCGACTCCCTCACTAGAGGGCCGGGACACGTTATATATATATATATATATATATATATATATATATATATATATATATATATATGATGTGATGATATAATGGTGTGATGATGTGATTATGGCGCCAAGGATGGTATGTGGCGACCTTATTCACCGAGTCCCTCACTAGAGGGCCAGGACACGTTATATATATGATATATGATATTGATATGCATGATTTTCATTTCATAAGGTAAGTGTATTGATGTTTTTAAAGTCATACTTGTTTCTGGTAATCTCTATTTCAGTTATGATCCTCTTTACTGTATTTCATGCTTTATATACTCAGTACATATCCCGTACTGACCCCCTTTCTTCGGGGGGCTGCGTTTCATGCCCGCTGCTACAGATAGTCGGTTTGGTGACCCTTCAGCATAGGACTTCTATTCAGCTGTCTTGGGAAGCTCTGTTGTTCCGGAGCCTAGATTTTGGTACAGACCTTCTGATGTATATGAATATGTTTATCCAGGGGTACGGCGAGGTCCTGTCCAGTCATATTTCGTACTAGTACTCTTAGAGGTGTGTGGATATATGTGGGGGTGTTGTATATAATTTCTGTTCAGCTTTGTCTATACAATGTGCTATGATATGATGTCCGTCTGTAATGGCAGCCTTGTCGGCTTGCATATGACATGATATTGATGTGTAGTGGCAGCCTTGTCGGCTTTCGTATCATTTTATGATTTGATCAGTTGTGACTCCTCGGGAGACAGTCTATCTAACTATACATAAATGATGACGTTATGAACCGTTGGTGTTCTTTTGAAAGTTTCCATATTGTTCATAGATTCAGTTTGATTTTATTTAACAGGTATGTATACGGGTATCCAGGTCGGGCACTAGTCATGGCCCACGGGGTTGGGTCGTGACATACTAGATGAGCTAAGTAAAATACATTCTTGTTCGGATTGCTATATCGGTTGTATTATTTGGTTACAAGGCTGCAAGGTGAGTATGCTAAGACTTCACATATGAGTTATTGTAGCTATTGACTATGAGAAACGGCATGAATAAGATGCAGTATAGTGATGGGGTATATGAATTCAATATTTGAAGGTGAGGCCACGGATTTGAGAATGGTACAAGTAAAACCCTTAAAGGGGGGAAGCGAATAAAGAGGATACAAGTGTGGAGATTGAAACGATGGACCCTAAGATGTGAAAGATATAGACTTTTAAGCAAAGAGGGAGAGTTATGCAGAAATGAATCTAATGACTAGTAAATAAACGAACATAAATTTAGCAGGCATCTGAAATTGTACGGGAAACCATTCGCGAAGACCTTGAACCACGTGACATTGAGAGTAAATAACACAAGGGGTATTGTAAAGGATGACGGTATTATACTAGAATAAAGACAAAGACACTAGCGGTAAAGCCGTTGTGAATGATATTGCTACTTATAAGCGACAATTAAGAATGAAACCTAAGGTTTTCTATAGCAGGACACTAGATATGATAATCAAGGAAAACAAAATAATGAAGGAAGAGAGCACGACGAGATAAGTTACTACAGATAGACAAAAGACTTTTGGTATGAATGATACCGAGCCTAGTCATGGTCGGGTGCGCGAAACACCGAACATTCGTGGTCGGGCATGCTATGTAAATGATATGTATATGAATATGACTATGGATACGATATGTAAATGAGTACGATTATGAATACGGATGCAGATGTGGATACATGTATATGTATAGATGTGTATGTACACGAATCACGTAAGAACGATTATGTAACTCGCAAGTAAATATACGTCGCCAACGAAACCACGTGGATATTTAAAAAGAGGAGTAAGGCGTAAACAAGGGTAGTATGGTCATGATGCCCCGGGTCAGTTAAAGGAAAATATATGGTAAATTGGGTTGAAATGTTGAGTTGGAATTATTGTTTGGGATAATTAGGACAATTACTTGGAATATGACATAAGTACGTGCTATATGCTTGCAACAGCAGCCCTGGGGTGTGACAACTTACGAATGCAATACAGATCACTGAATGGAGGGGAAGCTTAGTCCGCGATGCATTAGGCCTTATGAGATGGTGTGCAAAATAGGCAAGGTGGCTTATGAATTAGATCTACCATCTATGTCTCAATGCTCCGCAAGTGTGTTGGAGAACCCACAAAAAAAAAATTGTTCCAATAAGTGATATAAAAGTAACAGAAAAGCTAACTTATGAAGAAGTGCCTATTGCTATTCTAGACAAGCAAGTGCGAAGACTTCGAAATAAAGAAGTAGCTTCAGTCAAAGTCTTGTGGCGAAACAACAATAGGGAAGAAATGACTTGGGAGGCAGAAGAGAAGATGAAATCCACGTACCTGCATTTATTTCAACCCCCAGGAGAGATTCAAGATGAAACGCCAACGATATAAGGTATATATGCTTACTTTTCATGCTTTTGGTCGTGTGTGGCCATAGATATGTTGATATTGTGATGTATCACTGTCAGGCAATGATATTATGGGTTGATATGACAGGATGGTAGTGCCATATTACAGGGGAAACTCTGGCGAAATGTTTCTAGAATCCTCGCTGACTTAACATTCGAGGACGAATGTTCCAAAAGGGGGGAAGAATCTAACACTTCGGAAATTTCTCCGTGAACGTACCAAGAATAGACCAACGAAGAGTAAGAATGTACGATGTTTTAGTAAGAATGGGATGACTACTTATGAGCTTTGAAAATGCGAAAGTTGCAGATTTGCACTTCGGCCCAGTTGGTCGTAAAATAGAATACGACCCGTAAAGTGGTTTACGGACCGTTAACTGCTATCGTCTTTCAACATTCCAAAACTACAACTTTCTGCCGAATGAATAAATGGTTAAATACGACTTAGAATACGGACCGTAAATAGAAATACGGCCCTTAAACTGTGACCGTAAACTACCATGACCTCCAGCAAACCTTTCTGGTTCTGTTATGCTTATATACGGTCGTGAAAGACGGACCGTAAACAAGAATACGGCCCGTAAACATGGTTTACGGCCACTGTGCACTTCGACTACTGTTCATAAAAATCAGATTTTAAGTTAAGTATAAAGGACCCTTTTTCATTCCATTCATTTCATTTTCACTCCACACTTCAAGAAACATCTAGAATACTCTCTAATATTCATCCACAAGAGAAGAAAAGGAAAAATCAAGATCAACAACACTAAACGCATGAAATCAAGAGTGTGAAACTCATCAAAGTTCATCTACACTAAGAAATTGCAAAAGAAGTGAAGTAGGGTTGTTTGTATAGAAGAGTATTGCTACTCAAGGCTCGTTCCTACCACATCTAAGGTATGTTTTATGACTTCCTCATGATGATTGAAGTATTTACACGTTGAAACACTTGGATTATAGAAGAGTGTAGTAAATGGGTCATAAAATGTGAATAGTGCCATAGTTGAATGATAGTTGGATTGAATTATGAATGTTGATGAGTTGGGAGTATAAATATGCTATAAATGACGTGTATACCATGGAATAGGTGTGATGCATGAGAAAATGTGATGATGAGCTAAAACCCATAAATGTGGAGAAATTGGAGAAAAATGGTGGATTGTGGTCAATGTATATAAATGATGATTATTGATTGCGTTGTTGTGAATGTTGTTGTGAGTGTGTGGGAGTTGACATAGCATATGGGAAAAGTAGTATAAACAAAGGAAGTACTGCCCAAATTTTCCCTAGAATTAGTAACGCGTTCTTATAGTTGAATTAACTAACGATAGTGCGAACTCTCTTTTGAAGGTAGAAACGTGATATCGAAGGAGAGCAAGCAAGTGATAGATTAGTTAAACGTCAAAGGTATGTGAGGCTAGTCCTTTCTTTCTAATGGCATGAATCTCATAGCATGATTTTCCTTCCTCTTCATGAGTTCCTATATTCCGGAAAGCTAAAAGCCTATACTCATAATTGGCTATATAAGATAAGAGATATGATATGATGATCCTAAAATGATATGATGTTATTTATTGCTCACACTCACCTTATATGTTAGTTCCTTCAAGGTGAGGCAGAATGTCAATGATTGCTCGATAATGAAATCGGGGGATCACGACCGTACGTCACCCCGATAAAGTAAAGTTGTTCGAAAGCCTTATGCCTGTATTATGATAAGTATGTTACGATAAGCATATTATGATGAGTACATGTTGATGACATTACACCGCGCCTATAAGGCCGGGCAGCACCGTTAAGGCGGGCGGCTTACAGATGATTACACCGTGTCTATATGGCACCGGCAGCACCACTAGTGGGTGGCATGAGATGGTACCCCGGACGCGGGAGGCCTGGACGCAGGCTAATGTTATGATTATCACACCGATCCGATAGGGACGGGAAGCTTATACGTTATTACACCGTACCTATATGGGCGGGCAGCTTATATATTTATGCATACATGACATGATGATGATTATGAGTAAGCCAGCAAGCACTATTTCTTTTATACTTGACAGTCAGATACAGTTATTCCATATTGATACTTCTTTTATATCTTTGCCTTATTTCATTGTTTATGCCTCTCATACCTAGTACAATGTTCGTACTGACGTCCGTTTTCTTTGGACGCTGTGTTCATGCCCACAGGTAGACAGGGAGGAGAGCTTGACCCAGATCTGTAGTAGCTGTCAGCTCATTGAGTGCACTCCATTGTTCGGAGGTTCTTATGATGATTCTTTTGTGTACAACCATGTATATGTATATGTATTTTGGGCATGACGGGTTTGTCCCGTCTTCATGTTTAGCACTCCAGTAGAGATTCGTAGATACGTAGTGTGGGTTAGATGGTCTCACGAGATGTTACCATGTATAATATGTATATATTCTTTTAATGGTCGAGAGGCTTATGCATATAAAAGTATTCCACATTCTAAACTGATAAAAGATGATTTTCTTATGTCTTGAGTATAAATTGATAGAAGAGCGTTAAACGAGTAGATGAGAAGCAGCACGAGTGGTGCTCGGTGGCTAGCGCCGGGTACCCGTCACGGCCCCTATCCAGGTCGTGACAAAAGTAGTATCAGAGCAGTTCAGTCCTAGGAAGTGTCTACGAGCCATGTCTAGTAGAGTCATGTTTATGGTGTGTTGCGCGCCACGCCAATAAACAAGAGGCTACAGGGCATTTAGGAAAAATGACCATTTTTCATCTTAAGAGATCGTGCGATAGAGCTGTATTATAAGCTTAACCCCTCCCTAATTGTGCGTAATAATTTCAGAAAGCTGATGAAAGGAAAGGCTACGGCAGCCCAGAAGGACAAGATGGTGGTTGAAGAAGGGCTTGATCGAGAGTGTTACACCTCAGAAATTTCTCCGTACATGTATGATGAGTGGAATGATGAAAAGTTGAGTGAATGATGTTTTATTAAGTCGGGAATGGCTAATTAAGAATTTTTAGAAAATAAGAAAGTTGCGGAAAATTTTCTGTCCAGTGGTCATATATGGCACTATACGGCCCATAAAGTGATTTACGGACCGTATAGTGCAATCGTCCTTCACCTGGCCAAAAATCTCAAGTTCTGCCCAGTGATGATATGGTTAAATACGACCCCGTTTACGGCCCGTAAACTGGTTTACGGTCCGTAAACCAGGTCGTAAACTACCATGTCCATCAGCCAAAACTTTCTGTCTTTGAAATTGTTAAATACGACCACAGTGGACGGACCGTAAATCGAAATACGGTCCGTATATGGTGGTTTACGACCACTGTTCATCCCGACAAATTTTCATTAAAGACCAGATTTTGAATTATTAAAAGGGAACTTAAGCCCATTTCACGTCATTTTTCATCCAACACTTCAAGAAAACTCTAGAGTGTTCTTCAACACTTCAACTCTAAGAATAGCAAGAAAATCCAAGGAAACCTAAGACTATCAACACTAAATTCATGAGAATAAGTGTAAGAACACATCAAAGGATCTTCTAAGTCAAGAAATTCCCAAGAAGGTGGAACTAGGGTTTCGGTTAATTGAAGTATTTCAACTTAAGGATTTATCAACCATCATCCAAGGTAAGTTTCATGATTATTCCATGTTGTTTGAAGTATTGGAAAGCTTAGACACTTGAAATGTAGAAGAACATAGAAATGGGTCGTTATTGAGTGAATAGTGACATAAATGAATGATAGTGGAATTGAACTATGAATATTGAAGTGTTGTGAGTACTAATACGTTATAAATGATGTTCATATCATGAAACAAGCATTTAAACGCATGAAGACGCAAGGATGAGCTAGAAGTAGAAATAAGGGGAAAATTGGAGGAAATGGTGGATTTTGCCAAATGTACGTAAATGGCGATTGCCGATTATGATATTGCGAATAATATTATGAATATTGGGAGTTGATATAAAACATGAGAAAAGTAGTATGAGCGAAGGAAGCGTTGTCCGACTTTTCCCAGAATTAGCGATGTGTTCTTATAGTTAGTTTACTAATGTTGATACGAATTCTTTTATGAAGGTAACGACGTGATATCGACGGAGAACAAGTTAGCGATATCTTAGCTAAACGACCAAGGTATGTGAGGCTAGTCCTTCTTTCTAATGGCATGAATCTTTAAACTTGAATCCCTATTCCTTTCATGAGTTCTTGCATTCTAAGAAGTTAAAAGCTTATACCTATGAATGTCTATATGAGATAAGTTATACGATATGATGACACTAGAATGATGATGATGTTATTCCTTTCCTACACTCACCTTATGTACTAGTCCTTTCAAGGTGAGGCAGAATGCCCATGATGGTTCCAAAATGTAATCGGGGGATCACGACCTTACGTCACCCCGATAGAGTAAAGTTGATCATGAGTCATATATACGCATTATGATAAGATAAGTATTTTATGATAAGCATATTACTATGAGTATTTACATTAAGCATGTCATGATTGCATTCACACCGGGCCTAGTTGGCCGGGCAGACACCGCTTCGGCGGGCGGCGATACGGATACACCACGACCTATGGGCGTGGGCAGACACCACTAGTGGGCGGCATGAGATGGTACCCCGAACGCGGGAGGCCTAGACGCGGGCTAATATTATTGATTATCACACCGTTCCGTTATGGACAGGCAGGTTGCATATGATGTATAGATGTCATGATGATGAGTATGAGTAAGATAGCATGCATTACTTCATTTATGATTATCAGTCAAATCCAGATGTCTCATGTTAATGTTATCCTCATATTATTGATGTTTCCTTTCATTATGTATGCCTCTAATACTCGGTACAATATTCGTACTGACGTCCTTTCTTCGGACGCTGTGTTCATGCCCACAGGTAGACAGGGAGGAGAGCTTGGCCCAGGTCCTCAGTAGCTGTCAGCTGATAGATATCATTCCATTGTTCGGAGGTGCTTATGACTATTCTTTTGATGTACATTCATACATGCATATTTTGGGCATGACGGAGTCGTGTTCCGTCCATGTATTCATTATGTTAGTAGAGGCTCGTAGATATGCAGTGTGGGTTAGATGGTCTCACAAGATGTTTTCATATGTATGTATATTATTTTGATGGCCAAGAGGAAAATGTATATAAAGTATTTATGTTTTGATTAAATATGATTTTCCTACAATTGGTATGTAAAATTTATAAAAGAGTATTAAATGAGCGAGACAAGCAGTAGAGTAAGCGGTGCTCGGTAATTGCTCCGGGTACCCATCGCGGCCACTAGCTAGGTCGTGACTGAAGTGGTATCAGAGCAGTTCGCCCTAGGAAGTGTCTACGAGCCGTGTCAAGTAGAGTCTTGTTTATGGTGTGTTGCGCACCACGCTAATAAACAAGAGGCTACAGGGCATTTAGGAAAATGACCATCTTTCTTCTCATGAGATCGTGCGATAGAGCCATGTCTAGGATTATATCATTCCTAAAGGTGCATTATGGTTTCAGAAAAATGCCGCCTAAAGGAAAAGCTACAGTTGCCCAAAAAGGCAAAGCTACGACGAAGAAGCTGGCAGAAAGGGAGCCTCCAGCGGAGGTAGAGGAAAGTGAATCGCAAAGTGAGGCCGTGCCCAATGTAGAAGAGCAGGGAGGAGCCTCAGCTCCGATTCCTCCATCGGGTGCTTCGGGTCAACAAGTGTCCGAGGCCATAAATTTATTGACGCAGTTGGTTGCCGCTCAGGCACAACGACAGAATGCGGGCCCAAGTGATCGTTCAGCTAGTACAAGAGCCCGTGATTTCCTTACTCTAAATCCTCCAAAATGTTTCGGGTCGAAGCCGGATGAGGACCCACAAGGTTTTATCGATGAGATGTTGCGGACGCTGAAACTTATGCATGCTTCTGAGACCGAATCCGTGGAGTTGGCCTCATATAGACTTCGCGACGTGGCGGTACTATGGTATAAGAATTGGGTGATAACAAAAGGGGAGAATGCACCACCTCCCATGTGGCAAGAGTTTGTAGATGCCTTTATTCGTCACTACTTGCCACCTGAAGTCCGCTGAGCTAGAGCGGACAAGTTCTTGAATTTGAAACATGGAAGCATGAGTGCCCGGGAGTATAGTATGCAATTCAACTCATTGGCCCGGTATGCTCCGACTATGGTGGCTGACATGGGAGACCGAGTCTATAGATTTGTGAGTGGTTTAGGACCATACTTGTTTAGAGATTTCCTGACAGCCTCTTTGCAAGACGGGATGGATATTTCCCGGATAGAGGCCCATGCTCAGAACCTCGAGGAACGACAACGACAGCAGAGAAATGATCGTGATGGTGACAGAAGACAAGGTAAGAGGGATATATCTATGGGGGAGAACAGTGAGTACCGAGGGGGACCGAGACAGACATATTCTAGGCACTCAGGTCAGTCAGTGACTAGTGCACCTCCTAGATTCTCAGATAGGAGGGTTGATCGTTCTACTCAGTCAGGCCAGGGGCAGAGTTCGAGGGCCTCATATTCGCAGTCTAGGGGAGACTTTAGCCAGAGGAGACCTCCAGTACCACGGTGTAGCCAGTGTGGCAAATTACATTCCGGACAGTGTCGTCAGGGTTCGGATGCTTGTTATGCTTGTGGGCAGGTTGGTCATATGATGAGAGATTTCCCTTCAGCGAGAGATAGAGCGGGGACTCAGCCCACAGGTTCAGCTGCGGGGTCTTCTTCAGCGCGCCCGACAGCACAGACTCCTCAGACTACAGCAGGCAGAGGCAGAGGTAGAGGGGGAGCATCCACTTCAGGTGTTGTTCAGCCCCGTGTGTATGCTTTAGCTGGGCGACAGGATCTTGAGTCTTCCCCAGATGTTGTCACAGGTACCTTGACTATATTTTCCCGTGACGTATATGCTCTGATTGATCCGGGTTCTACCTTCTCATATATTACTCCGTATATCGCTGATTGTGTTGCGGTGAGACCCGTGCCAATTAAACCCTTCGAGGTATTCACTTCGGTTGGTGATCCTGTAATAGCGAGGCAAGTATATCAGAACTGTGTAGTCATTATATGTGATCGTCAGACAAGGGCTGATCTAATTGAACTTGAGATGATAGATTTTGACGTAATTATGGGTATGGACTGGTTGGCATCATGCTATCCTAATGTTTGTTGCCGGACAAAGGTAGTTCGATTCCAATTTCCGGGAGAGCCCATACTCGAGTGGAAGGGTAATACAGCTTCCCCAAAGGGTAGGTTTATTTCCTACCTTAAGGCGAGAAAGATGATAGCCAAGGGTTATATTTTTCATCTAGTTCGGGTTCATGACACGGAAGCGGAAGTGCCAACTTTCCAGTCTGTCCCGGTAGTGAATGAATTCCCAGATGTGTTTCCCGACGAGTTACCAGGCCTTCCTCCAGAAAGGGAGATTGATTTCGCCATTGATGTACTACCAAACACCGAGCCTATTTCTATTCCTCCATATCGAATGGCTCCAGCAGAACTGAAAGAGCTAAAAGCACAGCTAAAATATTTCTTGAGAAGGGGTTTATAAGGCCTAGTTCTTCGCCGTGGGGAGCACCAGTCCTGTTCGTAAGGACGAAAGATGGATCTCTACGAATGTGCATCGACTACAGGCAGTTGAACAAGGTGACAATAAAGAATAAATACCCTCTTCCTAGAATCGACGACTTGTTCGATCAATTGCAAGGTGCTAAATGGTTCTCCAAGATAGATGTGAGATCGGGTTATCATCAGGTGAGAATTAGGGAAGCAGATATTCCCAAGACTGCCTTCAGGACAAGATATGGTCACTACGAGTTTCGAGTAATGTCGTTCGGGTTGACGAATGCCCCGGCGGTGTTCATGAATTTAATGAATAATGTGTTCAGGCCGTTTTTGGATCTTTTTGTGATAGTGTTTATCGACGATATCCTGGTATATTCTCGCACAGAATCAGAACATGCAGATCATCTAAGAATTGTTCTTGGCGTTCTTCGAGATCGGGAATTGTATGCAAAGTTTTCGAAGTGTGAGTTTTGGCTAAAATCCGTGGTATTTCTAGGTCATGTTATTTCAGACGATGCTATCTGAGTCGACTCTCAGAAAATAGAAGCTGTGAAGACTTGGCCAAGACCTACGACGCCTACAGAAGTTCGTAGTTTTCTGGGTTTGGCAGGTTATTATCGAAGATTCGTAGAGGGCTTCTCATCTATTTCAGCCCCATTGACAAAGTTAACCCAGAAGTCAGCTAAATTCCAGTGGAGTGATGCCTGTGAGCGTAGCTTCCAAGAGTTGAAAAACAGGTTGACCTCAGCGCCAGTGCTAACATTTCCAGAAGGGTCAGATGGCTATGTGGTATATTGTGACGCCTCCGGTGTGGGATTAGGAGGTGTATTAATGCAGAATGGGAAAGTTATTGCATATGCTTCGAGACAGTTGCGAAAACATGAACAGAATTATCCCACTCATGATCTTGAGCTAGCTGCGGTCATTCATGCATTGAAAATATGGAGACACTACTTATATGGTGTGCACGTGGACATCTATACGGATCACAAAAGCCTTCAATATATTTTCAAACAAAAGGAGTTGAACCTGCGGCAAAGGAGATGGTTAGAATTACTGAAGGATTATGATGTGAACATTCTATATCATCCAGGGAAGGCGAATGTAGTAGCAGATGCACTTAGTTGCCGATCGATGTGTAGTTTATGTGGAGTTCCTTCGGAAAAGAGAGAAATGGTTCATGAAGTCCATCGGTTAGCAAGTCTCGGCGTACGACCCATTGATTCAGGAGATGCAAGTGTTAGCATCCATGACCCCATAGTTTCATCATTGAATCTAGAAGTGAAGGAACGGCAATATGAAGATCCTCAGTTAAGCCACTATCGAGATCTATCTGAGGAAAAGGAAAAGTCTCCATTCGAAGTTTCCATAGAAGGGGTTCTTAGATATCAAGGCCGGCTATGTGTACCGAATGTGGAAAACTTGCGCCAACGGGTTTTAGAGGAAGCACATTATTCCCGGTATTCTATTTATCCAGGTGCAACCAAGAGGTACCACGATCTCAAATTGGTATATTAGTGGGATGGCATGAAGCGAGACATAACAAAATTTGTAGCACAGTGTCCGAAGTGCCTGCAAGTGAAGGCCGAGCATCAAAAGCCAGGAGGGTTATTGCAAGCAATGGAAATTCCTACGTGGAAATGGGAAGAAATTAACATGGATTTTGTGGTAGGATTACCCAGTACGCGAGGGAAGTATGATTCTATATGGGTGATCGTGGATAGACTCATGAAAGCAGCTCATTTTCTCCCCGTTAGAACCACATGTTCAGCAGAAGATTATGCTAAATTGAATCTCAAGGAGATTGTACGACTTCATGGTATTCCTTTGGCCATTATCACAGACAGAGGGGCACAGTTCACAGCCAAGTTCTGGAAGTCCTTTCAAGAGGGTCTAGGTACCCAAGTTAAGCTCAGCACGGCGTTCCATCCGCAGACTGACGGACAAGCCGAGCGCACTATACAGACCTTAGAGGATATGCTACGGGCATGTGTATTGGACTTTGGCGGTAGTTGGGATGAGCATTTGCCTCTTATTGAATTTGCCTATAATAACAGCTATCATTCCAGTATTCAAATGGCCCCGTATGAAGCCTTATATGGAAGAAAATGCAGATCTCCAATTGGATTGTTTGAAACCGGAGAAGTACAATTGATAGGCCCCGACTCGATCCAGTAAGCAGTTGAGAAGGTTAAAGTGATTCGAGGCCGACTGTTAACAGCTCAAAGTCGCCAAAAGTCTTATGCAGATAATCGCCGACGAGACTTGGTATTTCAAGTGGGCGATTGGGTGTTCTTGAAGGTATCGCCGATGAAGGGAGTGATGAGATTTGGCAAGAAGGGAAACCTAAGTCCCAGATATATCGGACCGTATCAAATCATTCGCAAGGTGAGTCGAGTAGCCTATAAATTGGACTTTCCTTCAGAGCTCGAATCCGTGCATCCAGTGTTCCATGTTTTGATGCTCCGCAAGTGTATTGGAGACCCAACAAGAATATTTCAAGTTGATGATGTGCAAGTAATAGAGAAGCTAACATACGAGGAAATGCCCATTGCCATTTTGGATAGACAAGTACGAAGGCTTCGCAATAAAGAGGTTGCTTCAGTCAAAGTTCTATGGCGGAACAATAATCGAGAAGAAATGACTTGGGAAGCGGAGGAGAAGATGAAATCTATGTACCCCCATTTGTTCCAATCCCCAGAAGAGATTCAAGATGAGACGTCGATTGTGTAAGGTATGTATGTTTTAGTTTTATGTTTTTGGTCGTGTGTGGCCATAAATGTGTTGATATTGTGATATAGCCCTGTGAGGCGAAGATATTGTGGGTTGTTGTAATGGAAAGGTAGTATCCCAATTACAAAGGAAACTCTGGCAAAACTTTTCTAGAATCCCCGAGTGTCGAACATTCGAGGACGAATGTTCCAAAAGGGGGGAAGAATGTTACACCTCGGAAATTTCTCCGTACTTGTATGATGAGTGGAATGATGAAAAGTTTAGTGAATGATGTTTTATTAAGTCGGGAATGGCTAATTAAGAATTTTTGGAAAATAAGAAAGTCGCGGAAAATTTTCTGTCCAGTGGTCGTATATGGCACTATACGGCCCGTAAAGTGATTTACGGACCGTATAGTGCAATCGTCCTTCAGCTGGCCAAAAATCTCAAGTTCTGCCCAGTGATGATATGGTTAAATACGACCCAGTTTACCCGTAAACTGGTTTACGGTCCGTAAACCAGGTCGTAAACTACCATGTCCATCAGCCAAAACTTTCTGTCTTTGAAATGGTTAAATACGACCACAGTGGACGGACCGTAAATCAAAATACGGTCCGTATATGGTGGTTTACGACCACTGTTCTGTTATATCCCGCATTTTTCACATTCGGATAATTCAAGGCAATCGCGGGAAGATAACAAGCAAGGCCATATCTTATTTTGTTTGACATATGAGTTGCTTATGAAAAACTTAGAAGTGGAATTAATAAGGAAGGTCAAGGGCATAAAGGGAAATTCGCAATATGACTCGTGAAAATATGGAAGAAGATGAAGGGCAATTTTGGTTACATAAACTAGTCAAAAATATAAGTGGGCTTGAAAGTCTTTTTGGGAAAAAATTAAAGGCCCAACCGGCCATTGATATGGGTCCAAGCCCATGTGGGATTATGTGGTAAATTATAAAAGATGGATAGGTCATCTTTATCTCATAACACTTCTAGAAAATTCAAGAAAAGAAGAATAAAGAAAGAAGGAGAAAAGCCCTTGAGGCTTTCGGCCATAGTGAAGATCCAAGAGAAAAATTGCTAAAAATTTCTCCAAAAATCACTTTCTACTCCTTGGAGGGTGCATAACAACATGGTGGAGTTATTGGAGTGGTAGAAACAAGTATTTGTTCAAGGTGCCAAGCATAGCTAGCTTGAGTAGCTAAGTAAAAGAGGTATGATTCAAGCCTACTTTTCATGTCTTATGAATGGTTTTTATGTGTTGTAGTATGTTAGAATGAATGAAATTCATGAAAGAGAGAATTATAGTGTATGGCCGTGTATATGAACATGTGTAGGAGCCATGCTTCAATTAATTTAATTAGTGTTTGGTTGTTAGTGTTGCGGATATTATGTCGATAACGAAAGTTGAATGAATTTGGAAAGGTTGTAGTGTGTGTGCATGGTGGCCGTGAGCTTATGGTGAAATATGGAGGAAAATGAGTTAAGTTTATTTAGTGTTTTGGTTGTCGTAGTGTTGTGGATGCCTTGTTGTTAATGAATGTCCAAGGAACTTAATGAAGTTGTAATGGTGGATCCTTACTTTAGATGTTGTATGAATAGAATGTAACGTTTCTTTGTATGCATGAAAGGCTATATGATTAGTATGATGTTGTTGGAATGTAAATATGAGGTTGTTATTGATTTTCTTGAAGTTGGAAGGTTATGAAGAAAGTGGTAAATTGAGATCATGCCTCTTGAATGGAATATGTGAATTTCTAGTAAAGTTGTTGAAGTATGTTAATAGTTTGGCCGGGTTTGAATTCCCGGATTGTGTTTGCTGAGAAATTGACTAAATTGAATGTCGAGGATGGTATATTTACAGAGGAAATGCTGCCAAAATTTCGGTAGCAAAGTGTTCCCTCAAGATTTCGACTCTAAGTATTCTAATAAGAAGTTTTGGTAAACTTGACCAATTTGCAGATTTGGACGAAATTGTGACGTGAATTTGGAGTAGCTAAAGGAGCGGAAAGAGGTATGTAAGGCTTCGCCCTTCTTTCTATGGCATGTCTTAGATATAATGAGTCGGGCACGAGCCTCGGGGACAACCCGGTTCCCCGGAATCCGTACCTAAAGTTTTCAACTTTTCGTTCAATTGAATTGAAGTAGAAAGTGTGCAAAATGATGAAAAGACCTCCTAGACCCCTATAACTTGCCTAAGTGGGACCCGATTACCCTAAGACTCATACAAGTAACTCTATGACACGTAATATGGGTAAATTGTATACGCTACCTCGTCCGGCCCGAGGTGGGCCCGATACTCTCGGATTTTCCTATAGTCTTGGTTAACGTACTTGAAGTGAATCTAAAGGGGGCCTTTGATCCCAATTCCGTCACCAAGTAATAAGTGCTATGACTACCCCAACGGGAGTGCCCCTATGATGATAATGATAATGACAATGTCGGGCAAGAGAATGTAGCTATGATAAGTACGACCGGAACGACTCTACGACTAAGCCAAGTACTTCATATAAACATGAAAGCGATAAACTAATTGTTGAATCATATTTATATTTTCTAGTTATAACTTTATTTTCTAAAATACCTAAGGTTTCATTTTCGGTTACTGTAACACTATTTTCCGTTGATAGTTTCGCCTTAAAATACTTGTTCCTTCAAGGTGAGACAAAGCTATCACTAGCATTCCGTAATGTAATCGGAGGTCGCCGACCTTATGTCACTCCGACGGATACATGATTTTCCTTGGCTCTCTTGTGTGCTTATATGATATAGGTACATAAAACGGGTATACGTGTATGGGTATGTATATATATATGGTAAAGTAAATGTATATAAGACATGTATATGCATAAAAGATGAGTAAATGTATATGTATGTGTATGTGGGGAAAAAGGGAAGGGCCACTGTTATATCACCACCTGATTCAGCTAGATTCCATCCTGGACGCGGGATGCCCGGACGCGGGATATGGGATGAGCCGTACGCGGTGTCTGTATATGTATATATATAATGTGTGATACATATGTGATGTACTATGTTGGGTCATCGTTGGGGAGGGGGTTGGGAGAGCCGATTGTATTCGGCGTCTGTAAATGTAAATGAAAGATACCGTCTACTGAATTGTACTGTTTTCTGTATACATGAATAAGGGACACCGAGGGGGGGGTTGGGAGAGCCGATTGTATTCGGTGTCCGTAAACGTGAGCAAATGATACCGTTACTGAAACGTACTGTTTTATTTCTGTACACGAGAATAAGTAATATAAAGATGTGATTCCTATGCCTATGAAAAGAAACGTTTCAAAGACGAAAAGACAAGCCTACATGACAGCAGGCCTAAAGAGGGGCCTTCCTATGTACAGGTTACGTTCTTGCCTCGTTATACGCCCTATGGCTCCGTGATATTATTATTGATCGTACTTCATGTTACTGCTTGTATTGTTTTCCATGCCTTACATACTCGGTACATTATTCGTACTGACGTCCCTTCTTGTGGACGCTGCGTTTCATGCCGCGCAGGTCAGCAGGTATACGGACCAGATTCCTAGTGCCCTATCAGCAGCATTCGACAGCGCTCCAGTTGTTCCGGAGCCTTATTTCACCGGTACTATTTTGTGTATGTATTTTCGGGCGCGACAGTACTCGGCCCTTTCTCTGTATAAATGTACTATGTCTAGAGGCTCGTAGACAGATATACACAGTCAGCTATGTACAGTTTAATTTATTTTATTCCGGATGGTCCGCGTTCTGGTGTAACGCGATATTAGAAAGTTTACTGCAAATGTTAATGTTTAGAAAAAAAAAATATGGCACTGCTTATACAGGATAGCTAAGGGGTGCTCGGTACAAGTATCGGGTACTCGTCACGGCCCCTGGTCGGGTCGTGACAGAAGTGGTATCAGAGCAGTTCGGTCCTAGGGTTTGTCTACGAGCCGTGTCCAGTAGAGTCTTGTCTATGGGTGTGTAGCGCGCCATACTTATAGGCAGGAGGCTACAGGGCATTTAGGAAATGTGACCTTCTTTGTATTCTGAAATCGTGCGATAGAGCTATGTTACCAGGCTTCCATGCTCCTTTTCTAAAACCGATGTTATGGTTTCAGTAATGCCGCCGAAGAGAAAGGCTACGACGGCCGAGAAAGCCAAGGGGGCGGCGGCCCGCAGTGTTGAACAGGAGCTAGACGAAGAAGAATCTCACAATGAAGCTCCCCCTCAGACTGTTCCTGCACCCCCTGCACCGGCAGAGCAGGGAAGAGCTCCAGCTCCAGCCCCCGCACCTCCAGTTCCACCGCCAGCAGCTCCGGGCCAGCAGATGGCAGAGGCCATCCAGTTATTGACCCAGCTAGTCGCCGCACAAGCTCAGCGGCAAGACGTGGACACAGGCGGCAGGGCGGTAAGCGCAAGGGCCCGAGACTTTATTACCCTGAAGCCGCCAGAGTTCTATGGATCGAAGCCAGAGGAGGACCCGCAGGGTTTTATAGACGAGATGCTGAGGACTCTGAGGATCATACATGCTTCGGATACGGAGTCCGTAGAGTTGGCTTCATACAGGCTGCGGGATGTGGCAGTTCTGTGGTACGGTAACTGGATATCATCGAGGGGAGCAAATGCACCCCCTCCGGTTTGGCAGGAGTTCACTGAGGCTTTCCTACGACATTTTCTACCGCCAGAGGTTCGACGGGCTCGAGCCGATATGTTCTTGAACTTGAGACAGGGAAATATGAGCGTTCGGGAATACAGCCTTCGTTTCAACTCGCTCGCCAGGTATGCCCCCGCCCTGATAGCAGATAGGGGAGACCATGTGCACCGATTTGTAAGCGGGCTAGGGCCACATTTGGTTAAGGAGTGTTTGACGGCCTCACTCCAAGACGGGATGACTATTACTCGCATCCAGGCCCACGCCCAAAATCTGGAGGAGCAGTATCAGACACGGAGAGAGGAGAGCTATCCAGATAGGGGTTCCAGAAAAAGAGGCAGATTTTCTAGGGGTAGGAGCGAGTATAGAGGGGGGCAGGCACAAGAGCAATCTGGGTATTCGGGCCAACCAGCGGCCAGTGCACCTCCTCGATTAGCGGAATGGGGATTTGACCGACCTACCAATTCAGGAACAGGACAAGGCTCTAAGGCTTCAAGACTCCAGTACAGAGCCGATTCTAGCAGGACGGGGCTTCCCCCACCACGATGTGCTCGGTGTGGCAAGCCACACTCTGGGCAGTGCTACCTAGACACCGGTGGTTGTTTTGCCTGTGGTCGGACTGACCATTTTGTACGTGATTGCCCACTAAAGGATGGAGGAAGCCAAACTCAGCCAGCCGGATCAGCGATCGGTTCGTCGTCGACCGTGCGCCCTCGTGGACAGACTTCTCAGGCTCCAGCAGGCCGCGGCCGAGGTAGGGGAGGAGCACCTAGTTCAGCCGGTCCTCCGCACCGCCTATATGCACTGACAGGACGACAGGACCCTGAGCCTTCCGCAGACGCGGCCACAGGTAATTTTTCAGTATTTTCTGTGATAGACATGTGTTAATTAACTCAAATTTTATTTTTCCCTATACTGTCCTCTGTATTACTGAACACACTGAGAATTTGGACGAAAAATGGTCATACGCATAGGTAAAAAGGCGAATACGGGAAATTGCGAAGGTCAGAACCGTAAATGAAGGAAAAGACGTGTGACGCGGACGTTTCGAAAACTGCCGAGACCTCAACTTGTTCCATATTATGTGACATAAGTAGTACGGGGAAGCGGAAGTAAAAATATTGACACCGAGACATTGAAATGCATTAAAGCTTCAAGGTTAAGCGTGCTCAGGTGGGAGTAATCCCATGATGGGTGACCCCCTGGGAAATATGCTGAAAATTTCATAGATGCGGAAACAAGAGACGAGTGTAAAAGTAGGTAGCCCAGAGTAAATTGGGGTGTGGGAAGTGGTTAGAAACCCCACACGAGCCACATAGGCCGAGCCGGACTAGACTAACAGAAAAAGGGAAGTCGTGGCAACGGAGAGCTTTGGGAACGAAGGAGAAAAGTACAAATGTCAGGGTGAGGCCAATATTGAGTCCACACTAGCTAAGGCAAGGAATACCTAATATGGCGGTATACGGGAACATGTCTAGTGAGGGGATAGACGCAGCGGACGCCATGCAGAAGGAATTTCAACCGTAAAGATCGTAAAAAGGGCAACCTAAGCTTCTAAGATGAATATGCTAAGCGACAGGAGGTATTTACAAAGGAGACCTCCCCGAAATATTATACTACGCTATGAGGCAAGTTTAACATTCGAGGACGAATGTTCTGAAGGGGGGGAGGATGTTATATCCCGCATTTTTCACATTCGGATAATTCAAGGCAATCGCGGGAAGATAACAAGCAAGGCCATATCTTATTTTGTTTGACATATGAGTTGCTTATGAAAAACTTAGAAGTGGAATTAATAAGGAAGGTCAAGGGCATAAAGGGAAATTCGCAATATGACTCGTGAAAATATGGAAGAAGATGAAGGGCAATTTTGGTTACATAAACTAGTCAAAAATATAAGTGGGCTTGAAAGTCTTTTTGGGAAAAAATTAAAGGCCCAACCGGCCATTGATATGGGTCCAAGCCCATGTGGGATTATGTGGTAAATTATAAAAGATGGATAGGTCATCTTTATCTCATAACACTTCTAGAAAATTCAAGAAAAGAAGAATAAAGAAAGAAGGAGAAAAGCCCTTGAGGCTTTCGGCCATAGTGAAGATCCAAGAGAAAAATTGCTAAAAATTTCTCCAAAAATCACTTTCTACTCCTTGGAGGGTGCATAACAACATGGTGGAGTTATTGGAGTGGTAGAAACAAGTATTTGTTCAAGGTGCCAAGCATAGCAAGCTTGAGTAGCTAAGTAAAAAAGGTATGATTCAAGCCTACTTTTCATGTCTTATGAACGGTTTTTATGTGTTGTAGTATGTTAGAATGAATGAAATTCATGAAAGAGAGAATTATAGTGTATGGCCGTGTATATGAACATGTGTAGGAGCCATGCTTCAATTAATTTAATTAGTGTTTGGTTGTTAGTGTTGCGGATATTATGTCGATAACGAAAGTTGAATGAATTTGGAAAGGTTGTAGTGTGTGTGCATGGTGGCCGTGAGCTTATGGTGAAATATGGAGGAAAATGAGTTAAGTTTGTTTAGTGTTTTGGTTGTCGTAGTGTTGTGGATGCCTTGTTGTTAATGAATGTCCAAGGAACTTAATGAAGTTGTAATGGTGGATCCTTACTTTAGAAGTTGTATGAATAGAATGTAACGTTTCTTTGTATGCATGAAAGGCTATATGATTAGTATGATGTTGTTGGAATGTAAATATGAGGTTGTTATTGATTTTCTTGAAGTTGGAAGGTTATGAAGAAAGTGGTAAATTGAGATCATGCCTCTTGAATGGAATATGTGAATTTCTAGTAAAGTTGTTGAAGTATGTTAATAGTTTGGCCGGGTTTGAATTCCCGGATTGTGTTTGCTGAGAAATTGACTAAATTGAATGTCGAGGATGGTATATTTACAGAGGAAATGCTGCCAAAATTTCGGTAGCAAAGTGTTCCCTCAAGATTTCGACTCTAAGTATTCTAATAAGAAGTTTTGGTAAACTTGACCAATTTGCAGATTTGGACGAAATTGTGACGTGAATTTGGAGTAGCTAAAGGAGCGGAAAGAGGTATGTAAGGCTTCGCCCTTCTTTCTATGGCATGTCTTAGATATAATGAGTCGGGCACGAGCCTCGGGGACAACCCGGTTCCCCGGAATCCGTACCTAAAGTTTTCAACTTTTCGTTCAATTGAATTGAAGTAGAAAGTGTGCAAAATGATGAAAAGACCTCCTAGACCCCTATAACTTGCCTAAGTGGGACCCGATTACCCTAAGACTCATACAAGTAACTCTATGACACGTAATATGGGTAAATTGTATACGCTACCTCGTCCGGCCCGAGGTGGGCCCGATACTCTCGGATTTTCCTATAGTCTTGGTTAACGTACTTGAAGTGAATCTAAAGGGGGCCTTTGATCCCAATTCCGTCACCAAGTAATAAGTGCTATGACTACCCCAACGGGAGTGCCCCTATGATGATAATGATAATGACAATGTCGGGCAAGAGAATGTAGCTATGATAAGTACGACCGGAACGACTCTACGACTAAGCCAAGTACTTCATATAAACATGAAAGCGATAAACTAATTGTTGAATCATATTTATATTTTCTAGTTATAACTTTATTTTCTAAAATACCTAAGGTTTCATTTTCGGTTACTGTAACACTATTTTCCGTTGATAGTTTCGCCTTAAAATACTTGTTCCTTCAAGGTGAGACAAAGCTATCACTAGCATTCCGTAATGTAATCGGAGGTCACCGACCTTATGTCACTCCGACGGATACATGATTTTCCTTGGCTCTCTTGTGTGCTTATATGATATAGGTACATAAAACGGGTATACGTGTATGGGTATGTATATATATATGGTAAAGTAAATGTATATAAGACATGTATATGCATAAAAGATGAGTAAATGTATATGTATGTGTATGTGGGGAAAAAGGGAAGGGCCACTGTTATATCACCACCTGATTCAGCTGGATTCCATCCTGGACGCGGGATGCCCGGACGCGGGATATGGGATGAGTCGTACGCGGCGTCTGTATATGTATATATATAATGTGTGATACATATGTGATGTACTATGTTGGGTCATCGTTGGGGAGGGGGTTGGGAGAGCCGATTGTATTCGGCGTCTGTAAATGTAAATGAAAGATACCGTCTACTGAATTGTACTGTTTTCTGTATACATGAATAAGGGACACCGAGGGGGGGGGTTGGGAGAGCCGATTGTATTCGGTGTCCGTAAACGTGAGCAAATGATACCGTTACTGAAACGTACTGTTTTATTTCTGTACACGAGAATAAGTAATATAAAGATGTGATTCCTATGCCTATGAAAAGAAACGTTTCAAAGACGAAAAGACAAGCCTACATGACAGCAGGCCTAAAGAGGGGCCTTCCTATGTACAGGTTACGTTCTTGCCTCGTTATACGCCCTATGGCTCCGTGATATTATTATTGATCGTACTTCATGTTACTGCTTGTATTGTTTTCCATGCCTTACATACTCGGTACATTATTCGTACTGACGTCCCTTCTTGTGGACGCTGCGTTTCATGCCGCGCAGGTCAGCAGGTATACGGACCAGATTCCTAGTGCCCTATCAGCAGCATTCGACAGCGCTCCAGTTGTTCCGGAGCCTTATTTCACCGGTACTATTTTGTGTATGTATTTTCGGGCGCGACAGTACTCGGCCCTTTCTCTGTATAAATGTACTATGTCTAGAGGCTCGTAGACAGATATACACAGTCAGCTATGTACAGTTTAATTTATTTTATTCCGGATGGTCCGCGTTCTGGTGTAACGCGATATTAGAAAGTTTACTGCAAATGTTAATGTTTAGAAAAAAAAAATATGGCACTGCTTATACAGGATAGCTAAGGGGTGCTCGGTACAAGTATCGGGTACTCGTCACGGCCCCTGGTCGGGTCGTGACATGTTCATCCCGACAAATTTTCATTAAAGACCAGATTTTGAATTATTAAAAGGGAACTTAAGCCCATTTCCCGTCATTTTTCATCCAACACTTCAAGAAAACTCTAGAGTGTTCTTCAACACTTCAACTCTAAGAATAGCAAGAAAATCCAAGGAAACCTAAGACTATCAACACTAAATTCATGAGAATAAGTGTAAGAACACATCAAAGGATCTTCTAAGTCAAGAAATTCCCAAGAAGGTGGAACTAGGGTTTTGGTTAATTGAAGTATTTCAACTTTAGGATTGTTCAACCATCATCCAAGGTAAGTTTCATGATTATTCCATGTTGTTTGAAGTATTGGAAAGCTTAGACACTTGAAATGTAGAAGAACATAGAAATGGGTCATTATTGAGTGAATAGTGACATAAATGAATGATAGTGGAATTGAACTATGAATATTGAAGTGTTGTGAGTACTAATACGTTATAAATGATGTTCATATCATGAAACAAGCATTTAAACGCATGAAGACGCAAGGATGAGCTAGAAGTAGAAATAAGGGAAAAATTGGAGGACATGGTGGATTTTGCCAAATGTACGTAAATGACGATTGTCGATTATGATATTGCGAATAATATTATGAATATTGGGAGTTGATATAAAACATGAGAAAAGTAGTATGAGCGAAGAAAGCGTTGTCCGACTTTTCCCAGAATTAGCGATGCGTTCTTATAGTTAGTTTACTAATGTTGATACGAATTCTTTTATGAAGGTAACGACGTGATATCGACGGAGAACAAGTTAGCGATATCTTAGCTAAACGACCAAGGTATGTGAGGCTAGTCCTTCTTTCTAATGGCATGAATCTTTTAACTTGAATCCCTATTCCTTTCATGAGTTCTTGCATTCTAAGAAGTTAAAAGCTTATACCTATGAATGTCTATATGAGATAAGTTATACGATATGATGACACTAGAATGATGATGATGTTATTCCTTGCCTACACTCACCTTATGTACTAGTCCTTTCAAGGTGAGGCAGAATGCCCATGATGGTTCCATAATGTAATCGGGGGATCACGACCTTACGTCACCCCGATAGAGTAAAGTTGATCATGAGTCATATATACGCATTATGATAAGATAAGTATTTTATGATAAGCATATTACTATGAGTATTTACATTAAGCATGTCATGATTGCATTCACACCGGGCCTAGTTGGCCGGGCAGACACCGCTTCGGCGGGCGGCGATACAGATACACCACAACCTACGGGCGTGGGGAGACACCACTAGTGGGCGGCATGAGATGGTACCCCAGATGCGGGAGGCCTGGACGCGGGCTAATATTATTGATTATCACACCGTTCCGGCATGGACGGGCAACTTGCATATGATGCACACATGTCATGATGATGAGTATGAGTAAGATAACATGCATTACTTCATTTATGATTATCAGTCAGATCCAGATGTCTCATGTTGATGTTATCCTCATATTATTGATGTTTCCTTTCATTATGTATGCCTCTCATACTCGGTACAATATTCGTACTGACGTCCTTTCTTCGGACGCTGTGTTCATGCCTACAGGTAGACAGGGAGGAGAGCTTGGCCCAGGTCCTCAGTAGCTGTCAGCTGATAGATATCATTCCATTGTTCGGAGGTGCTTATGACTATTCTTTTGATGTACATTCATACATGCATATTTTGGGCATGACGGAGTCTTGTTCCGTCCATGTATTCATTATGTTAGTAGAGGCTCGTAGATACGCAGTGTGGGTTAGATGGTCTCACAAGATGTTTTCATATGTATGTATATTATTTTGATGGCCAAGAGGCAAATGTATATAAAGTATTTATGTTTTCATTAAATATGATTTTCCTACAATTGGTATGTAAAATTTATAAAAGAGTATTAAATGAGCGAGACAAGCAGTAGAGTAAGCGGTGCTCGGTAATTACTCCGGGTACCCGTCGCGGCCCCTAGCTGGGTCGTGACAGAGAGTCGTCTATAGATGTAGAGGGCGGCAAACCCCAGAATAAGGCCCCACCTCAGTTTTCCCATACTTCATCCACTTTTGAAGATCAGAGGGGAGCTTCAACTTTAGCTCCAGCACCCCCCGTTTCTCCGGATGCCTCGGGCCAAGTGATGAGACAGGCTATTCTTCTACTGACTCAATTGGTAGCCGCTCAAGCTCTGCGGCAGGATGTGGGCCACGATAACAGGGATTGGAGAAAGAGGGTTAGTTCTTCAGGGTTTGATCATGAGTGTAGGGGTGCTCCGAGGCAAAAATTCTATAGTCACTCGGTTCGTGCAACAAGGGTGCTCCTCCGCAGTTTCCTAGACCCAGATTTGATGGATCTACTTATTCTAGGTCACCCCAGAGTCTCAGAGTTTCTAGTTCTCGGACTCGGAGTGGTTCTAGTCAGACGAGATCCCCGGTACCACAATGTACTCAGTGTCGCAAGTTGCAATGGGAACCGTGCCGCTTGGGCTAGGATGTTTGTTATACCTGTGCTCGGCCAGGCCATGTCATGCGCGACTGTCCATGGAGGCGTGGTAGAGATAAGGCTCGACCTATGGGGTTAGTAGCTGGCTCTTCGTCATCGGTACGCCCTCCAGGGCCAAGGCCACAGGTGTTAGTAGGTG
This sequence comes from Lycium barbarum, assembly GCF_019175385.1. NCBI lineage: Eukaryota > Viridiplantae > Streptophyta > Magnoliopsida > Solanales > Solanaceae > Lycium > Lycium barbarum. The sequence goes on along the minus strand of NC_083339.1, from coordinate 45,941,922 downwards.
GTGATAGAGACCAAAGAGGAATGCCCGGTCCAAGTGGATCCCAGTATCATATCTATGCGTTAGCTGAGCGACAGGATCTTGAGTCATCCCTTGATATTTTCCCAGGTATATTTTCAGCGTCCTTTTATGATATGTGTACATCGATTGATTCAGATCTTATGCTTTCATGAATCACCCCCAGTTGTGATGATTGTGTTGAGGTGAGAAATATGAGCCAATCCGACAATTTGAGATGACTATATTTGTTAGTAACCTAGTGATAGCCAGAATCATGATTTACGAGTAAGTTGATTGACCGTGAGTAAATATAAATAAAATGTGTATGTATATAGATATTGGAATTCTAGACCGAGTGTGCAGGCACAACTTATGGGACAAACTCTACTATTTATATTCTTTAATGGTAAGTGACCTTGTGTTGTGTATTATGTGTGTTCCGATATATGTCCTATTGAGACATCGGACGTGTTTTCTGGGCTATGTGCAGGTTTGGCATCGTTATGCTTACGAAAGAAACCTGCCAAATTTTCCTAGAATCTAAGGGAGATAAGGTATAAGCTTGTGACATGTCCTGACGAGAAATGATGATGTGCAACAGGGTAATGGCAGGACGAGATTAAGTTAGGAGTATCATTGACAACTACAAGAGATTAGTAACTGTAATTATAAGATCGACAATGATATGGTAAAGAGAAATACTAGGGTAAATAAGGAAGACTGGTAGTGCTGAAGCACAACGTAGAAGAGAAAAGGTAACTCCAATAGAGTGCGATACCGAGGTATTGATTGGAGGGATAAGCACGAGAAAGACGCGATACGTTTACTAGCAAATAAAGTAACAGTACCCGGAGACAGAGGTACGAAGACGAAGGGTTATAATGAATGATAACACGTTGATAAAATGACTTATATGGTAAATGTAATAGAACTGATTAGGAAGAGTAAAGGATTCATCATAAACGGGAGAAATCAAGATAAATTGAGGAGGAAAGGAATGTAAAGGAATAATGATAGGAATAGGAAGAGAAGGAAATGCGCTGCAAAGTACGCGCACTTGAGAAGTAGTCGTGTTACGATTAAAGGAAACTTTATCTCCTATGAATATCCAATACCAAGTTAGAGCAAGTAAAGTATATGAAGTGATGAGCTGAAAGGAAAGAGACGATCATAAGTTATAAGTTCACCGTACGACGATAAAGCGATAGAGTAAAGCTATCATCAATGACAAATATAATGCTATTATGATTGGTTTTGAAATCAGTGTTGAGTGCAAACAAGAGTAAAAGAATATGAGGCATGAGGGGTATTAGTGGCATATGAGACTTAGGCCCTGGAAAACAAAGATAACGTTACAAGTGAACCTTGAGTGCCGAAGAAGAGGGCAAGTGACATTATATGGATGGTATGGATAACTAGACCTACTACTGTTATGAACATCCCTATGGGACAGAAGTTGTTAATTGGAGCGGATTTAGACATTGACTCATAACTACTAGATGACCTAAGTAAAATACATTCTTGTTCGGATTGCTATATCGGTTGTATTATTTTGTTACAAGGCTGCAAGGTGAGTATGCTAAGACTTCACATATGAGTTATTGTAGCTATAGACTATGAGAAACGACATGAATATGCAGTACAGTGATGGGGTATATGAATTCAAGATTTGAAGGTGAGGCCACGAATTTGGGAATGGTACAAGTAAAACCCTTAAAGGAGGGAAGCGAAGAAAGAGGATACAAGTGTGGAGATTGAAACGATGGACCCTAAGATGTGAAAGATATAGACTTTAAAGCAAAGAGGGAGAGTTATGCAGAAATGAATCTAATGACTAGTAAATAAATGAACATAAATTGAGCAGGCATCTGAAATTGTACGGGAAACCATTCCCGAAGACCTTGAACCACGTGACATTGAGAGTAAATAACACAAGGGGTATTGTAAAGGATGGCGGTGTTATACTAGAATATAGGTAAAGACACTAGCGGTAAAGCCGTTGTGAATGTTATTGCTACTTATAAGCGACAATTAAGAAAGAAACCTAAGGTTTTCTATGGCAGGACACTAGATATGATAATCAAGGAAAACAAAATAAAGAAGGAAGAGAGAACGACGAGATAAGTTACTACAGATAGACAAAAGAATTTTGGTATGAATGATACCGAGCCTAGTCATGGTCGGGTGCGCGAAACACCGAACATTCGTGGTCGGGCATGCTATGTAAATGATATGTATATGAATATGACTATGGATACGATATGTAAATGAGTACGATTATGAATACGGATGCAAATCTGGATACATGTATATGTATAGATGTGTATGTACACGAATCACGTAAGAACGATTATGTAACTCGCAAGTAAATATACGTCGCCAACGAAACCATGTGGATACTTAAAAAGAGGAGTAAGGCGTAAACAAGGGTAGTGTGGTCATGATGCCCCGGGTCAGTTGAAGGAAAATATATGGTAAATTGGGTTGAAATGTTGAGTTGGGATTATTGTTAGAGATAAGTAGGAAAATTACTTGGAATATGACATAAGTACGTGCTATACGCTTGCAACAGCAGCCCTGGGGTGTGACAACTTACGAATGCAATAAAGATCACTGAATGGAGGGGAAGCTTAGTCCGCGATACATTAGGCCTTATGAGATGGTGTGCAAAATAGGAAAGGTGGCTTATGAATTAGATCTACCATCCATGTCTCAATGCTCCGTAAGTGTGTTGGAGAACTCGCAAAAAAGAAATTGTTCCAATAAGTAATGTGAAAGTAACAGAAAAGCTAACCTATGAAGAAGTGTCTATTGCTATTCTAGACAAGCAAGTGCGAAGAATTCGAAATAAAGAAGTAGCTTCAGTCAAAGTCTTGTGGCGAAACAACAATAGGGAAGAAATGACTTGGGAGGCAGAAGAGAAGATGAAATCCACGTACCTGCATTTATTTCAACCCCCAGGAGAGATTCAAGATGAAACGCCAACGATATAAGGTATATATGCTTACTTTTCATGCTTTTGGTCGTGTGTGGCCATAGATATGTTGATATTGTGATGTATCACTGTCAGGCAATGATATTATGGGTTGATATGACAGGATGGTAGTGCCATATTACAGGGGAAACTCTGGCGAAATTTTTCTAGAATCCTCGCTGACTTAACATTCGAGGACGAATGTTCCAAAAGGGGGGAAGAATGTTACACCTCGGAAATTTCTTCGTGAACGTACAATGAATAGACCAACGAAGAGTAAGAATGTACGATGTTTTAGTAAGAAGGGGATGACTACTTATGAGCTTTGAAAATGCGAAAGTTGCAGATTTGCACTTCGGCCCAGTTGGTCGTAAAATAGAATACGACCCGTAAAGTGGTTTACGGACCGTAAACTGCTATCGTCTTTCACCATTCCAAAACTTCAACTTTCTGCCGAATGACTAAATGGTTAAATACGACTTAGAATACGGATCGTAAATCGAAATATGGCCCGTAAACTGTGACCGTAAACTACCATGACCTCCAGCAAACCTTTCTGGTTCTGTTATGCTTATATACGGTCGTGAAAGACGGACCGTAAACAAGAATACGGCCCGTAAACATGGTTTACGACCACTGTGCACTTCGACTACTGTTCATAAAAATAAGATTTTAAGTTAAGTATAAGGGACCCTTTTTCATTCCATTCATATCATTTTCACTCCACACTTCAAGAAACATCTAGAATACTCTCTAATATTCATCCACAAGAGAAGCAAAGGAAAAATCAAGATCAACAACACTAAACCCATGAAATCAAGAGTGTGAAACTCATCAAAGTTCATCTACACCAAGAAATTGCAAAAGAAGTGAAGTAGGGTTTTTGGTATAGAAGAGTATTGCTACTCAAGACTCGTTCCTACCACATCTAAGGTAAGTTTTATGACTTCCTCATGATGATTGAAGTATTTATACGTTGAAACACTTAGATTATAGAAGAGTGTAGTAAATGGGTCATAAAATATGAATAGTGCCATAGTTGAATGAAGTTGGATTGAATTATGAATGTTGATGAGTTGGGAGTATAAATATGCTATAAATGACGTGTAGACCATGGAATAGGTGTGATGCATGAGAAAATGTGATGATGAGCTAAAACCCATAAATGTGGAGAAATTGGAGAAAAATAGTGGATTGTGGTCAATTTATATAAATGATGATTATTGATTGCGATGTTGTGAACGCTGTTGTGACTGTGTGGGAGTTGATATAGCATATGGGAAAAGTAGTATAAATAAAGGAAGTACTGCCCAAAATTTCCCTATAATTAGTAACGCGTTCTTATAATAGAATTAACTAACGATAGTGCGAACTCTCTTTTGAAGGTAGAAACGTGATATCGAAGGAGAGCAAGCAAGCGATAGCTTAGTTAACCGTCAAAGGTATGTGAGGCTAGTCCTTTCTTTCTAATGGCATGAATCTCATAGCATGATTTTCCTTCCTCTTCATGAGTTCCTATATTCCGGAAAGCTAAAAGCCTATACTCATAATTGGCTATATAAGATAAGAGATATGATATGATGATCCTAAAATGATATGATGTTATTTATTGCTCACACTCACCTTATATGTTAGTTCCTTCAAGGTGAGGCAGAATGACAATGATTGCTCAATAATGAAATCGGGGGATCACGACCTTACGTCACCCCGATAAAGTAAAGTTGTTCGTAAGCCTTATGCCTGTATTATGATAAGTATGTTACAATAAGCATATTATGATGAGTACATGTTGATGACATTAAACCGCGCCTATATGGCCGGGCAGCACCGTTAAGGCGGGCGGCTTACAGATGATTACACCGTGTCTATATGTTACGGGCAGCACCACTAGTGGGTGGCATGAGATGGTACCCCGGACGCAGGCGAATGTTATGATTATCACACCGATCCGATAGGGACGGGTAGCTTATACATTATTACACCGTACCTATATGGGCGGGCAGCTTATATATTTATGCATTCATGACATGATGATGATTATGAGTAAGCCAGCATGCACTATTTCTTTTACACTTGACAGTCAGATACAATTATTCCATATTGATACTTCTTTTATATCATTGCCTTATTTCATTATTTATGCCTCTCATACTCAGTACAATGTTCGTACTGACGTCCATTTTCTTTGGACGTTGTGTTCATGCCCACAGGTAGACAGGGAGGAGAGCTTGACCCAGATCCGTAGTAGCTGTTAGCTGATTGAGAGCACTCCATTGTTTGGAGGTGCTTATGATGATTCTTTTGTGTACAACCATGTATATGTATATGTATATTGGGCATGATGGGTCTTGTCCCGTCTTCATGATTAGCATTCCTGTAGAGGCTTGTAGATACACAGTGTGGGTTAGATGGTCTCACGAGATTTTATCATGTATAATATGTATATATTCTTTTAATGGCCGAGAGGCTTATGCATATAAAAGTATTCTACGTTCTAAACTGATAAAAGATGATTTTCTTATGTCTTGAGTATAAATTGATAAAAGATCGTTAAACGAGTAGATGAGTAGCAGCACGAGTGGTGCTCGGTGGCTAGCCCCGGGTACCGGTCACGGCCCCTAGCTGTCTCGTGACACTCATCCTCACCCCCGATCAAATGAGCCTTTTTATATAAATTCATAATTATTGTTACATCTCTTTCAATAGTCGATTTATCATTTTGTACCTCAATTTTACCAAGAAGATAATATTAACTTCTCAGCACAACAACATCAACCTGTATGTCCCAACATATCGAGCCCACATAATCACTCAATCAATAGCAATTAGGAAATTCAACCACACACATTATGCTTGAAGACTAGACATGATTTTTTCTATCAATTTTACAATACATACAATCAACTAATCAAAGTCTAACTCAAGTAGACCATAACCAACCTCGAATATAGAGCGGGAACAATGTAGATTACTCCGCGATATCCTTTCCCTTCCGTAAAGCCTCAGAATGCTCAAAGTTTAGCAATTAGAATGCTAAATAAGTCACAATCACTCTACCCACAAAATCAATTCAAAGAACACCCTCCCCTTTAGCCCCATTCCAATGGGTGAAATATTTCTAGGTGTAAATTAGCCTAATATTGGCCATAGCAACCACCAACTATCAATCTACGATGTCATTAAATCAAAACATTTATTACAAGAAGTTTCCATGGTCAAGCTACCATTTTTATGAAACCCTAAGTCTCAATTCACTTAGTTCATGTCTCTAATGGTTCAATTCTTGACTAGAAAGTGATAACCCAAGCCATTAGATGATAAACACACAATAACAATCATAACCCACTAACAATTGAAAGTATATTAAGTTTTTGGGCTGCTATTACCAATTCACCATTGTAGACCTATTAAAGGGATGATAATCATGAAGACGAATGCGTGAAGATGGGAGGAATGGTTGAGACTTACCTCTCAAGGATATTCTTGCCCTAGCTTGAAATTTCGCCCTAGGTGCTTGTTGGGAACTATTTTGGAGTTTTATGAATAAAGAATTCGAAACTAAGGGTTTAAAACATGGTTAATCTTTTCTGTCGACCGCTGTGGCAGTCTCGCTATAACGGGCAAGTGCCCACCATAGCCGACCATCTTAAACCTGTCCCTCCGCTGTGGCAAGCCTGGACTTGCTGTAGAGAAGCCTCCAGTGCTAGCCATAGCGGACACCCAGACTCTTAAATGACCGCGGCAGCGAGAGGTCGGCCCCTACATCGGTTTCGCAGCAGCGGTACATCCCCCGCCACAGTGGTACCACTGAGGCAGTAAGCTCCAAATTTTCACAGTTTTTTACTCTACCATCCAACGCTTCATTTGAGGCCTCACAAACAAAAACAAAACATGCACATTGATATAAAACACCATACAGACTCACCTGTGGCCTTGGAATTCCTGATGGAGTTCTAATTTCCTACGTCACCCCCCTATGGGCTCAACACAATCAAACAATAATCACAACATGTCAAGTTTTCAGTTCTTAGACTTATATAATCGAGTTTCTATTAGCTCGTTCTACCCTTGGGAAGGTTCTACTTGGTGGGGTAATCCTATATTGTCCATAACAACCGGAAGGGTCGTTACAAAAATTGTCTTTTACTTCAAGGTACTCATATGTAGACACAGGGTCCATTTTAACCTTTATATTTGTCCAGTAACTAGCATAGATGAACTAACATATTTGAACCAATCAATTGAACATATATCATTGTGAATTTAATCTTAATGAACATAGAGTGATATTGGGGAAAATTGCTTAAGCAAGTCCACATCAAGGCTAAGAGGCATGCGAATAACTAACAACTGAAGCATCCCACAAGATATAAGCATATTCAGGACATGTAGTTAAGTGTAATCAGATATAAATGAACCTTTAGCTATATGAACTCACAAGTGGATACACATAAAGGTTTAGGTCATGTTCAAACTCTAAGAAAACTTATAAGCAGGCTAGTGATATGGATGGCATGCCTTGGCACATATATGTTTGGAAACTGAACTAAGCTAGTCTCTAAACATACTAACCACCCTAATAAACTAATAGATACCACATGGAAACAAGAATTATCATTACCTTTTTTTTTTTTTTGAAATATGGATTATGAGCATATTAGTCATCACAGTTACATTAATTAGAGTTATCGAGATGGTTAAACTATACTCAAACTGCCATGTTGGGGTAATGCTTCATCAAAACATGAATGACACATACAAGTAGGATAGTAACTACTAGCAGCAGGATCTAAACAGACATTCAAATAGTTTGAACTAAACAAAACTTAACAGGATTTATGACTAATCTACTAGCATCTAAAACAGGAAATTTGTAACGACCCATTTCGTCGTTACTGTAAAAATTCTGAAATATCCGTAAACGTGTACTCCTGGACTTTTCCTTTCATTAAAGTATTTCTGACGGATATCTAGCCTAGTGGTACCCATTGTACGGAAGAGAATCAAACATCAAAATTGTTACACCCAGTATCTTCGAAGAAGAACTTATCAAATTTGAAACACAAGTATGTTGAGTTATGGTTAAGTAAAATCAGTTTGGAATATAACCAAGCATTATTAAGTATATTTAATGAGTGAAGGATGTATATAAGGTATACCAGAAGGTTTTATAAGAAAATGAGTGGAAGAAATAGAGTAGTACGACTTTGGAGAAAGGATGGGTAAAGTTTCCTGTGAAAGTTTTTGCCCAACTTGAAGGAAGAATATCTCTTAGCATATGAAGTGTTTTAAGGTGTTTCAAAATCCTAAAATGAAGTTCGTCCAGTCTAGTTTCTATCATAACAAATCGCTCCTCGATAGGATATCGGAGTACAGAATTATGGACGTTAAAATTTGGCTGACAAAGCAGAAACGCGTGCTACAGTAACAGCTACTGTAACCGACCTGCTACAGTTACTACTACAGTGACCGACCCGAATTTGAACCTTATAAAAGGGGAAAACCCCCATTTATTCACCAAAAAAATCATATAGTAGAGCAGCAACATAAAGGGCAATTTTGTCATAAAAACAGTTGAGGGTTTGAGTGATTTTCAAGTGGCGAAGCGTTAATCAAGGCCCGAAAAACGCATGGTTGTGATTCTAGTATTTTTTTGCGGTGGATTTTAGCGTGGATTCAAGTGGATATCGAGGATATTGTTGTTTTAAAAAGAATAAGGTATGGATCTCTTTCTATTTACATTAATACCGGTTTATTCTCGGAGACAAAGTCGTTAAATAATTGTATAGTAAGTTGGTTAGTTATGGAAGTTGGAAAACAGCGTGTGGGCTATTTTGTGGCACATGTTGGTGTTGAAAGTGATGTTGTTAATGTTGGTATTGATCTTGTACTTGTTGTTGGTTGCTGAATTATAATTTTGGGCTAGGCATATAAACAGAGGAGATGCTGCCGAAATTTTGGCAGATTCTAGAAAGATTTATTTGGAGGCTTAGGATAAGTATATAATAATGGACCTAATTATAGTATGAATGGTCTTATATGTAGATTGCGAGATCGGAAATAGGTGGAAGAGCCGAGACGTGAATGTTCAGGTATGTTAAGGCTAGTCCTTGTCTTCTAAAGGCATGATTCCTTTCTAATGAATCCAATAGATGTTTTCCAAATGTCCCGTGATCCCTTTTTGTGAATCCATAAATGTTTTCCAAGAATGTTGTTATTCTCAAAAGCTAGAGATTCATGAATCATAGAGTTCTTATGATGCTAAAGATAGGAATGTTTTATGATGACAATGATTCTATTTCTAGAAATTCCTATGTTATAATTCCCTACGTATATTCATAGACTCCTTACTTCCACAAGTTAAAAGTTCATGATTCAAAGGCATGACTCCTTTCCTGATAATCGATAAATGCTTTCCAAAATGTCTGTATTTTCCAAATCAAGGATTTATGATTCCGTAAGCTCTTATGACAACAATGATGGACATGTTTTTACAATGACAACGATGATGTTAAAGACGAGAATATTTCTATGACGATTATGATGATGATGATTTCATGTTTAAAAGTCCCAAGATTATGCTTTCAATGTGAATATGAGAATGTTGAGCTATTTCATGACTTTCTCAATTTTATTCATTGTTGATGAATCTCATCTCATGTTATTCGTTCCTCCGAGGTGAGAAATATAAATGGTGATTATTCCATAATTTAATCAAAGGTTACCGACCTTACGTCACTCCAATAGAGTCGTAGCTTTTGATTGGGCTCTCATGCATGCTTATGTTATGTATGATTTCACCTTGTCTAACGGCACGGGCAGACACCACAACGCTGGGTGTAGTGGGCGGCTATAGATAATGATAATAACATCGTGTCTAAATGGCACGGGTAGACACAACTAGTTGGCGGTGTGAAATGGTTACCCGGACGCGGGCTAATGATTATGCTACATATATGTATACGAGAAATGTTTTCTTTAATGTTAAGCATGCATGGTATCTACCTTTAGAGGCAATCATATGTACACGTTATTTCCTTACCTCATGTTATGCTCTATATTTCTCATTATGTTATGTTTCAATTTTGGTATCTCTTAATATTGCCACGACCCAACCCCGTGGGCCGCGACTGGTATCCTAACTGGATACCTATACGTACCTACCTGACAGAATCGGCGTGCCAGACAGAAAATTCAGAATAAGCGTTCTCAGATTCAAACTAATACAAATGCAGCGCGCTCGGAATTATATATGTACATAAGCATACTGAAACTTTCACATAAGCCGATGAGGCTAACATAACGGACAGAGTCGCAAAATCGTACACGCCTACCTGAACAGATGTAACCCGTAACCCACATACATATCTACAGGCCTCTAACAGACATACAGAATCAGATGACGGGACAGGGCCCCGCCGTACCAAGAATTATCATACGTACAGAATATACAGATGTCAGAAGATATATACCAAAAGTATTCGCTCCGGATCAAAGGAACTCTTCAAAATAGCAGAATCTGAGCCCTAGACTGGCGGTGTATCTCCAGGTGCGTCTGTACCTACAGGCATGTAACGCAGCCCCCGACGAACCGGGGGTCAGTACGAAAAATGTACCGAGTATGTAAAGAGGAAATGTATCAAACATAATCATAATCTGGACCGGAAACACAGAAATACAATAGACAGAATCATAAGCCGAACAGATAGACGGAAGTATACCGGACAGAGTCACAATCCAGACGGACAGACAGAATCGTGGTCCAGACTGACAGACAGAATCATAATACATACGGACAGACAGAATCACAATACATACGGACAGACAGACGTGTGCCGGACAGAATTATGCATGCAGAGTCATACAGAATCGTACAGAATCATACAGAGTCATGTGCTTATATAAATGCTGATAGCACATACATACATACATATATACAGATCCCGGCCCTGTCATGGGGGCGCGGTAAACAGAATCCGGCCCTCTTAGTACGGGACGCGGTGGACAGACAGAATCAGATAATGTGCCATCCTGGCCGCCATCCCCATACGCAGATCATAATATCATACTGATATAAACAGATCCCGGCCCGCACACCGAGGGACGCGGTGAACAATGCAGAGGAATATGCACGATAACAGAACCTGGCCCGGGACGCAGTGAAGGAAGCATTGAGACATCCACGAACAGATTAATGAGAAACCACACACATACAGACTCAATCAAACTGAAGTATGCCAAGCGGCGAGTCAAATCAGAGTATTCAGATGGTATTCATAATACGCGCCTATATCCTACTTAGGAAGGCACGACAGATTATTACCAGAATCAGATTTCCAGATGTCAAAACCATTTTGTAAGATTTATATAAAAAGTAGTCATATCGTGATCAGAATAATGGTCCAGATGTTACTTGTGAAAATCGGACAGAAATGAGACAATTTAGATCATACGATAGGTATCGGGGCTCCGTGGGCCCACCTTGGACCAACTCGAGGCGACATACGTAAATTACTGATAATAGACCTTATGAGGTCATCCATACTCATATGGAAGTATTCCGACTCCGTTTAGGAAAGTTTTATACAAGAGTTCACTTTAGGGACAAGTTATAAGAAAAATGATTCAATCTTACTGAAGGAATTGGAGCGGATTTCCATCTCAAATTCCGAGGAACGGAGTCGTACGTAAGGCTCGCGGCCGAGCCTATTACATTCAAAACATGCCCAAGAATGAAGGGGTAGGCTTTACATACCTCGATTGCGTCGTACGCTCGCTTGGCTTCGATTCCAATTTCGTCCAGAATCTACAAATGGTCAAGTTTACCAATTGTCAGATTCAAACCTTAAGACTCCAAGTTTATTATATATTTGCCTACCGAACTTTCGGCAGCACTTCCCCTATATATATAACATCCCCAAAAGTTAAACACAGCCAAACAATCAACACAACCTAACAACAATATCCATAATGACAACAAGTATCTCAAAACACATAATATGGCACAATTTGCCATCTTTCCGTCATAACGTAACACCTTTCATTCCGACCTTACACTTCCAAACCAAACTTATTATTTTCATATTCCTCACTCATCAAGATCACTACAACATGATTCAGAGGCGTATCATATCGTTTTCACCAAATATACATAAAGTATACACAATATACAAGTTTCCTACCAAAAGCATAATTCACCCACAGCTTCCAATCTTTTAGCAAACATGTTCATGATATATTTCTATCTTTCAACTTCATCAATGACAACCATAATTTGCCTCTTAATACTTTCATTTTCATTTTTACATAAGTGACAATAAATTTGCATAATTTCCTACAACAACTTAACAACCATTCTTGCATAACAACTAAAGTCATTATTCTTCCATTCATTTCACAATCACACCATTAACATACTAAATACAACAAATCCATTTTCATTTCAAACTCCTACATCACACGGCCACACACTAAATTTTCCAACTTCACTAATTCATTCAACTTTCACTTCCAATACAATTCCTACCATAACTACAACTAGATTTCAACATAATTTCAAGTCACCATAGACATGCAATATATACATACATACGGCCATACACACACTTCCACAACCCACAAAATTTTCATGCTTTTCATTCATTCCCACACACTACAACATATATACATATATTCCATGGTATAAAAATGGTAAAATTCTTACCTTTTCTCAACTCCTTCACTTGTCACCCAAGCCACTTTCTTGCCAAAATAATTATGCCACCTTGAAGAGGACCTTGCACCTAGTAAGAATCCCACAAGAAATGGATTTTTGAACCCAAGATTAGGCTCCAAGAATTTTTCTTTCTTTTCTTTCTCTCTTTCTCCTCTAGCCGAATTTGCCTCTTCTTTTTCCTCTTGTTTGTTCTTTGTTTTTCTTGAATGTTCTTAGGATAAAGATGAATATATATGTCACATGGAAATTAATTCCATGGACTTGGTCCATGCAATGGCCGGTTGGGCCTTATTCTCTTATTATTTTATTTGAGCCCAATTGGCTAAATTTTGTAATTCATGAAGCAAGTTTCCAAAATTTCAATTTTGTCCTTGGCCTCCTTTCGTAATTCCACACCAACGCATTCATAGCCGACACATTCATACCAAGTAAGGTCCAAATATGGGCTTAATTATTACAAGTCAATTTATCTCAAAATTTTCGAATACGCAAAAATGCCGGATGTAACATCCTCCCCCCCTTTAAAACATTCGTCCTCGAATGTTAATTGACCTCATGGGGCGTCATACTACTTCGGGGGTTCTTTTTATATTTGTCCTTTGTTGATTTTCCGATATGGATTCTTTACCCATATGATGGAGTAATTTTTCCACACTGCTGACTCATATGTTTTCATAACGTATTTTCTCATACCCCACACCGCCGCGGGGCCATGAACTATATTCTAGTAACAGATAAATGCTTTTCGCTCTTTCACAGACATTGTGCCCCTTCTTCCTTTCCTTCAAAGCTTTTCAGACATCATAATCAATATCATTTCTTGTTGCACTCCTCGGTTCCTTACCATATTATCGTGATTCCACATCATACCAAATAGATTCAGAACTGGGATCGGACGCACAGGAGCATATCGGACTGATTCGTAATCGGAGGCAAACGTACTAAACTATGGCGGTCGGATTCGTAGTCAAAGTCAGATGTATGGGAGGGTATCAGACAGATCCGAGATCAGAGTTAGACGTACAGAGATGTATCAGAAGGATTCGTAATCAGAATCAGACATACAGAGATGTACCAGACGGATTCGTTATCAGAATCAGACATACAGAGATGTACGAACAGATTCGTAATCAGAGTCAGACATACAGAGTTATATCAGACAGATTCATGTCCAGAGTCAATCGGACAGAGGTGTATCAGACAGAAACGTAATCGGATTCAGAAGTACAGAGGCGTGATAGACAGAGCCTTATCAGAATCAGAGGTGCAGAAGTACAACAAACAGAGTTCTGATTAGAATCAGACCACTCCTATTAAGGCTCCAGTGATTCACGAAAATTTCCCTTTGTCGGCATCTCGTGATTCACTCCGACCATTGGGTCACAGATTATCTCATCGGAACCCGTTCACTCATTCCTAAACTTGTTCGTCAAATTGTCATACAAATCTTCTTACACGTCGCTTGTCAACTCTTTCAAGGATTCTGTTTATTCATGTTTCTTATTCTTCATCTCTCCTACTATCCATACTCATTTTCTTTTTCGGATATCGTCGCACTAGACTAAGTGGTAACGTAACCGAAGTTTATCTATTATATATATATTTTTGACAACATTCGTATCCTCGTCCTTGCTTCGTTTCATGTATTCGGTTTAGTAAAACCTTTCGTCTATCACAACATTAGTCGCCGGGACTCGGCTCTTGATCCACATGGGCACCAGACGAAGGTCATACACATACAAATACACACATACATATACATTTACTAATATCTTACTCGCGAACGTCTCCGACCGTTATTCAAATTCGCTCAATTTCTCGGGCGGTATTGCGCTCCTTCTTTTCGTCCATTTAGTCCGCACCGGTCTGCGCGACTCCTGTAAGGGCACTAGTTACTCCACACATTCGCTCTTTCTTTAGGTTACCCCAAATTTCCATTTATATCTATCATACTTACACTTGTGAAAAATTTTGCATTACTTCCCAGGGGGGTCACCCATCCCAGAATTGCTCTGGCCTTAGCACGCTTAACCTCGAAACTTTCATGCGTTTTGGCGCGTTACGGCTAATATAATTTCGTCGATTGCCCCGCACGACCTTTGTCACGTAATTTAGGGCAGATCGGGGTCTTAATAAATTTTCGGGAAATTCTCATAGTGGGTCCCTCCCCGGGTTAAACCATACAATTTCCATATCGCCCTTCCGAATTCTTAATGTCTATCAGGTTAACAATTACCTTGCTCTTATTAATACCCAGAAGAAGAAAATCACGTAATATGATAAAGTATAGACCCATTCATACACATATTGCTCAAGAAAAGATCACTAACATACCTGGGTGTGCGCTTGAAGACGCTCCTGGGTCCTGCCGGCCGGTCAATGCAAATACGCGGTTCGAAGGACCGCTGTAACCAGAAGCTGCACCACGACCTCTGCCACGACTCGTTGGCGCTGGTGCTGGTGCTCCTCGCCCCGTGGGGCGTATGACTGCCGAAGGAGAAGATGAGCCAGCAACTGACCCAGCAGGCTGGACTGAACCTGAACCACCCTTATGCGGGCACTCTCTGACACGATGATCTAGGCTGCCACAAAAATAACGAGCACCTGTAGCGCGATAACACTCCCCCGGGTGGGGTCTCCCACAGTAAGAACAAGGGGGCATAGGTGGCCTCGATTGACCGGGACCTCTGCTCACCTGTGAGCCTGGAACTCTGGAGCTCTTTCCTGAGAACTATGGGGGCGTACTGTGTGCTGGCTGGGACGAATACCTGTTACCCTGCCGCTGAGAAAACTCGCTCTGAAATCCCCCTGAATACCCGGCCGATCTGGCTCTCTTAGGCCGGCTCCTGTCGTGACCCCTATCAGGCCGACGTTCCCTACGTCGGTCCTCCATGCCCTGGGCGTGCGCCTGCACCCGGGCAATATGCATCCCTGGCTGAGAAGCCACCGCCAGGCAACTATCGATCAGATAGTCATCCAGCCCCATCACATATCGGTGCACCCTATCAGCCATATCCGCTACTATAGCGGGTGCATACCTAGCCAGTGAGTCGAACTCTAGGCTGTACTCACGAACACTTCTACCGTTCTGTCTCAGGTGCAAGAATCGATCAACCCTAGCTCTCCGTAGCTCTGGAGGTAGAAAATGATCCGGAAAAGACTTAGTAAACTCAGCACATACCGCTGGGGCAGCATCGTCACCCCTGGATAGCTGCCAGGACTCATACCAGTTCGCCGCTACCTCATATAACCGATACGAGGCCAATTCAACGGACTCAGTCGGCGAAGCCTTAATCAACCGTATCGTGCTCTCCATCTTCCTAATAAACTCCTGGGGGTCCTCTTCGGGTTTTGTCCAGGAGAATTCTGGACGATTACATGTCAAGAACTCACGAGCCCTGGAGCTTTCATATCTGTCCGCACGATCACCCCCAAATCCATGCCTGCGAACCTGCTCCGCCATCAGTGTGGTCAATAACTGAACCGCATCTCGCATAGCCCTGTCCTCCGCCCCTGGCTGTGGGGTTGGAGGCTCGGGCACTGGAACCCCGGGAGCCCGCGGTGGAGCCGCCCTCTGATCAGCAGCTGCTGCTGCTCCAATCTCCTCTGATAAGGGCGGTGTAACAGAGCCCGCTGACAGGGGCTCATCCTCAAGCGCTAACCGCGCACTGGCCCTGATAACTCTCTGGGCCCGGCTGGTTTCTCCTACCTCAACCCCCGCCTTGCCCTTCTGGGCAGCTGTTGCTTTCCTCGGAGGCATCGCTGGAAACCTAACAGATCGTTAGGAAGGGATCATCCTACTAATACAGTTCTATCACACGATCTAAGATCCAAAGAAGGGTAACATCCTAGATGCCTTGTAGCCTCCTGTTTATAGATGTGGTGCACAACACACCGATAAACAAGACTCTACTAGACACGGCCTGTAGACATACCGAGGAATAACCGCTCTGATACCACTTCTGTCACGACCCAACCCCGTGGGCCGCGACTGGTATCCTAACTGGATACCCATACGTACCTACCTAACAGAATCGGCGTGCCAGATAGAAAATTCAGAATAAGCGTTCTCAGATTCAAACTAATACAAATGCAGCGCGCTCGGAATTATATATGTACATAAGCATACAGAAACGTTCACATAAGCCGATGAGGCTAACATAACGGACAGAGTCGCAAAATCGTACACGCCTACCTGAATAGATGTAACCCGTAACCCACATACATATCTACAGGCCTCTAACAGACATACAGAATCAGATGACGGGACAGGGCCCCGCCGTACCCAGAATTATCATACATACAGAATATACAGATGTCAGAAGATATATACCAAAAGTATTCGCTCCAGATCAAAGGAACTCTTCAAAATAGCAGAATCTGAGCCCTAGACTGGCGGTGTATCTCCAGGTGCGTCTGTACCTGCGGGCATGTAACGCAGCCCCCGACGAACCGAGGGTCAGTACGAAAAATGTACCGAGTATGTAAAGCGGAAATGTATCAAACATAATCATAATCTGGACCGGAAACACAGAAATACAATAGACAGAATCATAAGCCTAACAGACAGACGGAAGTATACCGGACAGATTCACAATCCAGACGGACAGACAGAATCGTGGTCCAGACTGACAGACAGAATCATAATACATACGGACAGACAGAATCACAATACATACGGACAGACAGACGTGTGCCGGACAGAATTATGCAAGCAGAGTCATACAGAATCGTACAGAATCATACAGAGTCATGTGCTTATATAAATGCTGATAGCACATACATACATACATACAGATCCCGGCCCTGTCATGGGGGTGCGGTAAACAGAACCCGGCCCTCTTAGTACGGGACGCGGTGGACAGACAGAATCAAATAATGTGCCATCCTGGCCGCCATCCCCATACGCAGATCATAATATCATACTGATATAAACAGATCCCGGCCCGCACACCGAGGGACGCGGTGAACAATGCAGAGGAATATGCACGATAACAGAACCTGGCCCGGGACGCAGTGAAGGAAGCATTGAGACATCCACGAATAGATTAATGAGAAACCACACACATACAGACTCAATCAAACTGAAGTATGCCAAGCGGCGAGTAAAATCAGAGTATTCAGATGGTATTCATAATACGCGCCTATATCCTACTTAGGAAGGCACGACAAATTATTACCAGAATCAGATTTCCAGATGTCAAAACCATTTTGTAAGATTTATATAAAAAGTAGTCATATCGTGATCAGAATAATGGTCCACATGTTACTTGTGAAAATCGGACAGAAATGAGACAATTTAGATCATACGATAGGTATCGGGGCTCAGTGGGCCCACCTTGGACCAACTCGAGGCGACATACGTAAATTACTGATAATAGACCTTATGAGGTCATCCATACTCATATGGAAGTATTCCGACTCCGTTTAGGAAAGTTTTATACAAGAGTTCACTTTAGGGACAAGTTATAAGAAAAATGATTCAATCTTACTGAAGGAATTGGAGCGGATTTCCATCTCGAATTCCGAGGAACGGAGTCGTACTTAAGGCTCGCGGCCGAGCCTATTACATTCAAAACATGCCTAAGAATGAAGGAGTAGGATTTACATACCTCGATTGCGTCATACGCTCGCTTGGCTTCGATTCCAATTTCGTCCAGAATCTAGAAATGGTCAAGTTTACCAATTGTCAGATTCAAACCTTAAGACTCCAAGTTTATTATATATTTGCCTACCGAAATTTCGGCAGCACTTCCCCTATATATATAACATCCCCAAAAGTTAAACACAGCCAAACAATCAACACAACCCAACAACAATATCCATAATGACAACAAGTATCTCAAAACACATAATATGGCACAATTTGCCATCTTTCCGTCATAACGTAACACCTTTCATTCCGACCTTACACTTCCAAACCAAACTTATTATTTTCATATTCCTCACTCATCAAGATCACTACAACATGATTCAGAGGCGTATCATATCGTTTTCACCAAATATACATAAAGTATACACAATATACAAGTTTCCTACCAAAAGCATATTTCACCCACAACTTCCAATCTTTTAGCAAACATGTTCATGATATATTTCTATCTTTCAACTTCATCAATGACAACCTTAATTTGCCTCTTAATACTTTCATTTTCATTTTTACATAAGTGACAATAAATTTGCATAATTTCCTACAACAACTTAACAACCATTCTTGCATAACAACTAAAGTCATTATTCTTCCATTCATTTCACAATCACACCATTAACATACTAAATACAACAAATCCATTTTCATTTCAAACTCCTACATCACACGGCCACACACTAAATTTTCCAACTTCACTAATTCATTCAACTTTCACTTCCAATACAATTCCTACCATAACTACAACTAGATTTCAACATAATTTCAAGTCACCATAGACATGCAATATATACATACATACGGCCATACACACACTTCCACAACCCACAAAATTTTCATGCTTTTCATTCATTCCCACACACTACAACATATATACATATATTCCATGGTATAAAAATGGTAAAATTCTTACCTTTTCTCAACTCCTTCACTTGTCACCCAAGCCACTTTCTTGCCAAAATAATTATGCCACCTTGAAGAGGACCTTGCACCTAGTAAGAATCCCACAAGAAATGGATTTTTGAACCCAAGATTAGGCTCCAAGAATTTTTCTTTCTTTTCTTTCTCTCTTTCTCCTCTAGCCGAATTTGCCTCTTCTTTTTCCTCTTGTTTGTTCTTTGTTTTTCTTGAATGTTCTTAGGATAAAGATGAATATATATGTCACATGGAAATTAATTCCATGGACTTGGTCCATGCAATGGCCGGTTGGGCCTTATTCTCTTATTATTTTATTTGAGCCCAATTGGCTAAATTTTGTAATTCATGAAGCAAGTTTCCAAAATTTCAATTTTGTCCTTGGCCTCCTTTCGTAATTCCACACCAATGCATTCATAGCCGACACATTCATACCAAGTAAGGTCCAAATATGGCCTTAATTATTACAAGTCAATTTATCTCAAAATTTTCGAATACGCAAAAATGCCGAATGTAACAAATATATTATTATTCATGCCTTACATACTCGGTACATTACTCGTACGGATGTCCTTTCTTGTGGATGTTGCGTTCATGCCTGCAGGTTCAGATAGCCAGCCGAGTGAGCAAAACCAGTAGGACCACTTTCCAGTTCCAGCTAGTAAGCGCCATTTGGACCGGAGCTCTAGCCCTTTGGTATGCCTTTTGACATGTACATATATGGGTATGGCAGGCTCTTGTCCTATCCTTTTTGAAGTCTATTTTCTATGGAGGTCTGTAGACAACGTATAAATAGTAGGGGTCATCATGTGCTTTCAGTTGTCCTTTAATTTTGTGAACAGTATATACGGTGACCAAGTTGGTATGCGTTGTCATCCTCTGCTAGTATGCTTACATATACATATCCATATGCGTGTTTCGTGGAATTCTGAGATAAGACCTATGGTATAAATGCTACCGCAAACGGTACCAATGGAATATCAGTCAAAGTGGACCATCAAGTTGTTTAGTACAGAGTGGGAGCGAGTTTAGGGGTGCTCCATCAGTAGTAGTCGAGTGCTCGTCGCTACTCATTTGTTTAGGTCGTGACAAAAGTGGTATCAGAGCAGTTCGTCCTAGGGATTGTCTACAGACCGTGTCCGGTAGAGTACTGTTTATGGGCATGAAGCCGCCACACATATAAATAGGGGGCTGCAGGGCATTTAGGAATCATTGACCATTCTTTCTATCTTAGATCGTGCGATTGAGCCAGAGTATAGGAAAGATCGCTTTTGACCCCTTTTTTCAGTAGGTAAGTGCAAACTAACAAAATATGAAGAGACCAGCCTCAGACATTGGGGGTGCTAATAAGGCCCCCAGAGCAGATTCAGGACCACAAGCTCCGAGACTGAGAAGAAGGATCCTCAGCTATTCCATTACGACTGATCCCTCTGAGGACCCAGTGACGATTCCTCCAGAGTTTCTGACTTCCATAGAGGAGGATCCATCAGAGGATAGTTATGATATGGACTTGTCTGAGGGTTCGTATGGGAGACCGGAGGAAGAGATTCCCGAGGTCGTACTAGCTGCTCATATGGTAGAGCGCTACGTTAGACCAGCTACCCCGGTGAGTGTTACTGATTCCTCTAGCCCTCTATCCTAGCCGTCAGTAAACCAGGAGTTGCCGGATTATCCGTATCCTTCTTATTAGGATGGGGGATATGACGAAGGCCAGACTAGTAGACAGTGGAAAGATAAGGATGAAGATCACACTTCACTCTACAGCCCACCAGATTAGGCGGAAACCCATAAGGGACCAACAACCAAAGTATTTATAAGTAACTGCGAATAAGATGCTTTTGCCACCATTGGGAATCTTGAAAGTTTGGATGAAAAATAGTCATACATGCAGATTGAAGGTGATTATTGAGGATTTCAAAGGCTAAAATACCATTTGCTTAGTCGAAAGAGTAAGAGATCCTTTTTAATCCGAAGGGAGATACATTACGAGAATTTAGTGGGGCCCGTTAGAACTTCAACTTGTTCTAGGTCATATGATAAAGGTCACGCAGTACGGTGGATGCGATCGTACTAGCACTAATGCACCGGATCCCATTAGCACTGCAAGGTTAAGCATGCTGGGGTGAGAGTAATACTAGGATGGGTGACCCCCTGGGAAGTGTACTAAGAGTCCTACAAATTCAGACATAAGAGACAGGTGAGAAGCTAGAATAACCTAAGGGAAATTAGATTATTCGGAGTGGTTGGAAACCCCAAAAGATCGCGAAAGATGAGGCGGACTAGACCGGCAGAGAGAAAGAAGGTGCATCACAGCTCTGAATTAGGATAAATTCGAATAGTATTTGGAAATACTTTGTAAGCGAGGCGTTAGTAAATATATATATATATGTATGTGTATGACATCCCATATGTGGCTGCGCCAACCGATATGTGTGTCCCAGCAACCGACGTTTCTATATACTGAAGGCATTAATCGAACAGGGTAATGAAGTTCAAGTGACAAAACGGGTACAAATGTAACAAGGTAAGTTGATGTTATTTTCACTACAGGTTAGAGTTTGAAAGTCCTAATGCAATAACATCAGGGAAAGTAAGAAAGTGAGTATGTTGAAAGTAAAGAGATTAGAATGTCTTGAGAAAAGGAAAAAAAAGTGTAAAAAACGAGGGTGAGTGAAGCTTCCAGGAGAGACGACAGGCAAGGCAAGGGACTATTTGGATAAAATTTGAAGGTAGGCATGCGAAAGGGATAAATTATGGTAGTCTGGAACAAAAGATAAATGTGTGCGGTTAGAGAACAAACTTCGATAAGTGGGACTAAAGGATAGTAGCCACAAATAGGGATGTGAAGTAAGAGAGAGAGTGATCAGGCCTTGCAACGATGCTAAGAGATTTCCAGCTCTTGAGAGGTATATAAAGGGATACATGTGTAGTCATACTGACACGGTTGACTCGGAAATGGAGAATCTTTCCTAAACGATGATTTAAGAATAGAACGGATTTGCACATTTAAAGGAATATTTCATGAACTTCAGGGTCGATACTATAAAATAACAAGTGGAGAAGGGCGCTCGGGGAGGAAGGAACGCAAAGGTTTGAGAATTAAAGTAGGAAAGGTACACCAATGGGCTGGTCAAAAGGAGAGGAGAGAAGAAAAATGGAAGAAAAGAAAAATTGAGCAATCGCCAAGGACAAGCAAGAGGATAATGAACTAACAAAGCTAACCGGGAGGTAGTACATCAATGACATGGGATGAGGATAAGGAATACAGAGATTCGGTTATAAAGGAAATAGAAGGATGTATCAGAAATATTCATGAGTATGGACTAGCCTTGGTGGCATGAAGGAGAAGAAAGAACAGAGTATATTTGCAAGGATTTCATGACACAAAAAAAAAAGTGGCAGAACACTGGAAGAACTACAACGCATAAGTGCGATGCAAATAAGTAGTCAAGGAAACTTTCGGATAAGTGAGCTAAGTGAATAAAAGGATTGATAGTGGAAGTGGAAGAGTGTAGCATATTAACTCTCAATGATATATTGTAGACGTAAAGTGAAACCGGAAACTCACAGTAAGAAGAATTTCAATGATAATAGTTGTGGAGGAAGACGAGGGATAAAAAGAGAAAACTGTGACCAAATGCTCCGTAGAATATTTTGATGGATTCCAATATCCCCATTAACCCGTTGATTTGGGAAATGTTCAGTCGTAAAAGGTAGAAGTAGAAGGGCCTTAAAAAAAGGCAGCTAGAATGGATTTATAAAGCATAAGCGCTTCGTTTAAATGCAAAGCCCTCGATTAGCAGAAAGGAAAAATATGTCACGACCCGAATAGGGGCCGCGATGGGTACTCGGGGCTAACCACCGAGCACCGCTCGTTCTATTACTCATCATACTCATTTAACGCTCTTTTATCAAATTTATACTCAAATCATAAGAAAATCATTTTCTATTTGAGAACATAAATACCTTTATAGACATAAGCCTTTAGGCTATCAAAATTATATATGTATATATATACATAATGGCAACCTCGTGTGACCATATAACCCACACTGCGTATGTACGAGCCTCTACTGGAGTGCTAGACATAGGGATGGGACAGGACCCCGTCGTGCCCAAAATATACAAATATACACAAAAGAACAATCAAGCACCTCCAGAACAATGGAGTGCTCTCAATCAGCTAACAGCTCCTACGAGTCTGATGAAGCTAACCTCCCTGTCTACCTGTGGGCATAAACACAACGTCCAAAGAAAACAGACGTCAGTACGAACATTGTACTGAGTATGTAAGACAAGAATGAAATAAATATAATAGAAGGATCATGAGCCATAAGTGAAAGATATAACCTGCATGAGTTTCGTAGGTGAATACATTTCGTACACAAATCGTATATTTATATAATCATGGTACATATGTGTTACACCCCGTAAGAGTCGGTGCTATTTTAATTAAGACAAGAAAAAAATGAGTTAAGAAAGTTCAAGGAAAGTTAATCGAGTTAGTAAGAATATTGTTATATATGTATGGTTGCCTTAAGTATCCCGAGGTGACATCGTAACCTAAAGGATTTGAAATCGCGTTATGAGCGTATATGAGGTAATGTGAGTGCCCTTTTAAAGTATTTGAGATTATTAGTAATGTTATAGAAGATGGATAAAAGATATGAATATATTTTTGCGATTGGAGTTTTGTCGAAGCTTCGTAAGTTCTCCAGTTACGTTTAAGGTTATTGTGATTCTCCGGACCCTTCGAGATGTGTATGGATTGTTATGTATGTATATGACTATGTATATGCATGTATAAGAGGTTACACGAGGGTCGGAAGAGGATTAGAAGTTAAACGAATCTGAACGAAATGAATCCGAACAACTTCAGAAAAATCTCGGACCAGATTTTTAGCCCATATTGTTGGAGGCATATATCCTAGTATATGAGGAGTTTTAAGGTGTTTCAAAAGCCTAAAATTAAGTTCTTCGAGTCTCGTTTCCAACGCAACAAACCTCTCATCAAAATGATATTTGGATAAGGAAATATGGACGATGCAATTTGGGCTGGCAGGGCAGCAAGTTTGGACCCGACCCAAACACTAATGTTTCGGCCCATGAGGCCCATTAACGTTAATATATATGGCAAATTCACTTTAGTGCTGATCATTTTCAGATAAGATCTTCCAAGAACATTAGAGAGAGAGAGAGAGAGAAAACTTCAAGGCTAAGGAAGCCATTTTGATCAAAATCCGAGCTCCGAATCCCGAAGCTCATGAAGAGAAAAACGTTGTACGTTGCGTTGCCTTCAATTTGAGATAAATATTGGTCTTGGGGGATGAAATTTTCGTGGTGGAGCTTCTGATAAGGTATTTATAAAATTCCTTTTATGTTATTAAAGTGTTTATTTAGAGTTTTAACGAATTAGAACGGAGAAAACAGCATTATAAACTCGTTTGTTGTTTTGTTGAAATTTATGGGTGAGGGGCTGTTTTAATTGAAATTGATGGACTGATTTGAATTAATATTTTGGTTGTTTTAATCATGGATTATGTGAGGAGAGTGAAGGAACTTAATGGTTATTAAGTTGTTGTAGGAAAACATACAACTTTGTTATGGTTTATGAAAAAATGGAAATGAAAGTATCAAGAGGCAAATTAT
Source organism: Lycium barbarum (assembly GCF_019175385.1). Classification (NCBI taxonomy): domain Eukaryota; kingdom Viridiplantae; phylum Streptophyta; class Magnoliopsida; order Solanales; family Solanaceae; genus Lycium; species Lycium barbarum. The sequence continues at coordinate 45,917,025 of NC_083339.1, read as the reverse complement.
GATTATTGTGGATGAATTTGGAAGATGGAAATGTATAATGAACTTGTATGTTGAAGGTTAGGAAAAATTGGAAAAGTAGTGGCTTAATGGAAAGTTTGAATGTTTGCATACCTTATGAATATTGTGTGAAAATGGTATGGATGCTTCCGACGTATGTTGTAATGATTTTGATGGATGATGAATATGAGAATAATAAGTTTGGGTTGGAAATGTAAGGTTGAAACGCAAAATGTTTCGTTATGTCGAAAGGATGGCTAGTGATGCCATATCGTATGTTTAATGCATATTGTTGTTATTGATGCTATTTCTGGGTTGTTGTGATGATGAATTGAGCCGAGCTAAGTCTCGGGGATGTCTTATATACACAGGAAATGTTGTCGAAATTTCGGTAGGCAAGTCAGTGTTAAGTTGGATTATTGAAACGTTTGAAACTAACAAATGGTAAACTTGACCATTTCTAGATTTTGGACGAAATTGAAGTCGACGCCAAGCGAGCGTAAGGCGCTATCGAGGTATGTGAAGCACTTCCCTTTGTTCCTAGGCATGTTCTGGATGTGATAGGCTCTGCCGCGAGCCTTAAGTACGACTCTGTTCCCCGGAATTCGAGACAGAAAACCGCTCCAATTCCTTCAATTCAACTGAAGCTATTTTCTTACAAATTGCCTTTAAAGTGAATTTTTGTACAAAACTTCCCTAAACGGAGTCGGAACACTTCCAAACGATTATGGATGACCTCATAAGGTCTATTAGCGATAATTTACATATGTTGCCTCGAGTTGGTCCGAGGCGGGCCCGCAAGGCCCGATATCTTCTGTAATACTTTAAATACTTCCGTTTTGTCCGATTTTCTCGGAAACCATATGAACTATTATTTTGATCATGATACAACTATTTTTATGAAATTCTTACAAAATGATTTCTGAACATCTGAGAATCTGATTCTGATAATAATCTGTCGTGCCTTCCCAAATAGGATATAGGCGCGTACTATGCATACTATCCGTATACTCTGATTCTGACTTGCCGGTTGGCACCCTTTAGTCTGATTGAGTCTGTATGTGAGTCTGTATGTATGTGGTTTCCCATGGATCTGTTCGTGGCTGTCTCAATGCATTCCTTCACTGCGTCCCGGGCCAGGTTTTGTTATCGTGCATATTTCTCTGCATTGTTCACCGCGTCCCTCGGCGTACGGGCCGGGATCTGTTATATCTGTATGATTTTGATATATTGATCTGTGTATGGGGATGGCGGCCAGGATGGCATCTGATATGATCTGATCTGATCTGATTCTGTCTGTCCACCGCGTCCCGTACTAAGAGGGCCGGGTTCTGTTACCGCGCCCCCAGACAGGGCCGGAATCTGTATGTCTGTATGCATGTGCCATCAGTATTTATATAAGCACATGCCTCTGTATGATTCTGTATGATTCTGTATGGTTCAGTATGACTCTACACTACTCTGCATGCATAATTCTGTCTGTCCGTCTGAATTACGACTATGTCTGTATGTTCGTATGGCTTCTGATTCTATAAGTCCATATGGATTCTGATTCTGTATGTCCGTATGGATTCTGATTCTGCTCGTCTGTCCGGATTATGATTCCGTCGGTTCGTCCGAACCATGATTCTGTTTATCTGTGTGGACCACGATTCTGTATGTCGGTCTGGATCATGACTCTGTCCGTCCGTCTGATGTATAGTTTTGTCCGTTATATTTCTGTGACTCCGGTTCGGACTATGATTGTATCTGTTATGTTTCTGCTTTACATACTCGGTACATTTTCGTACTGACCCCCGTTCTTCGGGGGCTGCGTTACATGCCCGCAGGTACAGGCGCACTCGGTGACACGCCGCCAGTCTAGGGCACAGGTTCTGCTATCTTGAAGAGCTCCTTTTGCTTCGGAGCATGTACTTTGGTATATATATCTTCTGTTTTCCGTATGTTCTGTATGTATGGAAGTTCTGGGTACGGCGGGGCCCTGTCCCGTCATATGATTCTGTATGTCTGTAGAGGCCTGTAGATAGATGTGTGGGTTACGGGTTTCGTCTGTATGTTAGCCTTATCGGCTTATCTGTAAATGTCTGCATGTTCAGGTATATACATATATATGTTTGCGCGCGTGCCGTATCTGTATCGGCGTACTTCTGTAACATCTGTTTTAAAAAACAAAATCTGTATGGTACGAAATTCGGTCAGGTAGGTATGTACGGGTACCCAGTTAGGGTACCAGTCACGGCCCACGGGGTTGGGTCGTGACAGAAGTGGTATCAGAGCGGTTAGTCCTCGGAAAGTCTACAGGCCGTGTCTAGTAGAGTCTTGTTTATCGATGTGTTGTGCACCACATCTATAAACAGGAAGCTACAGGGCATCTAGGATGTTACCCTTCTTTGAATCTTAGATCATGCGATAGAGCCAGCTGTAGGATATGAATTCCTTTCGACTAACTTTTAATTTCAGCCAAAGGACGGCATCAACAGAAGGCAATGGCTGATGATATTGGAGGCCGCACAGTACTCAGGTAAGCAATAATATGAAAGTTGTGTGTCGGAGAAGTTGTTTGAAGTGTGGTAGAAATATTAGGTTGAAGATTGAACAGAAAAGTGAACAGGAAGGAGCCTCCGATGTTGTTCGAGTTGGGCATGTGAGGTAAGCCTCGACATCTGTATAATTTTATTTGTAATTGTTAGCCCCGTGTGGCTACGAGACGACATGATATGATGTATATATATGCGTATATGTGTTGGCCCTGTGAGGCATGGTTGGTATTTCTTGTGTACAGGTTTCGGATAGTAAGAAATACAGAGGAACCTCTGCCCAAATTTGTTTTCCAGAGATATGGAAGTAAATATATATAAAGTAAGTACAAACAGGTTCCGCGATACTTGTCGGAATTTAGTTTTCTTCTGTCGGTGGTTGGAGAGCAACTTATGGTGATATTTTATCAGATTTCACCGACTATTTGGAGACGGAATTCGTGGGACGAAGACTTAAATCTATGGCCTGTCTGTAATTGTATGTATATGTGTATGAAAGTGAATATCGGAGATTCAGAAAGGCAATATGGTAATTGTGCAACTTAGCCGGGGGTGGGACCCGCTACAAAAATTTTTCAAAAATTTGCTAAGACACCGATTTGCCCTAAAATTATGTGACAAAGGTCCTGCAGGGCAATTGACGAAATTATATCAGCCCTAACGCGTCCAAATGCATGAAAGTTTCGGGGTTAAGCGTGCTCAAGCCAGAGCAATTCTGGGATGGGTGACCCCCCTGGGAAGTAATGCAAAATTTTGCACAAGAGTAAGTATGATAGATATAAATGGAAATTTGGGGTAACCAAAAGGAAAATAGAATGTGTGGAGTAATTTAGTGCCCTTACAGGAGTTGCGCAGAACGAGGCGGACTAAATGGGCAAAAAGAAAAGGTGCAACACCGCTCGGGAAATTGAGCGGATTTGAATAACAGTCAGAAACGTTCGCCAGTAAGATACTAATAAATATATCTGTATGTGTGTATGTGTGTGTATGATTTTCGTTTGGTGCCCATATGGATCAAGAGTCGAGTCCCGACAACTAAGGTTGTGACAGATGAAGAATAGTAGGAAAGGTGAAAAATAAGAAGTGTGAATAAGGGGAAATCTCCGAAAGAGTCGATAAGCGACACGCAAGACGATTTGTATGATAACTTGGCAAACAAGTTCACCAATAAGGAAATGTTTTTTTATAAATCACTGGAGCCTTAATAGGAGTGATCCGACTCTAATTCGGATTCTATCTGTTATACTTCTGCACTTCCGATTCTGATAAGGCTCTGCCTATTACGCCTCTGTACGTCTGATCTTGATCACGCGTCTGTCTGATACATCTCTGTATGTCTGATTTTAATTACCACTCTGTCTGATACATTTCTGTCTGTCTGACTTTTATCACGACTCTGTATGATACATTTCTGTACGTCTGATTCTGATTTCGAATCTGTCTGATACCTCTCTGTACGTCTGACTCCGATCTCAGATTTGTCTGACATACTTCCGTACCTCTGATTTTGACTATGAATCCGTCCGCCATAGTTTAATACGTCAGCCTCCGATTACGAATCCGTCCGATATGCTTCTACGCGTCCGGTCCTAGTTCTGAATCTGTTTGGTATTAGGTGTCTGGTATGAAGTGGGATTACGATAATGTGGTAAGAAACTCAGAAGTGTACCAAGAAGTGACGATTACTTATAATGTTTGAAAAGCATTCGTCTGCTACGAGAATATAGTTTATGGTCCGATAATTATGTGGGGTATGAGAAAATATATTATGAAGGCGTTTGAATCAGTGATGTGAAGAATTACCCCATCATGCTGGTAAAGTAGCCATGTCGGAAAGTCCACGAAGGACGATTATGAAAGGAACCCTCCCGAAATGGTATGATGCCCCATGAGGTCAATTTAACATTCGAGGACGAATGTTTTAAAGGGGGGGAGGATGTTACACCCCGTAAGAGTCTGTGCTATTTTAATTAAGATAAGAAAAAAATGAGTTAAGAAAGTTCAAGGAAAGTTAATCGAGTTAGTAAGAATATCGTTATATATGTATGGTTGCCTTAAGTATCCCGAGGTGACATCGTAACCTAAAGGATTTGAAATCGCGTTATGAGCGTATATGAGGTAATGTGAGTGCCCTTTTAAAGTATTTGAGATTATTAGTAATGTTATAGAAGATGGATAAAAGATATGAATATATTTTTGCGATTGGAGTTTTGTCGAAGCTTCGTAAGTTCTCCAGTTACGTTTAAGGTTATTGTGATTCTCCGGACACTTCGAGATGTGTATGGATTGTTATGTATGTATATTACTATGTATATGCATGTATAAGAGGTTACACGAGGGTCGGAAGAGGATTAGAAGTTAAACGAATCTGAACGAAATGAATCCGAACAACTTCAGAAAAATCTCGGACCAGATTTTTAGCCCATATCGTTGGAGGCATATCTCCTAGTATATGAGGAGTTTTAAGGTGTTTCAAAAGCCTAAAATTAAGTTCATCGAGTCTCGTTTCCAACGCAACAAACCTCTCGTCAAAATGATATTTGGATAAGGAAATATGGACGATGCAATTTGGGCTGGCAGGGCAGCAAGTTTGGACCCGACCCAAACACTAATGTTTCGGCCCATGAGGCCCATTCACCTTAATATATATGGCAAATTCACTTTAGGGCTGATCATTTTCAGATACGATCTTCCAAGAACATTAGAGAGAGAGAGAGAGAGAAAACTTCAAGGCTAAGGAAGCCATTTTGATCAAAATCCGAGCTCCGAATCCCGAAGCTCATGAAGAGAAAAACGTTGTACGTTGCGTTGCCTTCAATTTGAGATAAATATTGGTCTTGGGGGATGAAATTTTCGTGGTGGAGCTTCTGATAAGGTATTTATAAAATTCCTTTTATGTTATTAAAGTGTTTATTTAGAGTTTTAACGAATTAGAACGGAGAAAACAGCATTATAAACTCGTTTGTTGTTTTGTTGAAATTTATGGGTGAGGGGCTGTTTTAATTGAAATTGATGGACTGATTTGAATTAATATTTTGGTTGTTTTAATCATGGATTATGTGAGGAGAGTGAAGGAACTTAATGGTTATTAAGTTGTTGTAGGAAAACATACAACTTTGTTTTGGTTTATGTAAAAATGGAAATGAAAGTATCAAGAGGCAAATTATGATTATTGTGGATGAATTTGGAAGATGGAAATGTATAATGAACTTGTATGTTGAAGGTTAGGAAAAATTGGAAAAGTAGTGGCTTAATGGAAAGTTTGAATGTTTGCATACCTTATGAATATTGTGTGAAAATGGTATGGATGCTTCCGACGTATGTTGTAATGATTTTGATGGATGATGAATATGAGAATAATAAGTTTGGGTTGGAAATGTAAGGTTGAAACGCAAAATGTTTCGTTATGTCGAAAGGATGGCTAGTGATGCCATATCGTATGTTTAATGCATATTGTTGTTATTGATGCTATTTCTGGGTTGTTGTGATGATGAATTGAGCCGAGCTAAGTCTCGGGGATGTCTTATATACAGAGGAAATGCTACCAAAATTTCGGTAGGCAAGTCAGTGTTAAGTTGGATTATTGAAAAGTTTGAAACTAACAAATGGTAAACTTGACCATTTCTAGATTTTGGACGAAATTGAAGTTGACGCCAAGCGAGCGTAAGGCGCTATCGAGATATGTGAAGCACTTCCCTTTGTTCCTAGGCATGTTCTCGATGTGATAGGCTCGGCCGCGAGCCTTAAGTACGACTCTGTTCCCCGGAATTCGAGACGGAAAACCGCTCCAATTCCTTCAATTCAACTGAAGCTATTTTCTTACAAATTGCCTTTAAAGTGAATTTTTGTACAAAACTTCCCTAAACGGAGTCGGAACACTTCCAAACGATTATGGATGACCTCATAAGGTCTATTAGCGATAATTTACATATGTTGCCTCGAGTTGGTCCGAGGCGGGCCCGCAAGGCCCGATATCTTCTGTAATACTTTAAATACTTCCGTTTTGTCCGATTTTCTCAGAAACCATATGAACTATTATTTTGATCATGATACAACTATTTTTATGAAATTCTTACAAAATGATTTCTGAACATCTGAGAATCTGATTCTGATAATAATCTGTCGTGCCTTCCCAAATAGGATATAGGCGCGTACTATGCATACTATCCGTATACTCTGATTCTGACTTGCCGGTCGGCACCCTTTAGTCTGATTGAGTCTGTATGTGAGTCTGTATGTATGTGGTTTCCCATGGATCTGTTCGTGGCTGTCTCAATGCATTCCTTCACTGCGTCCCGGGCCAGGTTCTGTTATCGTGCATATTTCTCTGCATTGTTCACCGCGTCCCTCGGCGTACGGGCTGGGATCTGTTATATCTGTATGATTTTGATATATTGATCTGTGTATGGGGATGGCGGCCAGGATGGCATCTGATATGATCTGATCTGATTTGATTCTGTCTGTCCACCGCGTCCCGTACTAAGAGGGCCGGGTTCTGTTACCGCGCCCCCAGACAGTGCCGGAATCTGTATGTCTGTATGCATGTGCCATCAGTATTTATATAAGCACATGCCTATGTATGATTCTGTATGATTCTGTATGGTTCAGTATGACTCTGCACTACTCTGCATGCATAATTCTGTCTGTCCGTCTGAATTACGACTATGTCTGTATGTCCGTATGGCTTCTGATTCTATATGTCCGTATGGATTCTGATTCTGTATGTCCGTATGGATTCTGATTCTGCTCGTCTGTCCGGATTATGATTCCGTCGGTTCGTCCGAACCATGATTCTGTTTATCTGTGTGGACCACGATTCTGTATGTCGGTCTGGATCATGACTCTGTCCGTCCGTCTGATGTATAGTTTTGTCCGTTATATTTCTGTGACTCCGGTTCGGACTATGATTGTATCTGTTATGTTTCTACTTTACATACTCGGTATATTTTCGTACTGACCCCCGTTCTTCGGGGGCTGCGTTACATGCCCTCCGGTACAGGCGCACTCGGTGACACGCCGCCAGTCTAGGGCACAGGTTCTGCTATCTTGAAGAGCTCCTTTTGCTTCGGAGCATGTACTTTGGTATATATATCTTCTGTTTTCCGTATGTTCTGTATGTATGGAAGTTCTGGGTACGGCGGGGCCCTGTCCCGTCATATGATTCTGTATGTCTGTAGAGGCCTGTAGATAGATGTGTGGGTTACGGGTTTCGTCTGTATGTTAGCCTTATCGGCTTATCTGTAAATGTCTGCATGTTCAGGTATATACATATATATGTTTGCGCGCGTGCCGTATCTGTATCGGCGTACTTCTGTAACATCTGTTTTAAAAAAAAATCTGTATGGTACGAAATTCGGTCAGGTAGGTATGTACGGTTACCCAGTTAGGGTACCAGTCGCGGCCCACGGGGTTGGGTCGTGACAATATGTCATCCCATTACATATATCATCACCTCATAATCCTCATCGTTAACCCGCGTCCGGGTAACTATTATATGCCGCCCACTAGTGGTGATCATGATCGGCCCTTTAGGCTCGGTGTAAACATAGCAGCCCGCCTTAGTGGTGACATGCCCGGCCATTGAGGCACGGTGGAATCATATGCAGCCCGCGTTAGCGGTGACATGCCCAGCCATTTTGGCACGGTGGAGTCATATCATCATATATTCAATCACAAATTCATCATTTTTACACATCTCATAGGCATAACATAATCTTACATTATTGATCGTCTCATAGACCTATCATGACTCAGCATCATTATAGATTACCATGCTCGTATCATATTTCCTTTCTTAATCATGTGCCTATGTAGTTTGGTGTATTTACGGACTCATTGTCTCCATCGTATAGGATGATCATGGAAAACATGAAAGATTCATGCCTTTGAAGGAAGGGATTAGCGTTACATACCTTTTCCGTTCAACTAGTTTATCACTTGCTTGCTCTCCTTCAACGCCCACGTTTCTACCTTCAAGAGAATTCGCATTAACATTAGTTAATCGGCTATAAGAACGTGTTACTATTTCTAGGGAAAATTGGGCAGCATTTCCTCTGTTTCTACTACGTTTCCCATGTTCTATATCAACTCCCAAACATTCATAACAACATTCACAATATCGCAAACAACAATCATCATTTATCTACATTTACCACAATTCACCATTTCCCTTCAATTTCTCCACAATTATGGTTATAGCTCCGTATCGCGTTTTCTCATATATCATAACTATTCCAAGGTCTAAATGTCATTTATAACGTATTCACAATCACAACATACCAACATTCATAATTCATCCCAAACTATTGTTCAACAATGATACTATTCACTCATTCATGACCCATTTCCTATGTCTTTCTACCATTCAAGTGTCTTAACCTTCCAATACCTTAAACAACATGGAATAACAACAAAACTCACCTTAGATGATGGATGAAAAACACTTGAGTAGAACTTCTCTTCTTGCACTAAAACCCTAACTCACTTCCCTTGAGATTTGTTGGTGTAGATGAACTTTTGCTAGGTTTCACACACTTGTTTTCATAGATTTTGTGTAGTTGATCTTGGTTTTCCCTTGAATCCTTGTAGATGAATGATGGAGAAGGTTCTAGAGGTTTCTTGGTGTGTGGAGGAGTGAGATGAAATGAATTAAAATGAGATAAGGGTCCTTATATAAAATCATGAAATAAGTCCCGACCGACATATACGGTACGATTGACGAAGCGTCGATCGGATCGACAGGGCGTCGATCTGATCGTTGAAGTCGTTAAATTTCCAGTGAGCAACCTTTCGTTTCCTTTCATTCTACGGTAAGAAGGACGGTCCGTCGAACTGATCGATGGAGCGTCGATCTTTTGGTCGAATGGTCTTCGCTCTAACTCAATTCTACGGCACAATCGACGAAGCGTCGACTTGTCCGACGGTACAAAGAACGACCGTCGAACCCCCCTTTCGCAGAACTGCGGTGAAGTTTCATTTAACGAACTTTTCTTCCTTGCCTCTAACTTCTTTGGAATCTTAATTAGAATTATTAAGCATCCCTTCTTACTTGTTAGGACATTATGTACACCTTAACGTACGTTAGTCCATTCACCGCTCAGCAACCCAAAGTTTCGAGGTGTAACATTCTCCCCCCCCCCCCTTTTTGGAACATTCGTCCTCGAATGTTAAGTACTCGGGAATTCTACGAAAAATTCGCCAGAGTTTCCCCTGTAATATGGCGCTACCATCCTGTCACAACAACCCATAATAATTCTTCCTCACAGGCTACAACACAATAAAACTATAAATTGGCCACACACGACCAAAAGCACGAAAAGTAAGCATACATACCTTATATTGTTGGCGTTTCATCTGGAACCTCTCTTGGGGGTTGGAATAAGTGCGGATATGTGGATTTCATTCTCTCTTCCGCTTCCTAAGTCATTTCTTCTCGGTTGTTGTTTCGCCACAAGACTTTGACTGAAGGTATTTCCTTGTTTTGAAGTCTTCGCACTTGCCTGTCTAAAATGGAAATGGGCACTTCGTCATATGCTAGATTTTTTGTCACTTGCACATCATCAATTGGAACACTCTTCGTAGGATCTCCAACGCATTTGCGGAGCATTCAGACATGAAATACTGGATGGACCGATTCAAGCTCTGAAGGCAAGTCTAATTCATAGGCTACATGACCCACCTTGCGGATAATTTTATAGGGTCCAATGTAGTGGGGACTCAATTTCCATTTCTTGCCAAATTTATTCCACAAGGATTCAAGGATTACTAGTGAACAACAACATAAACTAAGTGAATCAAGTATAAGAAAACCCATTAAGGATCATACAAGTCAAGAAATCTCATTGGAGATAAACTAGGGTTTTGCTCATGTGGAGTATTATCAACCAAGGCTTGTTCCTATGACATATAAGGTAAGATTTATGATGTTTCTATGTTGGTTAAGGTATTTAAGAGTTGAAATACTTGATTGTAGAGAGGTATGACAAAATGGGTCATGAATGTGGAATAGTGCCATTTTGAGAAATAGTTTCAATTGAGTTATGAGTATTGATGTATTGTAATGTAAATGTGTTATAAATGATGTTGAGAACATGAGATGAACAATGTACGTGAATGGACATAGTCGTGCGTTATTGAAAAGTGAGTCTAGAATATGGATAATGTGGATGGATAATGACTATTGTTGTAGTATTGTGAATGTATTGTTAAAGTTTGAGAGTTGAAATACACTATATAGGAATGTCGTATAAATAGAGGAGACGTTGCCCGATATTCTCTAGTTTAGTCATGTATGCTAGCTATCGATTCTAATGATAGTATGACTTTAATGAAGGTAGAAACGTGAGCTTCGGAGGAGAACGTGCAAGTGGTAAATAGTTGAACGGAAAGGTATGTAAGGCTAACCTTTCTTTCATAAGGCATGGTTCTTTGGCCAAACATCTAAATCTTCCATAAGTCTATGATGTCTCATAAATGATTCGATCTTCCGAGCTATTAAGCTCACGATTCTTGATATGCTACGATTGTACTAAGTTCCTCGTATGACGAGTAAGCCTATAAAGATAAGTGTGATAAATGATGATGATAATAGTGATAATGGTATTGATGACGACTATAATTGTAATGCCGATGACGATAATGATGACGATGATGATAGTGATGAAAGTAGTAAAGATGCTTATGAGTTGTATGTATGTGTGCCCATGTATGGCTACTATGAACCCCAAGCCTATATGGTCGGGTAGTATGTGTATAGATGTATATGTATGTATGCTTACGTAATGCGCGCACACTACTGCAGTTGGGTATGGATAACAATGAGCCTTGGTAAGGCCAGGTATGTGTAACACTGAGCCTTGGTAGGGCCAGGTATGTGTAACATTGAGCCTTGGTTGGATAGGTATGTATGACCACCGAGCCTAGCTATGGTCGGGTACGTGAAACACCGAACCTTCGGGGTCAGGTATGTTATGTAAATGATATGTATATGATATGATTATGTATGTGATATGATTATGTATACAATATGAATGTGAATAAGGGTATGTATACGAATACTAGTATTAATATGGAACGGATAAGAATATGGATACGGATATTGAGGTATGAGCACAAACACACATTAGAATGGAAAGTTTCTATGAAAGGCAAGTAAGTGCCCATGGCGATAATATTACCATCTCCCATCTTGTGCTATTTCTTATGATGTTCATTATGCTTCTACATTGATATTGATCATGCTTTAAGTACTCAGTACATTCTTCGTAATGACGTCCTTTTATTTGTGGATGATGTGTCATGTCCGCAGGTGCACATGGAGACAGGCTCGATCCATAGCGGTATTCTTAGAGACCACCTAGCAGAGCTCCATTTCATTCGGAGCCATAGCTTTTGGGTACTTACTCTTTTGTGTACATAATTATGGGCATAGCGGGGTCCTGTTCCGCTTATGTGATGTGTTATACTCTCCTTAGAGGCTCGTAGTCACGTGTATATGGTTAGATATGTCTGGCCTTGTTGGCCTATATTTTTTATATCATTTTGATTAGCCTTGTCGGCTCATGTACATTGATGTGGCATAGATACCAATTATGATATAAAGGCATTGTTGTCCAATGGGACAAGCGTGATGAATGAAAAGAAGTATGTTAAATTATGTGGCTCACCTAGATTTAAGTATAAGTGTAAGCCAAGGGGCGCCCGAGTGGGCTAGCACCGAGCGCTCGTCGCGGCCCTCTAGACGGGTCGTGACAAAGAAACTCAAGGAAGGTTTGAGGATGAAAGTAGGTAAGGTACACTGATGGATTGGTCAAAAGGAGAGGAGAAAAGAATAAGGGAACAAAAGAAAAATTGAGCAATCACCAAGGACAAGCAAATGGGTAATGAGCTAACAAAGCTAACCGGGAAGTAGTATATCGATGACATGGGATGAGGATAAGGAATACCGAGATTTAATTATAAAGGAAATAGAAAGATGTATGGGAAATATTCATGAGTATGGACTAGAATTGGCGGCAGGAAGGAGAAGAAAGAAGAGATTACATTTGCAAGGATTTCACGACACGAACAGGAAGTGGCAGAACACTAGAAGAACTACAACACATAGATGGGACGCAAATAAGTAGTCAAGGAAAATTTCGGATAAGTGAGCTAAGTGAATAAAAGGATTGATAGTGGAAGTGGAAAGTGTAGCATATTAACTCTCAATGATATATTGTAGACGTAAAGTGGGACCAGAAACTCACAGTATAAAGAATTTCAGTGATAATAGTTATGGAGGAAGACGAGGGATAAAAAGAGCAAAGTGTGACCAAACATTCCGTAAAATGTTTTGATGGATTCCAATGATCCCATTAACCCGTTGATCCGGGAAATATTCAGTCATAAAAGGTAGAAGTAGAAAGGCCTTAAAGAAGGCAGCGAGAATGGATCTATAATGCATAAGCGCTTCATTCAAATGCAAAGCCCTCGATTAGCAGAAAGAAAAATAAGTCAAGCTATACGATAAGAGAATTCTGGTATTATAAGAGACCAAAGGAGTTGGAGGATCGTTAAGGTTGGCGATGACTACTGCTATTTTGGGAGTTACTTGTGTATAAGAACAGCCTTAAAAGGGGGGAAGAGCAGATCTAGTCCTGAAATAAGGTATGGCATTGTCAAAATTTCAAAGAAAGAAAGAGGTTAGCTTAAGGAGGCCAAAATTTGGGACGTAGTGGCATATCAAGAATGCATTAAAAGGAAGCAGGAACAAATTAAAGATAAGAATACCACAAAGTAGGTATGAAAAGGAATTAAAATGGATCAAGAAAATACTTCATGCGGAGGTGCGATATGATATTTCTAGACCAGGGAAATTTGTGTCCCACCTAAATAGGTAGCGACGTATCCTAAAGAGTAATAAAGAGAATAAGAATGCTCTGCAAGCTAACTACAAAGAGAATGATGAAATGGATGATGAGTACAAAGGACACTTTGTGTTACAGCGGAAGAAAAACGTGATATTAAAGGAAAAATATGAGAATCTTAACAAAAGGAGTAACGATAAGCAGTGTGGTGATCTCTAAAAGAGAGGAAGAATGATGTGGGTGCGGATAGAAAGGCAGCAGTGTCACCAGAAGTTAAAAAGTATACGGGTCACTAACCATATTGAGAATAAGTCTATGTATTATGGAATTATATGAACTATCAGCGTAAGGTTATGCCCCGCAGATGGGAATGGACACACCGGAAAGCCAACAATGAATGACAACTAACTAAGTGATCACTAGAATAAGGAAGTCAAGGGTAAGTATACCATACCGATGTTTGAAAAGAAGTTGTGGTAAAGTGAGAATTGCCCTAACTTCATAATTATAAGTTATATTGCAAGATTTGAGGCAAAGGAATTAAAGGGAGTGTTTTGACAAGAACTCGAAGATATTGTGAGCTATAGACTAGTTCGAACTATGATTATGGTTTCATCGCAATATATAATCCTGTTACGAGGAATAATAGATATGGTGATGGAACATTAGGAATATACGTATTTAAGAAATCGTATTGAGGATATGGTTATAACTGATCATGGAAAGGAATTAAGACGGATGGTTAAAGAAACGTAACCGTTAAGAGTAAGGGTTTTTCAGTAGCAGAGTGCCGCTGAACAAGCAACTAGACGTTAGTATAAGAAAATTTACGATGAATTAGAGAGCTTGGATGATGAATTACGAAAGGATAATCTAGCATGTATCAAAGCTCAACAAGTACAAGTAGGGATAGCAAAGATAGTATCGGAGGAGTCCACAAAAGAAAGTGTTGTATTTGAGCAAGAGAGCTATCCGTTAATAATAATAAAAAAAGGAACGAAGAGGAAGGACGCTCGTAGAATGGCGAGTAGCCATGGCGTGGACAAAATGAGAACGGAATACTAGTTGACTTGTGATTATATACATGAGGATTGAAGACAGTATGACTTACAAATGAATTTGATAAAGAGCTAAGAAAGAACAGGACGAAGCTAACCAAATTATAGTATAAGCATACGGTAATTGAACAAAACATTCAATGAGGACGTTGAGGATCAGCGCACTATAACATTCGAGGATGAATATTTTTAAGGAGGGAAGGATGTTACACCCCATATCTTCGAAGAAGCACTGATCAAATTTGAAACATAAGTAAGTTGAGTTATGGTTAAGTAAAATCACTTTGGAATATAAGGAGCAAGAATTATTAAGTAAGTATTTTTAATGAGTGAAGGATGTGTACAAGGTACACTGGAAGGTTTTAAAAGGGAATGAGCAGAAGAAATGGAGTAGTACGACTTTGGAGAAAGGATGGGAAAAGTTTTGTGTGAAAATTTTGGTCCAAATTAAGGGACAAATATCTCTTAGCATATGAAGTGTTTTCAAGTGAAACAAAAGACTAAAATGAAGTTCGTCGAGTCTAGTTTCCAACGCAATAAACTTCTTGTCAATAGGACATCGGAGTAGAAAGTTATGGGTGTTACAAGTTCGGCTGACAGAGTAGAAACGCGTGCTACAGTACTGCTATAGTAACCGACTTGCTACAGTACTTCTACAGTAAACTGCTATAGTGACCCGACCCGAATTTGACCCCCTATATCAAGGGTAAAACCCCTTTTTTTCACCAGATTTTTCCTTAAAAACTTAGAGAAACAATTGTGGGTATGAGAATATCAGTAATTGAGCGATTTTCAAGTGGCAGAGTGTTAGTTTTGGTGCGGATAGCGCACAGTGGTGATCGCGTATCATTTGGCGGTAGATTTTTGTTTGGATTCTAGGCGAACACCGAAGATATTGCTGTTTTAGTAAGAAAAAGTATGAATCTCTCCCTATTGATATTGGTCTAGGTTTGTTTACTGAAATAGAGCGATTAAATGGTAGTATAATAAAGTAGTTGGTTGAAAATCGGATAAGCATCATATGGGATGTCTTATGGAGTATTTGAACATTGATGGTAACGTTGCTGATGATAGTATTGTGGTTGTTGTTGTTAGTTATTGGTATTGTAATTTCGGGCTAGAGATATAAACAGGGGAGATGCTGCCGCAATTTCGGCAGACTCTAGAAAGAGTTAATGTAAAGGCTTAAGATAAGCACTTGATAGCGAGCCAAACAATAGTATAAATTCCCTTGATTGTAGATTACGAGTTCAAGAAGTAGAATTTGGGCGGCAGGAAGGAGAAGAAAGAAATGAGTATATTTTCAAGAAGAGAGTACCAGTGGAATATCAGTCAAACTGGGCTACCAAGTTGTTTAGTGCAGAGTGGGAGTGAGTTTAGGGGTGCTCGATCAGTAGTGATCGAGTGCTCGTTACGGCTCATCTGTTTGGGTCGTGACAAAAATTCCGATGCAGTTAGACCGTCCCAACGCTAGGCTGAGTGCTATAGTAGTTGCGCTGTAGCAGCCATAGCCCCGCTGAAGCATTAGTGTCGTGTTAGCAACGGCTATACGTGCGCAGTAGCAACGACAGGCCAACCGATGAAGCGGTGATGCGCAGTAAAATTCCCTATTTAATAAATCATTTCGGGAATCGTCCCATTTTCACAACCCTAAATTCCAGCCGCCCAGTTCGGTGGAAAAGTAAAAAAAAATCAGAAATATTGGTCTACATAATTCTTCTAACACCTTAAAACTCGTCCTCCACTTATTAAAATTACTCCTAAGAAGATTAACCTAGAGAACAATCAAGTGTGTATTTCAAGTCTATAGAATTGAAGGAATGTTGGGTTAGCATTATCCTTCACATGATTCCCATTAGGTAACCTTTCATGATATTCATCTATATGGGTGGATAACCTTGATTCCGACCCTTTTTCCTTTTAAAAATTAGTTCTTTCACGGATCTTGGAAATGGGTTTTCCCAATATAAGCTTAAAGATGGGAAAAATCACCTGGTATTGTTGTAGATGGAATCTAGAAGTGGTCTAAAATCCCAAACCTCCCTTTAATCTGAAATCTCTTACAAGGGTTATAATGGTAGATCTATTATTAGGCCTCATATTTGTCTCCAAGCTATTTCGTGTGGATTGCAATGTGGTGATCGGTTGAAAGAATCAATGGATGTTCGTGGCACCCGCTCGACCATGAGGTAGGTTATGGCTTCCCTTTCCGTAGACTCCAGTTAGTTTCATATATTCGTATATTAGAAGGAATGGAGAATGCATATGTAGGAATTGGAGATTTGGGATGGTATCATAGGATGGTATTGTTGTGTGATTTGTATATTCGGGCTTGTGGCTTGTAGATTCCTTAGGATGTTTGGTGTGGTTTTCTTAAATATTTGTGGATTTTATGTGACTTGGGAGTAGTGGGTGATACCTAAATTTTCTATGTCCCCTGATGAGAATTAACCTATTGTTTTTTTTGGGCTAGCCACCCCATTATGTTGGTATTGGATTGTTCTGTTGAGTAGGCTTGATGCCATGAATTGTTGATTGATGTTGGATTCTATTTTATCATCTTGATTACGATACTGTTAGTGTACCCCCTGTTGGTACTTGTGATTCGGTTATATTGTTGGCATACCCACTGTTGGTATTTTTTATTCGAATATATTGTTGGCGTGCCCTTTGTTGGTACTTGTGATATTGAGCATGATTATTGATGTTGATACATGCATTGCACGCACTCTCATTTTCATGATACACTATTGAGATACTGATGATATTTGATGCAACACTTAATAAGCTGGGCTTGATTTCACTTAAGTGACGTGAGATGGCCGATGTCCTATGTTAGTTCCGAAATCATTGATTGAGTGAGTGCATAGACTCCCTGGGTCTCCCAAAGTGGTGTCGGTGAGAACCCCCCGTGGGCAAAGATTTGGGGTCTCGTTTGTCTAGTTGGCAAAGATCCGAGATGGGTTGCACGTAGACTTCGCGAGTCACACTGGCTTGTGTTACCGAGATGTCGATATTTCCGTCCGAAGCACATGTGCACACAGCATATGCAGGGCATTGCATGCCATTCATACATCATTGCATTGCATTGCATTGTATTCGTGTGTTATATTGAGATGATTTGGTATTTTACTTGTGATGTGGCTTTTGGACTGGACATATGGAGGCATTGGTACAAGTGGGTTTAGACGCTCTACTTAGGCAATGACGTTTCCTTAGATTCGTATTTATTGTTTGAACTTGTTGAATTATCCCATAGACCGTCCGTAAGATTAGTTACATGTTTGGTCTCTATGTGATGTAGGATAAAGGGTGTCTTAATAAGGAGTTGACTCTTCGACTAAAACGACGATATAAGGATATATGAATTGCGAGCTTGTTGTGAAATTGTCTTGTGGTTATTAGAGGGAAGTTAGTGATTGAAGGGTATTGATGTTATAATGCGCGATAGATAGACGTATGACTTGGGTTGGTTACTATCATGTTTATCTGTGAATTCTTTTACTGATATGTGTTTCTAACCATTGTCGCCCTATGATACTTACTAAGTACGTGTGGATTGTACTGATATTGCACTTGCTACACCCTTTTTGCGGTGTAGATTGTTTCAGGTGGTGGACTGTGACATGTGCGAAAATTTACGATGCCCATTTTGAAGACCTCTCTCACTTTATTACGAGATGGAGCACTGAGTCTTGTAGTGTAGTCGTAATCTAAAATCATTTAGTTGCTCTTGTACTAGTCTAGACCAGGTCTGTAATCATGTAATTTTTGTAATCATATAAATACTTTAGGTTATTTAATATATTATGATGTTCCGCTGTTATTTCTAAATATCAATTGGGAAAGGTAGGTGCCCGCATAACCCAAATTTGGGTCGTGACAAGTTGGTATCAGATCCTATGTTATCGGTCTCACGAGTACAAGAGCAATGCCTAGTTGAGTCTCGTGGAATGGTACGTAGACGTCTCTACCCATCCATTGGAGGCTATAGGGCATCTAGGAAAATTTTCCTTCTTTATTTCAAATCGTGCTACTTCGGTCAAATTGGTATCTCGGTGGGCCCAATTGGTATCTAGATGATTCCAATTGGTATCTACACGCGAAAAGCAAGTCATATTCTGAGATCAGATCTATCATATGTTGGGGATGGTTGAAGTAAATTATAGTTGCAAAATGATCCGAGCATGGTATGATACCACTGCCAGGTGCAGCGCCCCAGTGGTCAGTGCGCCGCTGCAGCGTTACTGCTACAGCGGGTAAGCCACTGCTAAACCGGTCCTACCATTTCCTTCTTGACCGCTTCTGCGGCCCCTACAGCCGGAATGGGACCGCTGTAGCGGTCTGAGAGGCCCCTAAAGCAGAATCCCTGGGTTCAGAGACCTGGTTTTCTACCCTATTTCCAACCTGTTTTAGCCATTTGATAGAACAGAAAAAAACAGCAGCATAACCAACCATCAGTTGTATAAACACAAGCCTGACAAGGGCAAGAACAACTCAAGTAACAATTACGAAACCAACTACCGTTACCAAAACAAAGAAGCTAAATACTTCAAAATCCAAAACAAATTATCTAAACATTAGCAATAAAGCAGGCTAACCAAAATTAAAAAACAACATTATCCGAAAATAAAAGATGCAAACCAATCAAGGAAAAGAAATTTGTCCAACATGCAAGCCCGACATGGGCAACCAAAACACTAGCAAAATAAAAAGGGGAAGGCGGGAAAGATCTCTAAGCCCTCCAGGTACTCGTGGCACCATCTAAGATGTCTGCATCCTCCACTGATTTGCACCTCCTGTTACCTCCCTTAGCCTCACTCACAAATGAGTACCGCTAAGAGTCATCCTCGTCTTGCACAGGCATCTCCACACTGGGGTACATCTTTCCGCATAAGCCCTTGATACATCTCTAAGATCTCATATAGACCTTCTCGTGAGACTTGTTCTTGCCCTGCTCCTTCTCAAAATCAGTACGAAGTTGGACGTGGTTTGCAGCCAGAGATGTGTTGACAGTCCGCAAAGTAGAGAGTGACTCAGCCATCTTTCTGGCCATCGAGCTAGTCCTTGATCTCTTCCCTAGTAGAGTAACCCGCACCAGCACTGGATGAACCTTCCTCCACAGAAGGCCTCCGTATACCCTGGAAAATCGCCACCATCCCGTCAAAACGAGTATCAATATGCTCAAACGAGCCCTGAGCAGGGGCAGCTCTAGTCCCAGCCTCAGCTTCACCTCCACCTGCACTAGAACTAGCACTTGTTCCCTCTATAGTCTTCCTCTTCTTGTGTTGAATAGCAGTACCCTGGCTATGTACCCGCAATGGGTGGAAGTTAGCATCAGAATCTACCATATGATCAATCGGCCTCCTATGGACCCAACCCTCTAGCACAGGGAAGTGATCAGTGACGGGAGCATCAAACTAGTCGCCATTATAAACTCCTTCAACTCAGCAGTCACCTGCGAACCCACATTCACATGAACATTATCCAGGATACAAGCAATCAGAAGAGCTTGAGGATATGTCGCAGAGGTGACATTCCTCGAAAGGTGGACTCGGCGGGAGATAATGCTCAGCCAACTCCCACCCTCAGCAGTAAACTTCTCACTCGATATCCCCACCCTGGACCTATCCCAGGTGATAAAAGCCCTATGCTCCTCAGCCACCAGCCTGGACACCAGCCAATCCCCATTATCAGCAGTGTTTCTAGCCTCCAAGAACTCCTCCGAAGGGTTATCCACCTTGTACACACAGTTGATTGCCTTAGCCCCGACCGTCAAAGAGACATCGCGTATCACAATCCTGGGATAAGGAGAATCCCAATCGACAGTGGCCAGATCAGCATAAAATTCCCTAGCCCAATTCTCATTGCAACGCCCAAGATCCTTAATCAAACGCATCCACTTGATCCTTTCCAACCTCTCTAGAAACTCGGGAGCCCATTTGTCTACATTGGTCATGTGAAAACCCCTCTCCAGCAATAAGGCATGCGACTTTTCTCTAAGGAGCGGCGCTCACATTGTGGTTGACTAAGAATGGATAAACGGGCACTTGTTCTTCTTGTCGCGCTACTTGTTCGGATGCTTGATTCTCAGCCATGAGGACTCATGAACTAATTTGACAAAATCTATGCATGCATTCTATGTTTTAAATCTCAACAATTCAGTGAAATGATAAAAATTCTAGTGCAGATTCTATGCAGTCACCGCTGTAGCGGTCACTCTGACCGCTGCAGCGTACTTCCATCGCTTCAGTGCCACGACCATTTCCTTCCAGCCGCTCCAGCGCACCCTTGAGTGCTGAAGCGGGACCGCTTCAGCAGGTTCTTGACCACTAGAGCGGTCTCGTTTTCCCCAATAGACCCGATTTTCCAAACTCCTCTAAAGCCTCAAAAACTTATTTCTATGAATGGATCGGGCAGATATCAGGCATGAAAAGTATTTACAACTCTTAGTATGTGATTTCTAGCAACAAAAATCCCAAGAATTTGAGCAAACCAACACCCAATTTCAAACAAAAAATTCTTTATTATGTTGAAGTTTTTTGGTCAAAGTCTGTTCATTATCAACGCAGTACTCGATGTTTAGATTTTTTTAACGCTACACTAGTGGTGAAATTCAACCTAACAATACCCCATGAACCCCCCCCCCCCCCAACCAAATCAAAAAATCCCAAATTTGGGTTTAGCAAACACGTTGATCAACGAATAAAGTCCTGGAATCGTGCTTCATTCTTATATTTCTAGTAAAGAGGTGCGATTTCTTACCTTGTTAGTGTCAGATTCGGGTATGGATGGTGGTGGTTGTGGACGAACTTAGCAGCCTTCTTTTCCATCCTATTTGAGAGCAATTTGTGGTAGTATATAGGTTGGAGTAAAGTGTAGGTTAAATGTGTAGGTAATTGAGTGGATTTTACGGGGTTTGGGGGAAGTTGAGAGGTTGTATTTCATTTGGAGTGGGAAAGGTATCATAGGTGAGGGGAAGTGTTTTTGTAGGAATAGGAAAAGGTGGGGAAAACAAAGGACTTATATTCTTTTCTGATTTTCTGCCCGCTGCTCCGGCGGTAGCCAGACCGGTTTGGCTGTAGCGCTTCACTGCTGGAGCAGTCACTCAATGGTTAATTTCTCTGGCTCGTTTCATCTGATTTTGATTCGCGTTGGGTCTCACCCATATGTTCTACCCTGTGTACCTATGTGTATAATTTACCCAATTTGCCCGAGCCATTACCCTTGCTAGTATTCTTCATGCGCCTAGAATGCCCGTGCCGTTCGAGGACGAGCGGTTGTTTAATTGATATCTTATGTAATGACCCGTTTCGTCTTTACTGTAAAAATTTTGAAATATCCGTAAACGTGTCCTGCTGGACCTTTCCTTTCACTAAAGTATTTCCGACGGGCATCTAGCCTAGTGGTACCCATTGTGTGGAAGAGAATCAAACATTAAAATTCAGGTTGAGGACCCAGTTAGACCGCCCAGCGCTAGGCTAAGCGCCATAGCGGTTGCGCTCCACCGGCCATGGCACCGCTAAAGCGTTAGTGTCGTGTTGGCATCAGGCTGCCACAGTGGCTATGCGAGCACTGCAACGCTGCCGCTGAAGCGACAGGCCAACCGCTTGACGCACAGTAAAATTCCCTATTTAAGAAATCATTTTGGGAATCGAGCCATTTTCACAACCCTAAATTCCAACCGCCCAGTTCGGTGGGAAAGTCAAAAAAATTAGAAATGTTGGTCTTGATAATCCTTCTAACACCTTCAAAATTGTCCTCCACTTTGTAAAATTACTCCTAAGAATATTCACCTAGAGTACCATCAAATGGGCATTTCAAGTCTCTAGAATTGAAGGAAAGTTGGGTTAGCATTATCCTTCACATGATTCCCATTAGGTAACCTTTCATGTTCTTCATCTAAATGGGTCTATAACCTAGATTTCTACCGTCTTTCCTCTTAAAAATGAGCTCTTTCATGGATCTTGGAAATGGGTTTTCCCAATATGAGCTTTAAGATGGGAAAAATCACCTAGTGTTGCTGTAGATAGAATCTAGAAGTGGGCTAAGATCGCAAACCTCCCTTTAATCTGAAATCTCTTACAATGGTTATCATGGTATATCTATTCTTGGGCCTCATGTTTGCCTCCAAGATATTTCATGCTGATTGCGATTTGGTGGTTGATCGAAAGAATCAATGGATGTTCGTGGCACCCGCTCGGCCATGAGGTAGGTTATGGCTTCTCTTTCAGTAGACTCCGGTTAGTTTCATATATCCATCTATTAGAAGTAACAGAGAATGCTTGTGTAGGAATTGGAGATTTTTGATGGAATCCTAGGATGATATTGTTATGTGATTTGTATGTTCAGGGTTGTGGCCTGTATATTCCTTAGGATGTTTGGTGTGGTTTTCTTGAATATCGGTGGATTTTATGTGACTTGGGAGTAGTGGGTGATACCTAAATTTTCTATGTCCCCTGATGGGAATTTCCGTACTATGTGCCTAATTGTGTTATGTTGTTAATTGGGAATCTAGTTTGATAAAGGAATGGATGAAATGTACTGACGATTGGGAACGAGTTCTAGATTGAGTTGTGACGAATGATTGTGTGTAGAAGGTGAAACTACTTATTTTAAGTTATTTGGCTGAGTTAGGGGAAATGGTAATAATGTGTATCGACTTGATTAACCTGTTGTCTGTTAGGGGCTAGTGACATCGTTATGTTGTCATTGGATTGTTCTGTTGTGTTGGCTTGATGCCATGAGTTGTTAATTGATGTTGGATTGTATTTTATCATCTTGTTTACGATACTGTTGGCGTACCCACTGTTAGTACTTGTGATTCGGTTATATTGTTGGCATACCTATTGTTGGTATTTGTGATTTGGATATATTTGTCTTATTAAGCATGATTAATTATGTTGATACATGCATTGCACGCACTCTCATTTTCATGATATGTTGTTAGGATACTGATGATATTTGAGGCAACAATTAATGAACTGGGCTCGATTTTACTTAAATGACGTGAGATGGCCAATGTCCTATGTTTGTTCTGGAATCGTTGATTCAGTGAGTGCATGGAATCCGCGGGTCCCTTAGAGTGGTGCCGGTGAGAATCCCCCATGGGCAAAGATTCGAGGTCCCGTCTGTCTAGTTGGCAAAGATCCGGGATGGGTTGCACTTAGACTTCGCGAGTCATACTGGGTTGTGTTACCGAGATGTCGATATTTCCGTCCGAAGCACATGTGCACACAGCATATGCATGGCATTGCAAGGCATGGAATTCATACATCATTGCATTGCATTGTATTCGTGTCTTATATTGAGATGATTTTGTATTTTATTTGTGATGTGGCTTTTGGACTGGACATACGGATACATTGGTACAAGTGGGTTTAGACGGTCTACTTAGGCAATGACGTGTGCTTAGATTCGGATTTATTGTTTGAACTTGTTGAATTATCCCACAGGCCGTCCATAAGATTAGTTACATGTTTGGTCACTATGTGATGTAGGATAAAGGGTGTCTTAATAATGAGTGGACTCCTAGACTAAAACGACGATATAAGGATATATGAATTGCGAGCTTGTTGTGAAATTGTCTTGTGGTTATTAGAGGGAAGTTAATGATTGAAGGGTATTGATGTTATAATGTGCGGTAGATAGACGTATGACTTCGGTTGGTTGCTATCATGTCTGTCTATGAATTCTTTTACTGATATGTGTTTCTAAACATTGTCACCCTATGACACTTACTTAGTACGCGTGGATTGTACTGATATTGTACTTGCTACACCCTTTTGGGGGTTTAGATTGTTTCAGGTGGTGGATTGTGACATGTGTGGAAATGTGCAGTGCCTATCTGGAAGACCCCCTCTCACTTCATTCCGAGATAGAGCGTTGAGCCTTAAAGTGTACTGGTAATATGGAATCATTTAGTCGCTCTTGTACTAGTCTAGACCAGGTCATGGGAAATTGGATCGAGTCTGTAATCATGTAATTGT
This sequence comes from Lycium barbarum, assembly GCF_019175385.1. NCBI lineage: Eukaryota > Viridiplantae > Streptophyta > Magnoliopsida > Solanales > Solanaceae > Lycium > Lycium barbarum. The sequence continues at coordinate 45,892,600 of NC_083339.1, read as the reverse complement.
TGTGATCATATAAATACTTGAGGTTATTTAATATATTATGATGCTCCGCTGTTATTTCTAAATATCAATTTGTTTAAATGGTTCGTCTTTATTTAATTGATGTGTTATTCAATAGAAGGTTCGCCTACCGAGGTGGGAAAGGTAGGTGTCCGCGCGACCCTAATTTGGGTCGTGACAAAATTACACTAAAACAAATAACTGGCTAAATAAATAAATACACACACATGACTAACTAAAACAAGTTAAACAGGAAATTATGCTAATCATTATTACCATCTGACAATAACTAGAAGCAAGCTTAAATAAACATATATGAACATATAAATGGCTAAAGTAAGCCAAGACACACTAAAATAAACTAAACAAATAAGCTACACTAAAATAATCTTAAAGGAGGAACCATTACCTTTCTCAGGTGCAGGCTCGATCGAGTTTTGGAGTTGGAGATCCTTTTTGCTCCTTACACCTCTAGCTCAGCTACAAAACCAAAGAAATCAAATTTTAAGACTATAGAACTTAGTAAATTAAAGGTTCCAGCAAACTTGCTAGATCCCTAGATATACTGAGTGTATTTTTTATCTGAATTTATGAGACTTGTCTCTGTGTGTTGTGTTGAGAGTGGGGTTCTATATAAAGAACCCTAAAACCCTAGCTTTTCAGTTTGTAAACGATGTGGGACTTGATGATTTTTAGGGATTTCTCTTTGAATCCCGCCTAAATTTCCTAGGACCAATAAGAATCGAAGATTTAAAACTTGGGTGAGAAAAAATTCATTAATGTTTGTCCTTGGTTTGGATAGAAAAAGAAACAAAGAGAGAAGGGGAAGGTTTTACCTTTTCAACAGTTGAACCATGGTGGCGTGGAGGAGAGAGGGTGAGACAAATTAATGTTGTTACCCGAAATGGTTGAACATTGACTGAAAAAGGTGGTCTCACCTGAAAGCATGCCATCTTTGGTCGTTGATGAAGAAGAGAGAGAGTGGGTGAGAGTGACGGCGCCTAGGGTTTCTTAACCCTTTGGCTAAAAATGGTGAAAATGGGATCATTTGGTGGCTTATAGCTGATAATGGACTGGGTCCGGTCCTAATTGGGCTGGACTCGGCTAAAAAAAAAGGGGTCCATATGTATATGTATATGTAGATGGAAGGACAAAGCATGCAAATTTGACAAGAAGGCTAAAATTAAAATGTGGCAATCAAATGAATATTTAAATCATAGCCACATTAGAAATATTCATACCAGGCCCATCTCATTGTATCTCGAGAAATCTTGATGTTATGTTCCAGGTTATTTCACTAACTGTATCATTCAAATAAAAAACTCTCTTCCCATCACTTGCTATACCATAATTGCTCATCCTCGATGCTCCAGCAACTAATTGCTAAAAAATGACGATCATGAAGTCATTCGCACCATCGCACCCATTTCCTAGGAATAACGCCAAACTGGAAAATCTAAAACACAACTCTATTCAGTCGAGTCTTCAATTCTTAACTGAAATATGAACTTTTGTCACGCATCCTTATCATGTTGACATACCTCATACCATACCACACGACGGCATATCCAGCTGTTCACGCACGGACCCAGAAACGTGTCCTCAACATCAGTGAGAGATTGGAACAATGAAGTTTAGACCTTACCAGAATAAAATATGATGATAAGAAATGAAAGAATGAAAATTTCCTAAATGTCCTATAGCCTCTCGAAGATAGATATGGAGCTCATCATACCAATCGTCAAGACTCTACTAGACATTGATCTTATACTTATGTGACTGATTAACCTAAAGCTCTGATACCAATTTATCACGACCCAAACTAATAAGCCGTGAAGGTACTAAATCCCACCAAGTTAGTAAGCCATCGACAACCCATTAGAACAATTTAATAAGGAAATTAATGCGGAAAAGAAATCATACACATTATTTAAGTCTTATAATCATAAAATATGAAGCCTAGAGATTAAACCATCCCCGAATCTGGTGTCACAGTACAAGAACTACTAGATTACGAATACAAGTCTGATAAGTATTACTAAATACACCGTCTTGGAATAAGGAGACAGAAGTCAAAGGGGAAGGAATATAGTGCTACGGATCATTTGGTAACTCACCCCGACTCCTCCTCAACTGTAGGATACTCAACGGAAAAAGAGGTCTCACGCACCATTGGAACTAGGAATAGAATCTGCACACAAAAAGGGTGCAGCAAGTGTAGCGCGGGTACAATAACAACGTACTCAGCAGCATCGTCGACCGACCCTAACAAAAATGGGGACGAGGGCTAGCCTATGATTGCCACTTCTACACTTAAACCTCTATTAGTTCATTGTAATAATAATCACAGTCTATCACAGTAATTCTCAAGTCATACACCCAGGTGAAGCTTCTAATCCACAAGTTTATCAAGTCTCTGAGTAAACACTTAAGGCAATTCGGACAATCAACTCAAATCACTACCAAGAAGTCAATAAATAACATGATGTGCAATGATATGATATGCAATGCAATACAATCGAATGCAGTGCAATTCAAGGCCTTTTCCATCTCCCAATACACACACCTTTGAACCTTAACGAATGATGACCCATGGGGGACTCGCGAGGTTCATATACCAACCCGACATTCTTAGATCTCCAGATGACATTGGGTCTCAGCCATTTTAGGCTTCCATTAACAATATTGAGCCTTGTAGGCCCATATTACCTGTCTCTTAGCCAAAGGACTCATAAAATCATCATCGCTCTGTCCGAAACCGTGTCTCCTCAGACTCACATATGTATCCTAAAATATATAATGCATGAGATACCATATGAAGAATAAATATAACATGCACAACAATAAGAAGCCAAGATATAAAATAAATATTCCACATTTGATCATTATAAGCCATAAAGGTCCCACCTTTAGCCAATTACATAATAAAGGTACAATCTTTAGCTTCTTTTCCTCTTCTAACGAGTATTTAGGGGTGATGAGTAACATAAAATCAGATAAGATAGGCACACAATCAAGGAGACAGAAAGTATGGGCTTTATACCCCAATCATAGATCCATACGATGGTACTATCTACTAGCTAGTGCCCAAAGCCTGGCATTAAGAAAGACCATACAATTTAAATTGCACAAATATCCGTATCATGACACTGATAATCAATATAAGTGTTCATCACCTCACGAGTATCGGGACCCCCTTATTATTGTTACACCTCAAAATCTTTTGCGTCGTTTGTATCGTAAGTAAACTAACGTAAGATCAGAGAGGTCATGGAACCCTTATAAGGTTAAGGAATACTTTTAACAAATGCTAATCAAGTGTCTAAAGGTTCTGGGATCAAGTGAACTGAAGAAATTAAGTTTGTGAAAACTTTGGGAAAACTTGGCATAATTTTGGACCAGAAATTTTAGTCCAACTTGAGAGAGGTATATCTTCCAGAATATGAGGAGTTATGGGATGGATAAGCTATGTAAATTCAAGTTCAGCGAGTCTTCTTTCCAATGCAACTGAATGATCGCAATTCTGAGAAGTACGAGATAATGTACGGCCCGTACAACATTGTATGTCCCATACCTCATTTCTCGCATTTTTCCAGAATTTTCAAGACAGTTGGAATTTTGACCATCCAAGTACGGGCTGAAAGTACTGGATGTACATTGAAGTGCGGCCCATACATTTGGGTCGTACTTTATGTTGGTGGATTTTAAGTGTTGCTTTAAATTTCATTTTTCACTTTTGGGGCTTCATTTTCCTTCCAAAACAGACCAAAATAAACTCCTGAACCCTTTCCATGAGTTCTTATGTCAAACCAAAGCAAAACTCCAGAGAATTAAGTGATTCAAGTGCTGTGTTGTTGAGTTGATTTCCATGTATATGAGTAGTATCTAATGATGTTGAAGTGTTGATGAGATTATATTCCTTGATTGGGAAGAAAGGAAGTGTATATTTTTATTGCATATTAGTATACTTTGGTTTGTTTTGTGTATAATCCTTGTATGGATAGTGAAAGAAGTATTTAAGGACTTTTGTAAGCTTGTTCTTGTTATTGTGGGTTGTTGCATATGTTGATGTCATTGGAGAGTAAGGGGAAATGCTGCTCGTTTTATTTTAGAGTCAAGTTATCTTTGATATACGTGATATACTAGCGCCATCGAAGTTTGCATATGTATTCCTTGTTATAGAATTGGTGTGCTAGTTGTAATTAGCTCAATTGTTGGATTGGATAGACGACTTGAGGTATGTTAAGGCACAACCTTTCCTTCTTTTTGGCATGATCCATATGAACAAGACGTATACGTAACGTTAGTTCATAATGATTCTACTCTTAGAGTTAGGAATGATCCATTTGTTCATGTTACATAATGATATCTTCAGAAAGTCTCTCTTTAGATCCAGTATGGTCTCTAGAGTCACATATACTCATATCATGTTTATGCATTATATATATATATATATATATATATATATATATATATATATATATATATATATATATATATATATAATTATGGGGTATGGGGAAGGTGACGACGCTATATATGCACTACCACCAGATCAGCTGCTCATGATGATACGATGATGATAATGATGATGATGCCCACAGCTGCTCATGACAGGCGTTATATCTATATATATATATATATATATATATATATATATATATATATATATATGACCTCATGCATGCATGCATAGTATTTACGCATATCATTAGCGTTCAGAGGCAGTTCTGATGCACAGTATTTACGCATATCATTAGCCCTCAAAGGCAATTCAGATGCACAATATTTATGCATATCATTAGTACTCAGAAGCAGTTCAGATGTATAGGTTTATTCTCTCTCATGTTTCATGTTACTCTTATGTTTCTATTATGTTGTTTTCATGCCTTACATACTTAGTACATTGCCCGTACTGACGTCCGTTTTCTGGGGACGCGGCGTTTCATGCCCGCAGGCCTTGATATTTAGGTTGACGGGTCTCCCAGTAAGATATCAGCTCAACAGACAGTGTTGTTGCACTCCATTTGTTCCGGAGTTTCTCTGTGAGTCAGCGTGGTTGCATATGCATTTGTATGGGTATGGTGGGGCCCTGTCCCTACCACATTATGTCATGTACTCCTGTAGAGGCTTGTAGACAGTATCTATCGTTCGATGTGTCTGACAGTCTTATCGACTTGTATAGTTGGGTTTAGCTTGATGACGTATATGTATATCTTTTGGGCTTATGACCCTTACAACTTATGATAGTTAATAGTTAGCATCATGGCCTACTCAGGTATGATTATATGATGAGATGTATGCATGTTTTGTGGTGCTTGGTAGGTTAGCTCCGGGTGCCCGTCATGATCCTCTGGTTGGGTCGTGACAAAAGTGATATCAGAGCAGTTTGTCCTAGGATTGTCTAGGAGCCGTGTCAAGTAGAGTCTTGTTTATGGGTGTGTAGCGCGCATCATTTATGAACTGGAGGCTGCAGGGCATTTAGGATGGTTATCCTTCTTTGTATCCTAGATCGTGCTATAGAGCTGAGTCATAAGATGTAAATCTTTAACCCTGACCTTTGTTATTTTACCGTTTGACAACGACTCCTTCAGAAAGGATTACGGGCAATTTAAGGGTTGCAATGATGATAGGGGGAGGATTAAGTTACACTTTAGAGGATGACCCAAGTGAGGATGTACCCTCCATTGAGATGGACCCATCAGTGATCATGTCTTCTATGGAAACTGTAACACCTTGTAAAGTCCATACTAAATTATGTTCATGACTCAGGACGATAGAAACCCAAGAAGGAGAGTTTTGGAATCGAACAATCACCGTCTCGTAACTTTTGGACAAAAGGACGGTTCATCGCTACGGACCGTAACACGTGTTATGACCCGTAACGTAGTAGCGTAACCCAACCTCAGAAACTCGGACCTCACTTGAATTTTGACGCATGTTACAGCCTAGTGTTACGGACCGTAACCTCTGTTACGGACCGTAATACGGTCCGTAATAGTGCCGCGTCTGAGACTAATAAAAAGACGAGAATTCAATTTTACTTCATAATTTTCATTCCTCTCAAGCCCTAAAATAAAAAACCCCTCCTCTCAACTTCTCCAAACATCAAGGTAAGCCCCTTAACGCTATCCTAAGTAAATTCCATTAATCTCCCATAAATCCTAAGTAGAAATTTCATGCTGTTAACATAGGGTTTTCAAGAAAACCCAATTGAAAGGAATTCAAGGCCAAGGGTTAGGATTCTTCTTGCAAGATTAGATTTTTATTACAAGTTGGAGCATTACCAGGTATGTAGAGTTTCTATCTACGTTCGGGAACATCATTGATCTTCCCCACACTACATTCTTCCATGATTATACGCAAGTTCTCCAAAACTAGGGCTTTATCCATGTTCATGCTAACCCAGGTCCATGTACTATATTATATTGAGCTTTGTGATATAATCTCGTTGTTGTATTCTTGATATTTCATTTTGATTATTGAGAATCTGTCTGTAATTCATTAAAACCCATATCTTGTATTCCATGGGTTCTTGCATGCATGATTTTATAATATGTATTCATGCTCATGTTAATTTCCAGGTTTTCAGTTTCAGTTCTTATCTAATTATTCCATGTCCCATGTTATTTCTTTCAGTTGCATTATATACCAGTACATTCAATGTACTAACGTCCCCTTTTATTGCCCGGGCCCTACATTTCACGATGCAGGTACAGATTTACAGGACGACTCCTCTGCTCATTAGGATCTGCTCGTATCAGCTTTATTTGGTGAGCCCCACCTCAGTCGGGGTTTAGACATTGTCTCCTTCTATTGGTTATGCATTTAAAATTATGCTGGGGGCCTTGTCCCAGCGAGTATGTTTTCTTGATCAGATTTCGTTAGAGGTTTCATAGACTAGACAAGTCAATTATGTCATGTTAAACATTCAGAGTCGGATAGCCGGTTTGGCTCCTTTATGATATTATCTGCATTCATGATTTAAACAAGTATTCCTATATTATATTGTGACTCACTATGTTTTACAAAAGCTCATCATGCATTCATGATATATTTCCGCTCGTGTATGCCTCTTGTGGATTTAGCAAGCCTTGTGGTTTGCTCGGTCACATGCAATCAGGCACCGAGTGCCGTGTTACGCCCAATCCATGGTTCGGGGCGTGACAAAGCTTGGTATCAGTGCCTAATTTCAAGAGTCTCTAGGGAGTCTATGAAATCGTGTCCAGTGGGGTCATTTTTATGTGTGTGAGGGCCCCATACATATAAACAATTGACCACCAAGACATTTAAGATTGTCTCACTTCTTTCATACTCTAGATCATGCAGTTAGAGAAATATTCCCAGGATGCCTTTCTAATTCGTGCGTGTACATATTTTCAAAAAATGCATATGAAAAGAAAATACACCAGATAGGCCACAACAACCAGCCAGGGGACTACTGCGAAAGCAGCTGACGAAGAGACCGATCCGACTCGGACAGCAACCCCAACCGCTCCTACAGTTATACCTCCTAGTGCTTCTGATGGGGACGTTAGGAGTGCTATGACAAGCTCACACAATTGGTAGCAGCTCAGGCCCAACGTCAGGAATCTGGGTCAAGTTCGGGGAATCATGGAGACTCTTCTAAGACTAAGGACTTTCTCAGGATGAATCCCCTCGTCTTCACGAGGACAATGAAAGACGAGGACCCTCAGGACTACATTGATGCTCTTTAGAAATTTTTTGGAATTATGTCAGTTATGGAAACTGAAACAACTACTTTTTGAGCTCATCAGCTGTAGAGCATTGCTAACACTTGGTATGAATCTTTGGAATTTTCTCAAGGTGCGGGTGCACCTGATGCTACATGGGATGAATTTACAAGTGCTTTCCTGGACCACTTCATGCCAATAGAAGTCAGAGAGGCTAAGGCTAAGAAATTTCTGACGCTTAAGCAGAATGGTAGGTCAGTTCAGAATTACTATTTGGAATTTGTTAGTCTGGCTAAGCATGCTCCACATATGGTACCGGACATGAGGGCAAGGGTGAGAAGGTTCGTTTGAGGTCTTGATTCCTATTTGTATGAAGGGGCCAATATTGCTGCCCAGAATGGGGGGATGACTATTCCAAAAATAGTTGCCTTCATACAAGGGAATGAGACAAGGCTGAAGGAAGAGGAGGCCTTGCAGAAAGAGAAAGATAAGGAGTTCAACAAGAGGGTCAAGTCTATCGGACAGTTCAGTTGTAATGGAAACAAAAAGTTCTTTAAGAATAGGTTAGCAGGACATGCTCCATCCACAGCAAGTGCCCCAGTCCCGCAGTTCATTAATGATAAGAAGCAGAATTTCAGACCACCGAGTTCTTACTCTTAAGCTAGTGTGGGTCAGTCGAGCTAATACCTATCCGATATACGGTAAGTGTAATAAGAGAAATTCAGGTGAATGTCATGTGAGTACTGATGCATGCTTTAGATGTGGTCAGAAGGGCCATTTTCAGAAAGACTACCTATCAGCTAGACAGGGCATCGGCGGTAATGTGGCGCAGTTCACAAATTCAGCAATTCCTCGTCATAGTCAGGCCCAACAGGGGTGTGGGACAGCAAGGTCCGGTAACATAGGCGGTGGTCTGAACTGTTTGTACGCATTGACATGTCGTCAAGATATAGAGGCTAGAGCAGATATTGTGACAGGTACACTCATAGTTTCCACTTTTGACGTATATGCCTTTATTGACCCAAGATCCACCTTATCTTATCTAACCCCATTTATTGCTAAGAAATTTGGGATTGAACTAGAGAAATTGCATGAACCCTTTGAGATGTCCACTGCGGTGGGTGAAACAGTCATAGCTAGACATATTTATAGGGGTTGCCCAGTTTTAGTCAATCACCGCAGGACCATAGCTGACTTAGTAGAATTAGAAATGGTAGACTTTGATATGACCATGGGTATGGACTAGTTAGCTTCATGTTATGCCACGATATGTTGTATAACCAAAGTGGTAAGATTCTTCCTAATGAACCAGTTATAGAATGGGAGGGTAATTCAGTAGTGCCCAGGGGTAGATTTATTTCTTACCTAAAAGTCGGAAAGATAATTTCAAAATGTTATATCTATCACTTAATTCGAATCAAGGATTTAGATGCCCAAACTCCAACTCTTCAGTCCGTCCCAGTTGTAAATGAATTTCCCAAGGTCTTTTCAGAAGATCTTCTAGGAATCCCTCCTGACAGGGAGATTGAATTTGGAATTGAACTACTTGCCGATACCCAGCCAATATCTATTCCGCCGTATAGAATGACTCCAGCAGAATTAAAAGAGTTAAAATCCCAGTTGAAAGATCTTCTTGACAACAGGCTTATCAAGCCTAGTGTTTCGCCCTAGGGTGCACCAATTTTATTTGTTCAAAAGAAGGATGGTTCCTTACGTATGTGTATAGACTACCGTCAGTTGAAAAATGTTACCATTAAGAACAGGTACCCTCTTCTCATAATAGATGACTTATTTGACCAACTTCAGGGTGCCCAATGTTATTCCAAAATTGACCTCAGATCAGGTTATTATCAATTAAAGGTTAAGGAAGTTGATATTCAGAAGACTACTTTCAGAACCCCTTATGGCCATTTTGAATTTATCGTTATGTCATTTGGGCTGACAAATACACCAGCTGCTGTCATGGATCTTATGAACAGGATCTTCAAGCATTATCTCGACTTATTCGTCATTGTCTTCATTGATGATATTTTGGTGTATTCCCATAGTGAGGCTGATCATGCAGAACATCTCATAATGGTGTTGCAAACTCTTCAAGATCACGAGCTTTTTACAAAATTCTCAAAGTGTGAGTTTTGGCTTAATTCAATGGCGTTCTTAGGCCATGTGATCTCAGGTGAAGGTGTTAAAGTTGATTCTCAGAAGATTGATGCCGTAAGGAGTTTGCCTAGACCTACCTCAGTTTCTAATATAAGAAGTTTTTTGGGTCTAGCAGGTTATTATAGACATTTCGTAGAAGGATTTTCTTCTATCTCTCCACTGTTGACTAAGTTGACTCAGAAAAGGTTATGTTTTAATGGTCAGATTCTTGTGAGCGAAGCTTTGAAGAGTTGAAGAAGAGACTAACTTCTGCTTCAGTCTTGACGCTACTAGAAGGAATCGAAGGGTTCGTTGTTTATTGTGATGCTTCGGGAGTTGGTCTCGGATATGTCTTAATGAAGCATGGTAAGGTTTTAGCTTATGCATCTCGTCAGCTCAAGGTTCACGAAATGAATTATTCGACTCATGATTTAGAGTTGGCAGCTGTAGTTTTTACACTTAAGATACAGCGTCATTATTTGTATGGAGTGCATGTTGATATTTTCACAGACCACAAAAGCCTGCAGTATATCTTCAAGCAAAGGGAGATGAATCTTAGGCAGAGGAGATGGCTCGAATTGCTTAAGGATGATGATGTGGATATTCTCTATCATCCGGGAAAAATGAATGTTGTAGCGGATGCTCTTAGTTGGTGTTCCATGGGGAGTTTACACCACGTTGATGAAGATAACAAAGTTATGACCAACGAAGTTCACTGTTTGGCCAGTCTTGGAGTTCAACTTTTGGACTTCGAGGATGGCGGCGTTGTTGTTCAGAGCAGAGCTCTTTCCTCTTTAGTCATTGAAGTCAAGGAGAAATAGTTTAGTGATCCCTATTTATTGCAGCGAAGGATGGTATTCACAAGAATAAGACAACGACTTTTGAAAAAGGGGGAGATGATGGTACCTGGAGGTACTGAGGCAGATTATGTGTTCCAGATAAGGATGGGCTCAGAGAGCGAAGCATGTCAGAGGGTCACAAGTCCAAGTATTCCATTCACCCAGGTTCCACTAAGATGTACTATGATCTTAAGGAGATTTATTGGTGGAATGATATGAAGAAGAATGTGGCAGATTTTGTAGCTAAGTGTCCGAATTATCAACAAGTAAAAGCCGAACACCAGAGGCCGGGTGGCTTTGCTTAGAATATTGATATTCCTGTCTGGAAATGGGAAATGATCAACATGGACTTTTTATCAGGTCTACCTCGTTCAGTTAGAAGGCATGAGTTTAAATGGGTAATCGTTGATCGACTTAATAAGTCAGCGCACTTTTAGCCGGTCAAGACCACAGATTCAGCAGAGGATTATGCCAAGTTATATGTTAATCAGATTGTCAGATTACATGGGACCCCAATGTCTATTATTTCATATCGTGGTCCTAAGTTCACATCGAACTTCTGGAAATCCTTTCAGAAAGGATTGGGTACCAAGGTGAACCTCAGCACAGCTTTTCATTCGCAAACAGATGGTCAGGCAGAGCCCACTATTCAGACCCTTGAGGAAATGTTGAGAGCATGTGTCCTAGATTTCAAAGGTAATTGGGAATATCACTTGCCTCTCATTGAGTTTTCTTATAATAACAGTTATCATGCTAGTATTGGGAGGCTCTGTATGGGTGAAGGTATAGGTCACCAATTGGTTGGTTTGAAGTGGGTGAAGCGGAATTGTTAGGGACAGATTTGGTTTATCAGGCTATGGAGAAAGTCAAGTTGATTCAAGAACATTTGAAAATGGCTCAGAGCCGCTAGAAGTCTTACACATATGTGAGGCAAAGGGACTTAGAATTTCAAGTTAATGATTGGGTGTTCCTTAAAGTCTCGCCCATGAAGGGTGTTATGAGATTTGGCAAGAAGGGCAAGCGCAGTCCTAGATACATAGGACCATACAGAATTCGACGAAAGGTCGGTCTAGTAGTATATGAACTTGAGTTGCCACAAGAGTTAGCTACTGTACACCTAGTGTTTCATGAGTTCATGTTGAGGAAATGGGTAGGAGACCCGTCGTTGGTTGTTCCTACTGATACCATAACAGTTAAGGAGGGTTTGACTTATGAGGAGATCCCTGTAGCTCAGTGAAGGTGTTATGGAAAAGTCAGAAAGTTGAAGAGGCTACATGGGAAGCAGAAGAGGATATAAAATCCAGATACCCTCATTTGTTCGAAGAGCAAGAAAAGAATGCTCAAGGTAAATTTCCTCAGTCCATGTCATACCATGTCTCATGTTTCCCGCTCATTTCCTAATCCAGCGCTCATATCTCATGCTTCAGTATTCATGTAATCACGCCATTTCATGTCCCATGTTTCATGTCATGTTCCTTTCACGCACATGTATTCAAGCCATGTCCAATCCCAATCTTAACCACAACCCATCATTCAAGGACGAATGATCCCAAGGGACAGATATTGTAACACCTCCTAAAGTCTGTACTAAATTATGTTCATGACTCAGGAGATTAGAAACCCAAGAAGGAGAGTGTTGGAATCGAAAATATGTTTCAGTTCAGAAAACCATGTGTTACGCCCCAAGGACGGTCCGTAACGGGTGTTACGATCCGTCATTTATACAGTAATAGGTACGCTTGCACAATCACCATCTGGTAACTTTTTGACCAAAGGACAGTTCATCGTTACCGTAACATAGTAGCGTAACCCAAACTCAGAAACACTGACCTCACTGGAATTTGACGCATGTTACGGCCTAGTTTTACAGACCGTAACCTGTGTTACGGACCGTAATATGATCCGTAACGGTTCCGCGTCTAAGACTATTAAAAAGATGGGAATTCAGTTTTACTTCATAATTTTCATTCCTCTCAAGCCCTAAAACAAATATCCTCTCCTCTCAACTTCTCCAAGTATAAAGGTAAGCCCTTTAACATTATCCTAAGTGAATTCCATTAATTTCCCATGAATCCTAAGTAGAAATTTCATGCTCTTAACATAGGGTTTTCAAGAAAACCCAATCGAAAGGAATTCAAGGCCAAGGGTTAGGATTCTTCTTCCAAGATTAGATTTTTATTACAAGTTGGAGCATTACCAGGTATGTAGAGTTTCTATCTACGTGTGGGAACATCATTGTTCTTCCCCATGCTACATTCTTCCATGATTATACAAAAGGTCTCAAAAACCAGGGCTTTAGCCATGTTCATGCTAACCCTAGGTCCATGCACTATATTATATTAAGTTTTGTGATATAATCTCATTGTTGTATTCTTGATATTTCATTTTGATTATTAAGAATTTGTCTGTAATCCATGAAAACTCATATATTGTATTCTATGGTTCTTACATGCATGATTTTACAATAAAATGCTTATTTCATGAATAGCCTACACGTCTACAAGTTTTCATGCAATTATATTTTATTATTATACCCATGCTATGATACATACTCATGTTTAATACAACTCATGTTTTATGAAAATCATGAGCTTCTTAGCCAAACTATATCATGTTCATGTTTTTGGGAGTTGCACAACTTACCGAGAAGGCTCAAGTAGCCTGAAACTACATAGCCACCATAGGACAAGGATCGCTCCGCCCAGTTATGACGATTCCTTAATTTTTACACTGAATGGATCCATCAGGCACGTTACCACCTTATACCCTGGCAAGGTATGACGGCTCTGCTTGTCCGGTAAGGTACCAGACTCCACGTACCCACGTGGTGATATCATGTTGTCGGTTTATGAAATGCTTACCTTGCTTACCATGTTTTACTCAAGTTATATATGTATTAATGCTCATGTTCATGTCCAGGTTTTCAGTTTTAGTTCTTATCATGTTATTCCATGTCCCATGTTATTTCTTTCAGTTGCTTTACATACCAATGCATTCAATGTAATGATGTCCCCTTTTATTGCCCGGGGGCCTGCATTTCACGATGCAGGTACGGATTTACAGGACGACTTCTTTGCTCATTAGGATCTGCTCGTATCAGCTTTATTTGGTGAGCCCCACCTCAGTCGGGGTTTAGACATTGTCTCCTTTTAGTAGTTATGCATTTAACGGTATGCTGGGAGCCTTGTCCCAGCAAGTACGTTTTCTTGATCAGATTTTATTCGAGGTTTCATAGACTAGACAAGTCAGTTATTTCATATTAAACTTTCAGAGTCGGATAGCCAGTTTGGCTCCTTTATGAGATTATTCGCATTCATGATTTAAACAAGTATTCCCATATGATATTGTGACTCACTATGTTTTACAAAAGCTCATTATGCATTCATGATGTATTTCCGCTCATGTATGCCTCATGTGGATTCAGCAAGCCATGTGGTTCGCTCGGTCACATGCAATCAAGCATTGAGTGTCGTGTTACGCCCAGACCATGGTTCGGGACATGACGGAAATAGAATCATCAGAGGTTCAGGATGAAGCAGTGCTACAGATATCATCCATTTTGATAAGAGTAGAGGAGCCAGGAAAAGCTTCGATGTTGCCAGTTTAACCTTTGGCCATAGCCGAGCAAGGAAGGGAACGGTCAATGTTAGGAGTTGATCCCCAAGCTTTGAATTATGGTAGACCAGCGAAGATTGTAGGGATTTTTGAGAAACAGAGGAGTTTATACCCTGAGGAGCCTATTAACCAAGACTTGACGGCATCTTCGGAGCGAGGTTCAAATGAAGGTGGTGGCCAGACCTGACAGGTTAGTATAGTTATTAGATTTTTGAAAGTTTCGGGTGGCGATGAACAACTGATAGAGGGATAGCAGAAAGAAGAATTTTCCTAGGCCATGTTGGAGCGAAACGTGCCAAATCAGGGTTCTAGAGTAGGGCCGTGGAGAGGCTCACATCCGTCGGAGTTTCAAGACCAGAGCAACCAATGATGGAAGGTATAATTGTCGCTTTTAAGTGTTAAAGTTAAGCAAGTATGAATTTGAAATGTTTTATGCTATGCAACGATGGTAAGTCGTAAAACCCTAATGATTATGTTAGGTAAAGGAAAAAGAGTAGTATTACATAGAAACCTATAGTGGAATTTGTGGTCAGGCGACAGGTTAAGAGTGCCAATGGTAACATGGCAATGGTATGATCAGATAGGAAAAGTATGCATGAGACATGGTTTGACGGAGAAATTATATCCACAGAATTTCGAATAATGGGTGTCAAGAGGAATCTGTAAGACATGAATGACTTGTAAGTAAGAGAAGATAGTATAGTATGAGGGGATGAGTGATGACGCTGGGTACAATTAATATTGTAATAATGTTTATATACCCTTGAGGATGGTATTGATAGATCCTATGCAATTTTGTAAAGATAAATGTTGGAGTATACTGATGAGACTGAAAAGAAGAAAATGGTTTGATGGGATTTTCAGTTGGGCGATAGAAAATGATGGTGGTTATACTGTGAGTGGTTAGCAACCTTAGACGTGTTTTATTAATGAGACATCGGTATAATTAGATGGGAGTTGTAACTTTCCCTCGAGGTAAGACGTGGAAAGGATATGTATGCATTTAAATATGACCCTTGAGTGTAAATATGCCAATGAATTACGAGCAGTAGAAGGTAAAATAGAAATTACGGAAACGAAAAAGAGTATCTGTTATAAGGATGATGATGCTTAATTTCATAAGGAGATAGGAGATAGAATGCAAGATTAGCCAAGGATAGTTATTGTTCTGAATGTTAAAAAGGGATATGATTGGCTAGAAGAGGTAAAAGAACGATGTATGTTACTCAATGACTTATCGTATAAAGTATATTGGCAAGATGTTATATAAAGGTATGATTATAAGGATATATGAAACTTGAGTTGTTTTGCAAGAATGTATAAGACAAAGGTAGGATCAAGGTACGAAATGTTTTCCTCCAGATGTTTTATCACCACAAGATTATGGAGTTAGTAATACAAGACAGAATAGCTAATGTAGGAAGTGAGTGATGTTTTGAATGAATTAATTGTACGATGGGAAATGAATGAATTTGAATGTCACGACCTAATCAATGAGCCGTGACGAGTGGGTGACCTCTATCGACCAAGAACCTCTATACTTGTATCTGAACATCACTGAACAACTGGGTGGCCCATATGACTCATAACTGAACCATGCTGACTTATACAAAAGCAACATCAAGAGCTATCAAATGTCTGTGCATATACATATATACTGAAAAAAACAGTGTAAGGCGACTAGGACGCTACATATACTATACACAAAAGAATAGGAGCCGACAAGGCTACATCACATACCAACTATCTCCAACTGTCTACACACCTATATGGAAATAGAAAAATGTGGAGAGGACGGGACAGGGCCCCACCATACCCCTATATGCATATATATCTCAAAATGGCATACAAAAATAGAATGCAGCTCCGGATCAAATGGAGCGCACTAATTGTCGCTGAGTGGAAGTCCTACTGAGCTGGACCGCCGGTCTGTCCACCTGAACCTGCAGGCATGAACGCAGCCCCTCGAGCAATAGGGGAGTCAGTACAGATAATGTACCGAGTATGTAAGGCATAAAAATATCAAGCACAAAAGGATCATGAGAGACATCTAAAATACGTAAGCTACTGTCGATGTCTGAATGTATCTGTGGCTGAACATCTGGAAACATCTGTATAACATTATATAACATGAAAGTGCCTCTGGGGCTGATGATATGCATTGGTCATAATATAATTGTTAGTGCTGTGGAACGTATAGCCCGATCCATATATCATATAATAGTGCCGAAGAGCGTACGGCCCGATCCATATACCATATAATAGTGCCGAGGAATGTACATCCCGATCCATAAATCATATAATAGTGTCGAGGAACGTACGACCCGATCCATGTATCATATAATAGTGCCGAGGAACGTACGGCCCGATCCATATATCATATAATAGTGTCGAGGAACGTACGACCCTTTCCATATATCATATAATAGTGCCAAGGAACGTACGGCCCGATCTATATATCATATAATATATGCGTATATAACACCTTCTGGTCAAGGGTCAATATTGTCACGACCCAACTAGGGACCATGACGGGTACCCGAAGCTGACAACAGAGCACCACTTATCATGCTTAACCTGGGCATACATCATTCTCCATACAAACTTATCATGAAACAATCTCCAAACATCTCCCAAAACATGTATAAGCATAGGCCTATAAGGATACAAAAATGATGTACAAAATCTACAATGAAGAGGGCCACATAGCATCTACAATCCCACCATAAGTATCTACGAGCCTCTAACTGGAATACCGGAATCATAAGGAGGGAACAGGACCCCGCCATGCCCCAATATGTACACAAAAGAATATACCAAGAAATGGCGACTCCAGAGTAGTGGAGTGCTCCTGTAAACTCGTTGTACAAGCTCCTAAATGTCTGTACCGTCTCCCTGTCTACCTGTGGGCACAAACACAGCGTCCATAAAGAAAAGGATGTCAGTACGAACAATGTACAACAGCATAATAAAGACATAAAGAAATATAAAGCGAGGAGAAAACCTCTAACTGGTTGCCTTTTAAGGCAGAGTCATGCATGCTAACTTTTATAGTAAAATAATATCATATTATACAACTATAAGCTGCCAGACCATATGGGTACAGTGTGATCATCATTAGCCTGCGTCCAGGCCTCCCGCGTCCGGGGTGTAAGCTGCCCATTGCAGTGGTGTGTCTGCCCAGCCATGTAGGCACGGTGTGATCATACATAAAAATAACATAAGCATGCATGAGAGCCCAAGTGAAAGCTACAACTCTATTGGAGTGACGTAAGGTCGGTAACCTTCGATTATGTTATGGAATAGTCATGATCATCATGTCTCACCCCGAAGGAACTAGTAACATGAGGTGAGGCTAACAACAAGAAGCAACATCAATGAAATCATAAAGATAAGAATATCGGGCTCATCGTAGTATCATTATCACCATCATTATCATTGAACATATCTCGTTTGTATCCCATAAGAATCCATTAAGAACCTTTAACCTTCATCTTTTAGGATATAAGAAGATCATGGGAATATAGAAAAGGAATCACAAAATAAGAGTCATTCCTTTGAAAGAAATTGACTTGCCTTACATACCTTTACGTCTCTCTAAATTTGTCGACTAAACGCTTCCCTTCAAGTTCATGATTCTACATTCAAGAGAATTCGTACTAAGATTAGATAACCGGAAACATACTTGAAGCTAAGCTAAGGCGACTAAGGGCTAACGAATATTGGGCAGCACTTCCTTTGTTTCTACAACTTTCTCCATATAATATAACAACTCCCAAATATCAATAACAACATCCATAATATCATAATCAACAAAATTTGTTAAGCTAGACATTATTCAATTCTCAAAATTCCCTCTCAAGGTCATCCATAACCATAGTTACCACCCAACGTCATTTTCATTCACATTTAATGCGTCTTTAACATCCATAATATCATTCATAACAAGAATATACCCATAACATGTCAAGAACTATCATTCAATTCAAGTCACTATTCAAGAATACCACCATTTTCATATTTGAACTCCATATTCTACTTTCTTCCTCAATCCAAGTCTTTCAACCACTCAATATAACATGAAATGAACATAAAACTCACCTTTAATTGTGTATAGAAACCCTAGCTTCAACACCAAACAGATTCTTGTCTTCCCATAACCCTAGTTGGAATCCTTGCACTTGATTCCACTAATTTTTTGGTATTTAGTCTTTTATTTATCATAGGTTTATGTTGATATAGTGTGGGGAAGGTTCTAGAGGTGTGGAGAGGGTTGGAGAAGATGATAAATGAATAAAAAATGAGCTTGGGTCGCCCATATAAAAAAAATCTAACCCGTCGGGCAATTATACGGTACGAACGACGAGGTGTTGATCAGATCAATGGTACGTCGATCTGACCGTCGAAGTTGTGGAATTTCCAGTGAGCAACTTTCATTTTCTTTCATTCTACGTTAAGAAGGACGGTCCGTCGAACTGATAGACGGTGCGTCGATCAGCTCCGTCGAATGGTCTTTGCGCTAAGTCAATTCTACGGCATAATCGACAAAGCATCGAACCGTCCGACGATACAAAGAACGACCGTCAAACCCCCCCCCCCCCCCCCCCCCCCCCCCACCTTTTCGCAGAACTGCGGTGAAGTTTCATTTTAACGAACTTTCCTCCGTTGCCTCAAATGTCTTCGGAATCTTAATTAGAATTATTAAATATCTCCTCATCTTTGTAGGGATTTCGTGTACACCTTAACTTGCGTTAGTCTAATCACCGCACGACAATGTGAAACGTCCAAGGAGTAACAAAAATGCATAAGTATAATGAGAAACTAGAACTCTTGGAGTGACATAAGGTCGTTCCACCTCCAAGAGACATCTTTTGAGCTAACATCATAAACATATGAAATCTCAGGACCTAAGTACAGAAGGAACAATCATAATAAGGAGTATAGGATCATCAAAGGTTGAGATACCCCTAGTGCTTCTAAGAGTAGAGTAATATGGAAGCTCGTTTACATGTTTGTTTGCTCATATCATAAGATCATGCCAAAATGAAAGAAAGGATAGTCTTAACATACCTTATTAGCTTTTCAAGCTAGCTATGCTACTATCCCAAGCTTGATAAATCTACACACAATACCAAGTACCAATTATTAGACTAGAACATACTCATATACCAACCTTAATCTAGTTTACAACTTTATGCAATTCGGGCAGCAACTCCTTTGTAAACTTAATAATCCTTCAATTCCAATTCAACCCAACCATCAACAACAACATGAACAATAACAATATCAACTACTACATATCAAAATATAATCAATTCTACTCAAAATTCTCTCCTAAAACAGCTCCTTGTCTCAACTTGACCCTTATTCAACTAACTACTTTCATAACTATGTTTACTTATTTAAAACAACTAAAATTCTTGACACTTCGCTCAAACACAAAGGTAAGAATAATATACATACCTTGAACGAACTAGGATACGAAGAATCAAACTCTAACTCCAATTCCCAAGCTCATCAACTATAAAGAAACCCTAGGAACAACCTTTTCTCCACTTGCTCGGGTTTACGGGGCTCGGATCTTGCAAAAATTCTTCCAATATAATAGAAATTGGTGAGAGGAGATATTTAAAGGTTTTATCTAGTCTGGGAATAGGAAATAATGAGGAATAAATGAGGGACTAAATATTTATAGATGGAACTGGAAAGTTCTAGCGATACGGGTCGACGACGGTCCGTCAACTTGCTTCATCGATTTTCACCTGCAGATTCAGAGGTTGTGTCAATGTCGACAGAGCATATCGATGGACCGTTGACATGTGGACAGCCCGTCAGGAATGATTGGTGTCTGCAGGTTCTCCCAAGTCGTCCTAACTCGCGTCGATTCGATTCGTTCAACTTCTGATCCTGTAAATTGCAAGGAACACATACTTATACTCCGGTACGCGGGGTAAAACACTTAATATCTCAAAACTCGGGTACTGATCTCTATTCTAAGGGCATACTCAACTAGGAAACTGTGGGTTTTCTTACGACGAAAATGAGAGGTGTAACATTCTCCCCCCTTAGAAACATTCAGCCTCGAATGTTTGTACAAGTCATAGGATATAAAAATTTCGGCAGAGTCTCCGCTTTAAATATACTAATCCCATTTGTACACAGCAACCCAAAATAATACCACACAGGGCCACATGCTAAAATATACACCATGGCCTCACACGACCAATCACAATAACTATAAATAAAACCAATACCTCGGGGAGATGATGCCTCAAACTGAGCCTCCTGAGATGACAGAAACAAATACGGGTACTTAGCCTTCATTTTCTCTTCAGTTTCTCAAGTCATTTCTTCAACATTATTATTTCTCCATAGAACTTTAATGGAAGCCATATCCTTGGTTAACAATCGACGAATTTGTCTATCCAATATAGCCATAAGAATCTCTTTGTATGATAACTGCTCGGTCACCTGGATATCACCTACCTGTACAACTCTCGAAGGATCTCTTATACAGTTACGGAGCATAGACACATGGAATACTGAATGTACAGACTCCAATTCAGACGATAGTTATAGCTCATATGCTACCTTACCCACTGTACGAATAATTTTATATGGCCTAATGTATCGAGGCCTCAACTTACCCTTCTTGCCAAATCTCATTGCTCTCTTCATAGGTGAGATCTTCTGGAAGACCCAATCGCCTACCTCAAACTCTAACTTACGCGGCCGATTATCTGCATAGGATTTTTATTGACTCTGTGCAGCTAGTAACCTTTCTTGAATTATTTTCACTTTGTCAACTGCTTGCTGTATTAAATCTGGGCTTACTAGCTGATTTTCTCCAACATCAAACCATCCTATAGGTGATCTACATCTCTGCCCATACAAAGCCTCATAAGGAGCCATCTGGATGCTTGAATGGTAGTTGTTATTATATGCAAACTCAATAAGAGGAAAATGATCATCCCAGCTACCATGGAAGTTAATCACACTAGATTTTAGCATGTCCTCAAGTGTTTGTATAGTACGCTCTGCTTGACCATCTATCTTTTGATGAAATGCAGTACTAAGACTCACTTGAGTCCCCAATCCACTCTGAAAAGATCCCCAGAAGTTAGCTGTGAATTGTGCTCTATCTGAAATAATGGTTGTAGGAACACCATGAATTCGTACAATCTCTCGAAGGTAGAGCTTTGCATAATCTTGAATTGAATAAGTAGTTCTGACAGGCAGAAAGTGGGCTGACTTGGTAAGCCTATCAACCATGACCCATATTGAATCATTCTTCCGCTGAGTACGGGGCAAACCTATAATGAAATCCATATTGATTACCTCCCATTTCCATGTTGGAATCTCCATAGCCTGTAATAAACCTTCGGGCTTCTAGCACTCTATCTTGACTTACTAACAATTCGGACACTGAGCAACAAATTCTACTATATCTCTTTTCATACCATCCCACTAGTAAACTTCTTTGAGATCATAGGACATTTTTGTTGTGCTCGGATGAATAGAATAGCGAGAATAGTGGGCTTCCCCCATAACTTGCTGACGAAGCCCTGCAATATTAGGAACACACAATCTACCTCTATACCTGAATACTCCATCTCCTATGATCACGAAAGGTGTCTTTTCTTTCTGAGGGGCTGTGTCTCGATAATGAACTAAAACATGATCTTCATACTGATGCTCCTGTTAGACCCCGTATTTTATACGTCGAGTTATTCACAAAGGAATCGACGTGAGATAGAAATCTCGGATTTTTTAATTTCTAAACTAGAACTAATCGGTTATAAATTTTACTTAGTATAAGAATGTTGTTGGAATTTAGGAACTACTTAATTGTGGTGTTAAGTAAAAATTAGTGGCAACAATGAGTCAATATGAACATTAACATGCCATGTCCAAAAGATGACTCAAAGTCATCTAAAATAAGGCTATTATGGAAGACATACAAATTTGCATTTAATGTTGATTCATCCACTACACTTTAATGGTATTGTGGACAACCTGATTGAAAGGAATAAAGGTGTGAATTTCGGCCAAGGTGGCTGAAAACAAGGCATCCATGTGAGGCATGCATTTGAATATTGAAGGCATCTATTACTTTATGAAAGCATGCATTATTTTATGAAGGCATATAAGTTGGATGAGTCATTGCACATTTAAATATTGACCATTCATCTTTGTATGATTGCAATGGACAAGGTTAGCGTATGAATCATCCACTACACATGCAATTGTATTGTAAACAATTAAATGGAAAGAAGAAGAAAGGAAACAAAGAGGGAAGTTCAGCCGAAAGTTTAGAGAAAAGAACTGAATTTTAGTGTAAAGTTAATTGAGTGCTCAATGTCATGAGTGGAGCATGTGTTGTGTCCAACTTGTAGTCATCTTATGTTAATCAAATGGATGACTAACAGAGCTCATCTTCTCATTTCAACTTCACAACACAAAAATAGAAAGACTAGAGAAGGAGAGAAAGGCTCTCGGCCAAAGGGCTGAAAATTTAGCTCTTTGTGTGTTGATCAAAAAAATATTTCTTCAAGCATTTAAACCCTTTAGAAGGTCCCTAGAAACGTGAATATAGTCATTGGAGCAACAAGAACCATTATCATTTCAATTCACAAACTCTAGCCAAGTTGAGAAGTCGGATTGTCAAGGTAAGATCTAACTTTCTTTTACATGTGTTAAGGGTGATGTAGATGTGTGAATATAAGTTTCATGCATGAAATTATGTGTGTTGATGTTGGAACATGATAGTACACATGAACTTATATATGTTTATGTTGAAGTATGGTTGTAACTTGATGAACATGAATTGCATGCATAAGATCATGAATGTTGGTGTTGGAATGTTAATGTGGCCGTAGGGACTGTTTTAGTGGCCATGGTGGACTGATTTTCTTTAGTAATTATGGATGATGCTATCATATATTTCATGGTAAAAAGAATGAAAAGAATTTGAAGGTTAAAGGTGAAGTTGTGTTAGTATGAATATAAATTGAATCCATGAAATCTTGTGTGTGATGTTGAAGCATGTTGAAACCGTGTATGGACTGTTTTGTGTGGAAGATAATGAACTGATTTTACTTGATATTTTGATTGTTGTTGTCATGAATTTTATGATGGAAATGAAGGTGTTTAATGGTTGGAGTTGGAACTAAAATCGTTTGTGGGTTGTTGTAAGGATTATAGTGATGACAAGGTAGCTTAGTTGCGTAAGAAGTGATGATGTACATGTCGTGTGGTTGCTGGTCGTAACTTAATGAAATTATATGAAAATAAGACATGAAATAAGGTGTAAGAATCGTATGTAGTTCGCTTAATATGTTCGTAAACGTTTGCAAGAATTCCGAGCATCTTTATGTTGTTGGTTAAGGATTGTTTTGGACGTATTGTTGTTTTTATTAAGTTGGAAAAACTAATTATAATTAAGAGTATACATCATGTTGTCATAGTAATTAGGCTGTTATAGAATGATTTTGATGAAGTATTACGCCTATAGACTAATGAAAATAAAATAGAGGTGTCATAACCGCATGTAAACTATTATCGAATATTGTAAAGTATGGATTGATTTGAAATCGCATACGGACTGTTTTGACACGTTGTTGTTGTTCTTATTGAACTTGGAAGATTAATGATAATTAAGATTATGCATTGTGTTGTATGTTGGATGGGCTGTTATAAAGCTGCTACATGCAAACGTAAGGCTACAAACTATTACGAATAACTTGAGGATGTAGTAGCCGTATGTGAATCGCTATTGAATGTTGTGAATGCGGACTGTTTGGAATGTTGTGTGGGCTGTCCGGATTGGTATAGAATGTATAATTATTGATGTGGGATTGGTTGTGTGAAGTTGGTTTGAGTACAAGAGAAAACGCCGTCTAAACATCTAGAAAGGAGTTACTAACGTTAGAATACGTTTTGAATCTCCCCGTAGCTTAACCGTAGTTGTTGGCGTCTTAATATAGGTTGAAGTATTATTGGGCAGCGTATACATATTGTGTGACAAATTAGCGCTAAAGGTATGCGAAGCTAACCCTTCTTTCTTTACTATTCTATTGAGTCCTTAAAAACGTTTTGAATTGCATATAGTTTCTCATTACTCTGCTCATGCATACCTCAATATGTCTTTCATCGAGTCCCGGGCCGGGTATGTTTTCGTGCACAGCTTCACTGCATTGTTCACCGAGTCCCTCACTAGAGGGCCGGGACACGTTATATGTATATGTATAAGATGATATGATGACATGATGATATGATAATATGATGATACGGTGATGGCGGCCAGGATGGCATATGATGACTTTATCCATCGAGCCCCTCACTAGAGGGCCGGGACACGTTATATATATATATATATATATATATGCATGATGACGATATGATTTTATTTACCGAGTCCCTCACTATAGGGTCGGGACATGTTCTATATACATACATACAAGATGGTTATCTAATTATGTTACTACGTCTCAAAACGGGTTGAGTATGATATATGACACGGACATGCACGATTTATGTTTCAAAAGCAAGCATCTTGGTATTCTGGATATTGTACTCGTGTTCTGTACTCCTCATTTCAAATATGATCCTGTTTATTGTGTTTCATGCTTTACATGCTCAGTACATATTCCGTACTGACCCCCTTTCTTCGGGGGGCTGCGTTTCATGCCTGCAGGTACAGATACGCGCTTTGGTGAACCGCCAGCTTAAGATTTCCCTTCTGCTATCTTGGAAAGTTCCGTTGTTCCGGAGCCCAGACTTTGGTATAGATCCCTTTTGATCTAAATATATGCATATGTCGTTTAAGGGTACGACGGGGCCCTGTCCCGTCATATGTTACGTTACTGTTGATACTCTTAGAGGTCTGTGGACATATGTGTGGGTTGTGTATGGGTTTTGTTCAGCTGTGTCTATACGATGTGCTGTGGTATGATGTTCGTCTATAATGGCAGCCTTGTTGGCTTGCATATGATATTGATATGTGATGGCAGCCTTGTCGGCTTGCTTTTATATGTATAATTATGCGACAAATCTGAGACCATGGTTTGGTCATTATGAATTCCATTTGGTGTCTATTGTGGACTGAACATGTAGCTAACGGGAGTGTATATGAGTACCCAGTTCGGGTAATTAGTCACGGCCTACGGGGTTGGGTCGTGACAAAAGTGGTATAAGAGCAGTTCATCCTCGGAGTGTCTATAGATCGTGTCTAGTAGAGTCTTGTTTATCGGTGTGTTGTGCACCACATCTATAAACAGGAAGCTACAGGACATTTAGGATGTCATCTTTCCTTCTTATCTTAGATCGTGCGATAGAGCTATATTATTAGGACGATCTTTTCAAACAGACTATTACGTTTACAGCTATGCCTCCGAAGAAAGCGACAGCCGCCCAGAAGAGCAAAGCGATAGCAGAGAATACTAGCCAGACACAGAGAGTTACCAGGTCTCGTGCCCAGTTTATACCTGAGGTTGGGTTTCATTCCGCGAGTTCTGCTACATCGTCACTTCCAGGGGAACCCAGGACAGTGAAAACTCAAGGTCAGGGGGCGGCTCCACCGCCAGCTCCCGAGTTTCCAGTACCCGAACCTCCAGCTCCTCAGTCAGGGGCAGAGGATAGAGCTCTGAGGGATGCAGTTCAGTTATTGACTAGATTAGCGGCAGGACAGGCTCGCAGGCAAGGACTAGGGGTTGATCTGGTAGATAGACAAGACAGTTTGAGAGCCCATGATTTCCTAAGTTGTAATCCCCCAGAATTTTTCGGGTCGAAGCCAGAAGATGACCCGCAGGAGTTCGTTCGACAGATGCAGCGTACGCTGAGGTTAATTAAGGCTTCTGAGACTAAGTCGGTCGAGTTAGCTTTGTATCGACTGCGGGATGTAGCTATCAACTGGTATGAGTCGTGGGAGTTGTCTAGGGGCGCGGATGCTCCCCAGCAGTGTGGGACGAGTTTGTTGAGGCCTTCCTTGGCCATTTTCTGCCTCCAGAGATGCGGAGAGCTAGAGTTGATAGATTCTTGTGTCTGAGGCAGAATGGAAGGAGTGTTCGAGATTATAATCTTGAGTTTGATTCGTTGGCCAGATATGCACCCACTATTGTAGCTGATATGACCGATAGGATGCATCGATATGTGGTGAGGTTGGATCGTTATTTGGTTGATAGTTGTATGGTAATGGCCTCCCAGCCAGGGATGGATATTGCTCGGGTACAGGCGTATGCACAGGGGATGGAGGATCGACACGGAGGGCGTCAGCCCGACAGAGGTCATGACGGGGGCCAGCCCAAGAGGGCTAGATCGGCTGGTTACTCTGGTGAGTTGCGAGGCTGGCAGCCTCAGCAGTATACTAGGTATCCTTCTCAGCCAGCCCAAAGTGCACCCCCACAGTTCAAGGGTAGGGAATTCGATAGCGCCGGATATTCAGGGGCCGGTCAGAGCTCCAGGGCTTCGGGTTCGCAGTCAAGCATAGGTTTGAGCCAAACGAGACCATCTATGCCTCGGTGCTCTCGGTGCGGCAGGCTCCATCCGGGGGAGTGTCGTCTCGCTACTGGCGCTTGTTTTTCTTGTGGGCGTCAAGGCCATATTATGAGAGAGTGTCCCTATGTGGGTAATCCAGGTGATGCAGCTCAGCCTATTGGATCAGTTGCTAGTTCATCTTCTTCTGTGGTTATGTGCCCTATGGAGCAGGGTTTCCAGGTACCAGCAGGCCGTGGTAGAGGTCGTGGTGGAGCTTCTAGTTCTAGCGGTCCTTCCAACCGTATATATGCTTTGACTACTAGACACGATCAGGAGGCGTTACCTAATGTGATTACAGGTATGCTATCGATTTTCTCTCGAGATGTGTATGCATTTATAGACCCAGGCTCCACATTATCGTATATTTCCCCACTTGTTGCTAGTAGAATTGGGATAAAACCTGAATCGATAGAACCATTTGAGGTAGCTACACCAGTAGGAGACCCTGTTATAGCAAGACAAGTATATAGAGACTGTTCGGTGAACAGATATAGTCGTTGCACCAAGGCAGAATTGATAAAGCAAGATATAACTGAGTTTGATGTTATTATGGGTATGGATTGGTTAGCTTCTTGTTATGCTAACGTTGACTGTAGAGACAAGATAGTCCGATTTCAGTTCCCAGGAGAGCCAATTATAGAGTGGATGCGAAATACAACATCGCCGAGGGGTAAGTTTATTTCACACTTCAAGGCAAGGAAGATGGTCAAAAAGCGTTATATTTATCATCTGGTACGGGTACACGACCTGAAGGCAGAGGCGCTGACTTTTCAGTCAGTGCCGGTAAGGGAGGCAGATATTCCGAAGACTGCATTTAGGAGCCGATACGGACACTATGAGTTTAGGGTGATGTCTTTTGAGGCGGTGAAGATAAGCGAAACTTTTCCAAAAATATTTATAGGAGCTTACGGGACCAATTCAACATTCGAGGACGAATGTTCTAAAGGGGGGAGAATGTTAGACCCCGTATTTTATACGTCAAGTTATTCGCAAAGGAATCGACGTGAGATAGAAATCTCGGATTTTTTAATTTCTAAACTAGAACTAATCTCTTATAAATTTACTTAGTATAAGAATGTTGTTGGAAATTAGGACCTACTTAATTGTGGTGTTAAGTAAAAATTAGTGGCAACAATGAGTCAATATGAACATTAACATGCCATGTCCAAAAGATGACTCAAAGTCATCTAAAATAAGGCTATTATAGAAGAGATACAAATATGCATTTAATGTTGATTCATCCACTACACTTTCATTGTATTGTGGACAACCAGATTGAAAGGAATAAAGGTGTGAATTTCGGCCAAGGTGGCTGAAAATAAGGCATCCATGTGAGGCATGCATTTGAATATGGAAGGCATCTATTACTTTATGAAAGCATGCATTATTTTATGAAGGCTTAGAAGTTGGATGAGTCATTGCACATTTAAATATTGACCATTCATCTTTGTATGATTGCAATGGACAAGGTTAGTGTATGAATCATCCACTACACATGCAATTGTCTTGTAAACAATTAAATGGAAAGAAGAAGAAAGGAAACAAAGAGGGAAGTTCAGCCAAAAGTTTAGAGAAAAGAATTGAATTTTAGTGTAAAGTTAATTGAGTGCTCTATGTCATGAGTGGAGCATGTGTTGTGTCCAACTTGTAGTCATATTAGTTTAATCAAATGGATGAATAAGAGAGCTCATCTTCTCATTTCAACTTCACAACACAAAAATAGAAAGACTAGAGAAGGAGAGAAAGGCTCTCGGCCAAAGTGCTGAAAATTTAGCTCTTTGTGTGTTGATCAAAAATATATTTCTTCAAGCATTTCAACCCTTTAGAATGTCCCTAGAAACGTGAAGATAGTTATTTGAGCAACAAGAACCATTATCATTTCAATTCACAAACTCTAGCCAAGTTGAGAAGTCGGATTGTCAAGGTAAGATCTAACTTTCTTTTACATGTGCTAAGGGTGATGTAGATGTGTGAATATAAGTTTCATGCATGAAATGATGTGTGTTGATGTTTGAACATGATAGTAGACATGAACTTATATATGTTGATGTTGAAGTATGGTTGTAACTTGATGAACATGAATTGCATGCATAAGATCATGAATGTTGGTGTTGGAATGTTAATGTGGCCCTAGGGACTGTTTTAGTGGCCATGGTGGACTGATTTTCTTTAGTAATTATGGATGATGCTATCATAGATTGCATGGCAAAAAGAATGAAAAGAATTGGAAGGTTAAAGGTGAAGTTGTGTTAGTATGAATATAAATTGAATCCATGAAATCTTGTGTGTGATGTTGAAGCATGTTGAAACCGTGTAGGGACTGTTTTGTGTGGAAGATAATGAACTGATTTTACTTGATATTTTGATTGTTGTTGTCATGAATTTTATGATGGAAATGAAGGTTTTTAATGGTTAGAGTCGGAACTAAAATCGTTTGTCGGTTGTTGTAAAGATTATAGTGATGACAAGGTAGCTTAGTTGCGTAAGAAGTGATGATGTACATGTCGTGTGGTTGCTGGTCGTAACTTACTGAAATTATATGAAAATAAGACATGAAATAAGGTGTAAGAATCGTATGTAGTTCACTTAATATGTTCGTAAACGTTTGCAAGAATTCCGAGCATCTTTATGTTGTTGGTTAAGGATTGTTTTGGACGTGTTGTTGTTTTTGTTAAGTTGGAAAAACTAATTATAATTAAGAGTATACATCATGTTGTCATAGTAATTGGGCCATTATAGAATCATTTTGATGAAGTATTACGCCTATAGACTATTGAGAATAAAATAGAGGTGTCATAACCGCATGTAAACTATTATCGAATGTTGTAAGGTATGGATTGATTTGAAATCGCATAAGGACTGTTTTGACACGTTGTTGTTGTTCTTATTGAACTTGGAATATTAATGATAATTAATATTATGCATTGTGTTGTATGTTGGATGGCTTGTTATAAAGTTGTTACATGCAAATGTAAGGCTACAAACTATTACAAATAACTTGAGGATGTAGTAGCCGTATGTGAATCGCTATTGAATGTTGTGAATGTCGACTGTTTAGAATGTTGCGTGGGCTGTCTGGATTGGTATTGAATGTATAATTATTGATGTGGGATTGGTTGTGTGTAGTTGGTTTGACTACAAGAGAAAACGTCGTCTAAACATCTAGAAAGGAGTTACTATCGTTAGAATACGTTTGGAATCTCCCCATAGCTTAACCGTAGTTGTTGGGGTCTTAATATAGGTTGAAGTATTATTGGGAAGCGTATACATATTGTGTGACAAATAAGCGCTAAAGGTATGTGAAGCTAACCCTTCTTTCTTTTTGGCATGATCGTTGTGAAATGAATATACGATATATATATATATATATGATTCCAAAGGAATTCCTATTCCTAGAGCCACTAGGATGGCTAATGATCTTGATTCTCATAACTTACATTTTATATATATATTTTGATATGTACATATGATTTCAAAGTTCCATTTTGATATAATCCACAGGGACATCCGAAAGGTAAATGATATGACTATTATTTGAATTTGCGAACGATGGTACGTGTTGACTATTCTATTGAGTCCTTAAAAACGTTTTTAATTGCATATAGTTTCTCATTACTCTGCTCGTGCATACCTCAATATGTCTTTCACCGAGTCCCGGGCCGGGACACGTTATATGTATATGTATAAGATGATATGATGACATGATGATATGATGATATGATGATACGGGGATGGCGGCCAGGATGGAATATGATGACTTTATCGACCGAGCCCCTCACTAGAGGGTCGGGACACGTTATATATATATATATATATATATATATATGCATGATGATGATATGATTTTATTTACCGAGTCCCTCACTATAGGGCCGGGACATGTTCTATAGACATACATACAAGATGGTTATCTAATTATGTTACTACGTCTCAAAACGGGTTGAGTATGATATATGACACGGACATGCACGATTTATGTTCAAAAGCAAGCATCTTGGTATTCTGGATATTGTACTCGTGTTCTGTACTCCTCATTTCAAATATGAACCTGTTTACTGTGTTTCATGCTTTACATGCTCAGTACATATTCCGTACTGACCCCCTTTCTTCGGGGGGCTGCGTTTCATGCCCGCAGGTACAGATACGCGCTTTGGTGAACCGCCAGCTTAAGATTTCCCTTCTGCTATCTTGGACAGTTCCGTTGTTCCGGAGCCCAGACTTTGGTATAGATCCCTTTTGATTTAAATATATGCATATGTTGTTTAAAGGTACGACGGGGCCTTGTCCCGTCATATGTTACGTTTCTGTTGATACTCTTAGAGGTTTGTGGATATATGTGTGGGTTGTGTATGGGTTCTGTTCAGCTATGTCTATACGATATGTTGTGGTATGATGTTCGTCTATAATGGCAGCCTTGTTGGCTTGCATATGATATTGATATTTGATGGCAGCCTTGTCGGCTTGCTTTTATATGTATAATTATGTGACAAATCTGAGACCATGGTTTGGTCGTTATGAATTCCATATGGTGTCTATTGTGGACTGAACATGTAGCTAACGGGAGTGTATATGAGTACCCAGTTCGGGTAATTAGTCACGGCCTACGGGGTTGGGTCGTGACAGCTCTTTTATCTCAGCTACCAAATATGACATTGCGGTATCCTAAACTGTAACTCCTGTATCACCTGAATCTAACAACTGAACTCCAAGGCTAGCAAAATGACAAACGTCATGGACTATCTCCCTTTTCTCTGGCAGCACATATGACAGGCTACCCATGGATTTACGACTAAGAGCATCAGCTACTACATTAGCCTTTCCAGGATGGTACAGAATATCAGTGTCGTAATCTTTCAGCAACTCTAACCATTGCCTCTAATGTAAATTCAAGTTCTTCTGCCTAAAGATATATTGGAGGCTCTTGTGATCCGTATAAGTATCAACATGAACACCGTATAAGTAGTGTCTCCACATCTTCAAGGCATGAACCATTGCAGCTAACTCAAGATCATGGGTTGGATAATTCTTCTCATGCTTCTTTAGCTGTCTAGAAGCATAAGCAACAACCTTACCATACTGCATTAATACACAACCTAAACCAATACCTGAGGTATCACCATAACTCACATAGCCATCTGTTCCCTCTGGAAGAGTCAAGACGGGTGCTGAGGTCAACTTGTCCTTCAATATCTGAAAGCTCCCCTCACATGCATCCGTCTCCTGAAACTTAGCTGATTTTTTAGTCAGCTTGGTCAAATAAATCGTCAATCCTCAGAAGTGGATACTTATTCTTTATAGTCACTTTATTCAACTTCCTGTAATTAATACACATTCGTAAAGAGCCATCTTTCTTCCTTACCAATAATACCGGCGCTGCCCACAACAATGTACTAGGCCTAAAATAGCCCTTCTTGAGCAAATACCTCAATTGCTTAAATTCTTTCAACTCCATAAGCGCCATTCTATAAAGAGGAATAGATATTGGCTAAGTATCTGGTAATAGATCAATAGTAAAATCAATCTCCCATTCTGGCGGAATGTCTGGAAGCTCATCTGGAAACACATCTGGGAATTCATTGACCACAGGGATAGACTGAAGGGTCGGTGAATCTTCTTGCATATCCTAAACTCGAACAAGGTGAAAAATATTCCTTTTTTATCATCTTCCTTGCGTTAAGGTAGGAAATAAACCTACCTCTCAGCGATGCAGCATTTCCCTTCCACACTAGGACTAGCTCGTCGGGAAACTGAAATCGAACTATCTTTGTTCTGTGACAATATCAGGGGAAGACTCGAGATCTTGTCACCCGGTCATTGCATAGATGTGATGCTGAGGGCCACTCAAACTGGCCGCTCCTCCTCGATCCCGCACGGCCTGCTGGTCTCTATGAGCTTTTTCCCAGAAGGCGTACAGATAACGACAAACCAGCTATTAATCCTATGGGCTGGACCCTACCTCTACCACGTATCGATGGATAATCACGCTTGATATGGCTTGGCTGACCACAGGCATAACAAACACTTAAACCCAATCAACACTGTCCATAGTGCAACCTACCACACTGCGTACACCATGGTATAGTTGGTCTCGTCTGACTGGAACCACTCATAATCTGAGAACTGGGGATTCTGGAACCTTGAGCTAGCCTAAAATAAGCGGATCTATCAAACCTGGGTCCAAGAAACCGTGGAGGCGAACTAGCTGCTGAATGAGCTGAGTGTTTAGAGAATTGCTGCCTTGGGCCACCTCCAACTCACAGTCAAACCCTGAGAACCCGGACCTCTTGCTTTGACCCCTACCACCATGGCCCACACCCCGCCGCAGAGCCTGAGCGGCTACTAACTGGGTCAGCAAAAGGATGGCCTCTCTCATCTCCTGGCCTGAGGCATCTGGCTGAGGGACTGGGGCCGGTGCTGGAGTCGGGGTATGAGAAGTCTGACATGGGCTCTCACTCTAAGACTCACCCTAAGCCCTGGCAGCTCACTGAGCATGACTAGTGGCCTCACCAACCACTCTCTTGCCCTTCTTGGTGGCTGTAGCTTTCTTGTGGGGCATCGTTGATATCAGAACAAATCATGTGAAGGCGAACTCTTGACACGTGGCTCAATCGCACGATCTTTGAGAGAAAGAATGAAAATTTCCTAAATGTCTTGTAGCCTCTTGTTTATAAGTGTGGTACATAACAAACTCATAAATAAGACTCTACTAGACATGGTCTGTAGATAACCCTAGGATGGAACTGCTCTGATACCACTTCTGTCACGACCCAACCGATGAACCGTGACGAGTGCCTGACCTCTATCGAGCAAGCACCGATATAATCCTACCTGAGCATCACTGAACAACACGGTGGCTCATATGACTCATAACTAAACCATGCTGAGTCACACAAAATGTTACGCCCCTCATGTTCGTAGTAGTAGAACCTATGGTTTTCTAGTCGGGTATGCCCTTAGAATAGAGTCCCGAGCCTAAGTTTAGAGGTAGACAACGTCTTACCCCGTGTACTTACCCCGTATAAACGGGTACCAGCAGATATTCCTGGCAATTTATAGAGTTAAAAGTTGAATGAATCGAATCGACGTGATCTGAACTGAATCAGAAAATCTGCAGGACACCAGTCATCGTCAACGGGTCGTCGACATATTCGATGGATCGTCGACGTGTGGCGTCGACAGGATACTGTAGCCTTGCATCAGCAGGCGCAGGTCGACGGGGCAAGTCGAAGGACCGTTGACACTTTGACGGGCCGTCGACCCGCTCGTCGAACTAGACCACTGTATCCTATTTAGCTTATAAATAGGTTGTCCATGACCCTATGTCATATTTTTCCTCCTCTCCAAATCAGAAAACCCAAATATATTCTCTCTCAATATTTTCCATCATGTTAGTGAAGATTTGACAAGACCTGGACCTTATAAACCCGAGATTGTGAGAAGAAGGTTGCTCCTAGGGTTTGTTCAAGTTGTGGAGTTTAGGGAGTTGAAGTTGAAGTGATTTTTGGGATTCTTGACCCCTCAAGGTATGTAAATAATTTCAACCCTTATATTTAAGTTGTTATCAAGAGTTTTAGTGTTATTCAGCGAAGAGAAGGTAGTTATGGAAGTGTTAAGTCGATGAGGGCAATGTAGTGATACAGGGTTATTTTAAGAGATCGTTGGAAACGGGTTTACGTATATTTTGATATATATATATATATTGTCATTGTTGATGTGAGTATTGTAGTTGATGTGGGATCGAATGAGAAGTTGGAGAGTGGTAAGCTTGCAAAGGAAATTATTGTCTATAGTTCGTTGAGCTTATACGTATTTGAGGATGGTTAGTAAACGAAGTAAATAGCCTAATTAAGCCCTATGTTACCTTAATTGTAGATTTACAAGTTCAAGAGGTAAAGGTTGGGCGATTGGAGATACCCCAAGGTATGTTAAGGTCATTCCTTTCTTCTTTTGGCATGATCCTATGATATGATCCAACAAGCGCGTAAGCAGGCTTCCATATTACTCTACTATTAGAAGAATTATAAGTACTTCAGTCTTTGATGTTCATGTACCCCATTTATGAGTAATCCTTCTATTCATGAGTCCAGTCTTATGTAGCCAATTCTGTGCATACAGCTTAGTCATGCATTACATTCATTATATATTTATGTACATTGACCCGTGACTAGAAGGCGTTATATACGCACACATCTCAGGCGTTATATACGCGAATATTATGTATGAGAAGAGATATAGGCGTTTTATACGCATAACTACTATGATGATATTGATTATGGCCACAGATGAGCCAATATGATATGACGAGATTATGGCCACGTTTTGTATATATATATATATATATATATATATATATATATAGATATGCAGATTGAATAGAGTTCTGATGTTTCCCTCTTATGAGATCAGTTTATGCCATTTATGGGCCTTTGATGTTCAGTATGTTTCAGATAAGTGTTTAGGGGTGTTTGGTCGCTAGAGGTCAGACTCCCGTCACAGCTCATCAGTTTGGGTCGTGATAGAAGTTGTATCAGAGCAGTTTCATCCTAGGGTTGTCTACAGACCGTGTCTAGTAGAGTCTTATTTATGGGTGTGTTGTGCACCACACTCATTAACAGGAGGCTACAGGACATTTAGGATGATGCCATTCCTTCTCTCTTAGATTGTGCGATAGAGCCCTGTGCTAAGCATTCGCTTTTGATGAATTGTTCTAATTTTAGCGATGCCCCGCAAGAAAGCTACAGCCCCTAGATGGGCAAGAGAGTGGCCGGTGAGGCCACTAGTCATGCTCGACAGGCCACGAGGGCCCAGGATGAGATTCAGAGTGAGGGGCCGTCTGAAACATCACATACCCCGCCTCCAGCACCAGCCCCAGTTCCTCAGCCGGATGCAGAAGGCTAGGATGTACGTGATGCCATATGGTTGTT
This sequence comes from Lycium barbarum, assembly GCF_019175385.1. NCBI lineage: Eukaryota > Viridiplantae > Streptophyta > Magnoliopsida > Solanales > Solanaceae > Lycium > Lycium barbarum. The sequence continues at coordinate 45,856,858 of NC_083339.1, read as the reverse complement.
TACCAGATTAGTAGCCGCCCAGGCATAGCGACAGGGATTCGGTGTTGACCCAGCAGACATGGCCAGTAGTTTGAGAGTTAAGACCTCCCTTGGATTTGGTCCTCTTGAGTTTTCCATAGTAAAGCAAAATATGGACCCCCGGGATTTTATTGATGGTATGCAGAGGATTTTGTACGCGGATGAGGTTGAGTCAGTGAAGTTGGCTTCATATAGACTCCGGGATATTTCGATACAATGGTATTAGGCATAGGAGTTATCTAGGGGAGAAAATGCCCCTCCAGCTGTGTGGCGAGGGTTCTCAGATGCTTTTCTTCGCCATTACTTACCTCTAGAGGTCCGACGGGCCCGAGCAGATAGGTTCCTACGTATTGAGCAAGGCAGTATGAATGTGCAAGAGTATTGTGTACAGTTCGATTCCCTGGCTAGATGTGCCCCAGCCATGGTGGCTGAAATGGAGGATAGTGTTCATCGCTTTGTGGCCGGTCTAGGGACACACATGATAGATGAGTGCATGACTGCTGCACTACAGCCGGGCATGGACATCTCCCGTATGCAGGGGTCAGAATTTAGAGGATCGTAAAAGCCAGCGCAGGATAGAGCGTGAGCGTGACCGGAGCGGCGGTAAAAGGTCTAGCTCTTTTGATATGGTTAGTGAATTTAAGGGAGGATAAAGATAGCAGCATCCCAGGTATTCTTATCAAGCGGCAGGGAGTGCACCTCCGCGGTTCCGAGGTCTGAGGTTTGAGCGGTCTTCTTATTCCGGAGCGGGCTAGAGTTCTAGAGTGTCAGGCTCTCAGTGCCGACCAGAGTAGGGCCAAATGAGGCCCCCTTTGCCGCGATGTACCTAGTGTGGCATGTTACATTCGGGTCAGTGTCGGTTGGGTTCAGATGTTTGCTATTCTTGTGGACAGCCAGGCCACAGGATGAGGGAGTACCCGATGGGGGTTGGTTTAGGTATGGTTCAACCTATAGGGTGTGTGGCTGGCTCATCTTCTGCAGTGCGCCCTTCAAGGTAAGTTTTTAAGACGCTAGTAGGGCGAGGTATAGGGAGTAGTGGAGCATCCAGCTCCAGCGGTCCTCAGTACTGCGTGTATGCATTGGCTGGTAGACAAGACTGTGAGACGTCTCCTGATATTGTTACACATATATTAACAGTTTCCACCCATGATGTTGATGCACTGATTGATCCAGGTTTCACTTTATCATATGTTACATCCTTTGTTGCCGGAAAGTTTAGGGTAGAGCCCTAGTTGATTAGACCTTTTGAGGTGTCTACGCCAGTTGGTGATTCGGTTATAGGTAGGCGGGTATACCGAGACTGTGTTGTCATAGTTTGTGACCGCCATACCGTAGCAAATCTAATTGAGTTAGATATGATTGATTTTGATGTTATTATGGGTATGGACTGGTTGGCTTCTTGTTATGCTAATGTTGATTGTAGAGCAAAGATGGTTCGATTCTAGTTTCTAGGCAAGCCAGTCCTAGAATGGAAGGGCAATGCTGCTTCGCCTAGAGGTAAGTTTATTTCCTACCTCAAGGCAGAGAAGATGATCAGAAAAGGGTATACTTTTCACCTAGCTTGTTTTCAAGATGTGCAAGCAGAGTCGCCGACTCTTCAGTCTGATTCTGTGGTTAATGAGTTCCTAGAAGTATTTCCAGATAAGCTTCCAGGCATTCCCCCAGAGAGGGAGAATGATTTCACTATTGACCTATTTCCAGACACTCAGCCAATATCTATCCCTCCTTATAGAATGGCACCTGCGGAGTTGAAAGAATTGAAAGAGCAGTTGAAAGATTTTCTTGAGAAAGGTTTAATCAGGCCTAGTACATCACCATAGGTAGCGCCGGTGTTATTTGTGAGAAAAAAGGATGGCTCTTTGCGAATGCGTATTGATTATAGGCAATTGAATAAAGTGACTGTAAAGAATAAGTATCCGCTCACGAGGATCAATGATTTATTCGATCAATTGCAAGGCGCTAAATACTTCTCGAAGATAGACTTGAGATCAAGATATCACCAGGTTAGGGTCAAGGAAAGGACATTCCGAAGACGGCATTCCAGACTAGATATGGCCACTATTAGTTTCGTTTTATCTCATTCGGGCTGACTAATGCCCCGGCCGTATTCATGGATTTGATGAATCTTGTATTCAGGCTCTTTCTAGATTTGTTCGTGATTGTGTTCATAGATAATATTATGCTTTATTCACAGTCAGAGGCTTGCCGAACATCTACGGACAATGTTTGGAATTCTCGAGGTAAAGAGTGGTATGCCAAGTTTTGTAAGTGTGAGTTCTGGTTGAACTCTGTGGATTTTCTGGGTCACATTATTTCGGAGGAGGGCATTAGAGTGGATGCCCAGAAGATTGAGGTTGTGAAGAATTGGCCAAGGCCTACGGCACCAACGGAGATGCGTAGTTTATTAGGCTTGGCAGGTTATTATAGAAGGTTTGTAGAAAGATTTTCCTCTCTTTCAGCCCCATTGACCAAATTGACTCAGAAATCAGCTAAGTTCCAATGTACAGATGCTTGTGAGCAGAGTTCTCAGACGTTGAAGGATAAGTTAAATTCAGCACCAATTTTGACCCTTCCAGAAGGAGCAGATGGCTATATGGTATATTGTGATGCTTCAGGTGTTGGACTGGGCTGTGTGTTGATGCAGTACGACAAAGTTGTTGCTTATGCTTCTAGACAGTTGAAGAAGCACGAGAGGAATTACCAACCCATGATCTTAAGTTAGCGGCAGTGATTCATGCCTTGAAGATATGGAGGCACTACTTATATGGTGTCCATGTTGATATCTATACTGATCATAAGAGTCTCCAGTACATCTTTACAAAGAAGGACTTGAACTTGCGTCAGAGGCGATGGTTGGAGAGGCTAAAAGACTATGATGTGGATATTTTATACCATCCCGAGAAGGCTAATGTAGTAGCCCATGCCCTCAGTCACAAATCTATGGGTAGCTTGTCACACGTGCCGCCAGAAAGAAGAGAAATGGTTCGTGAGGTTCATCGATTTGCTAGCCTTGGAGTTTGATTGATAGATTCAGGTGATGCCGGAGTTACTGTTCAAGACACAGCAGTATCATCTTTGGTAGTAGAGATAAAAGACACCCTTTGTGATCACAGGTGATAGAGTACTCAGGTATCGAGGTAGATTGTGTGTCCCTAGTGTTGCTAGACTCCGTCAGCAGATTATGGGGGAGACACATTACTCCCGCTATTCTATTCATCCAGGCTCAACGACAATGTACCATGATCTCAAGGAAGTTTATTGGTGGGATGGTATGAAAAGAGATATAGCAGAATTTGTCACTCAGTGTCTAAATTGTCAGCAGGTCAAAATAGAGCACCAGAAGCCTGGAGGTCTATTGTAGGCTATGGAGATTCCAACATGGAAGTAGGAGGTAATTAATATGGACTTTATTACAGGGTTTCCCTGTACTCAGCGGAAGTGTGATTCGATATGGGTCATAGTTGATAGGCTTACAAAGTCAGCTCATTTTCTACATGTTAGAACTACTTATGTAGTCGAGGATTATGGAAAGCTTTATCTTAAGGAGGTTGTAAGACTTCATCGGGTTCCTTCAGCCATTATTTCAGATAGGGGAGCACAGTTCACAGCCAAATTCTGGAAGTCTTTTCAGCAAGGATTGGGGACTCTGGTGAGTCTTAGTACTGCATTTCACCCCCAGATAGATGGACTGGTGGAGCGTACTATACATACCCTTGAAGATATGCTTAGAGCTTGTGTACTTGACTTTCAAGACAGTTGGGATGATCATTTTCCTCTTATAGAGTTCGCATATAACAACAATTACCATTCCAGTATTCAGATGGCTCCTTATGAGGCCTTAATTCAGCAAGCAGTTGATAAGGTGAAAGTGATTAGAGAGAGGTTGTTAACAGCTCAGAGTCGACAGAAATCCTATGCGGATAATGGGCGACGTAAGCTAGAGTTTGAGATAGGCGACTGGGTGTTCCTAAAAGTTTCGCCTATGAAGGGAGTGATGGGGTTTGGCAAGAAGAGTAAGTTGAGCCCACGATATATTATGCCATATAATATCATTAGTATAGTGGGTACAGTGGCATATGAGCTAGAATTGCCTTTTGAGTTAGAATCGGTACATCCAGTATTTCATGTATCAATGCTTCGTAAGTGTATCGGAGATCCTTTAAGAATTGTACCAGTAGGTGATATTCAGGTGACCGAGCAGTTATTATACGAAGAAGTTCCAGTGGCTATATTGGATAGACAGGTCCGTCGATTACGAACTAAGGATGTAGCCTCCGTTAAAGTCTTGTGGAGGAATAAGAATGTTGAGGAAGTGACTTAGGAAGCGGAAGAGGCAATGAAGAATGAGTACCCGCATTTGTTCCCAGTAGTACAGGAGGTTCAATCTGGGACATCATCGCCCCCAGGTATTATTTCATTTAAGTTATCGTGATTGGTCGTGTGAGGCCATGGTATTGTGTGTTATAGTATGTGGCCCTGTGTGGCATTATTTTGGGTTGTTGCGTACAGGATGGATTAGTATAAGTACAGGGGAAACACTGCCAAAATGTTTATAGCCCAGGGATGTTCGAACATTCGAGGACGAATGTTCCTAAGGGAGGGAGAATGTTACACCTCTCGTGTTCGTAGTAGTAGAACCTATGGTTTCCTAGTCGGGTATGCCCTTGGAATAGGGACCCGAGCCCGAGTTTGGAGGTATAAATTGTCTTACCCTGTGTACAAGGGTACTGGCAGATATTCCTGGCAATTTATAGAGTTGAAAGTTGAACGAATCGAATCGACGTGATCTGAACAGAATCAGAAAATCTGCAGGACACCAGTCCGTTGACGTGCGGCGTTGACAGGATCCCGCAGCCTTGCATCTGCAGGCTCAGGTCGATGGGCCATTGACACGTCGACGGGCCGTTGACCCGCTCGTCGAACCGGACCGCTGTAGTCTATTTGGCTTCCAAGTATAAATAGGTGGTCCACGACCCTATTTCATATTTTTCCTCCTCTCCAAAGCAGAAAACCCTAATATATTCTCTCTCAATATTTTCCATCATGTTAGCGAAGATTTGACAAGACCCGCACCCCGTAAACCCGAGATTGTGAAGAAGAAGGTTGCTTCTAGGCTTTCTTCAAGTTGTGGAGTTTAGGGAGTTGAAATTGAAGTGATTCTTGGGATTCTTGACCCCTCAAGGTATGTAAATAATTTCTACCCTTATATTTAAGTTGGTTATCAAGAGTTTTAGTGTTATTCAGTGAAGAGAAGGTAGTTGTGGAAACGTTAAGTTGATGAAGGGAAATGTAGTGATATATCCTAAGGGAGGGAGAATGTTACACCCCTCGTGTTCGTAGTAGTAGAACCTATAGTTTCCTAGTCGGGTATGCACTTGGAATAGAGACCGGAGCCCGAGTTTGGAGGTATAAAATGTCTTACCCCGTGTACAAGGGTACCAGAAGATATTCCTGGCAATTTATAGAGTTAAAAGTTAAACAAATCGAATCGACGCGATTTGAACTGAATCAGAAAATTTGCAGGACACCAGTCATCGTTGATGGGTCGTCGACATGTTCGACGGACCGTCGACGTGTGGCATCGACAGGATCCCGCAGCCTTGCATCTGCAGTCTCAGGTCAACGAGGCAAGTCGACGGACTGTCGACACGTCGACGGGCCATCGACCCGCTCGTCAAACCGGACCGCTGTAGCCTATTTAACTTCCAAGTATAAATGGGTGGTCCACGACCCTATTTTATATTTTTCCTCCTCTCCACATTAGAAAACCCTAATATATTCTCTCTCAACATTTTCCATCATGTTAGTGAAGATTTGACAAGACCCGAACCCCATGAACCCGATATTGTGAAGAAGAAGGTTGCTTCTAGGTTTTCTTCAAGTTGTGGAGTTTAGGGATTTGAAGTTGAAGTGCTTCTTGGGATTCTTGACTCCTCAAGGTATGTAAATAATTTCTATCCTTATATTTAAGTTGTTTATCAATAGTTTTAGTGTTATTCAGTGAAGAGAAGGTAGTTGTGGAAGTGTTAAGTTGATGAAGGGCAATGTAGTGATATAGGGTTATTTTAAGAGATCATTGGAAACGGTTTTACATATATTTTGATATATATGTGTGTGTGTGTTGTCGTTGTTGATGTGAGTATTGTAGTTGATGCGGGATCGAATGAGAAGTTGGAGAGTGGTAAGCTCGCAAAGGAAATTATTGTCTATAGTTCATTGAGCTTATGCGTATTTGAGATTGGTTAGTAAGCGAAGTAAATAGCCTAATTAAGCCCTATGTTACCTTAATTGTAGATTTAAAAGTTCAAGAGGTAGAGGTTCGGCGATTGGAGATACCCCAAGGTATGTTAAGGTCATTCCTTTCTTCTTTTGGCATGATCCTATGATATGATCCAACAAGCGAGTAAGAAAGTTTCCATATTACTCTACTCTTAGAAGCATTAGAAGTAGTTCAGTCTTTGATGTTCATGTACCCCATTTATGAGTAATCCTTCTATTCATGAGTCCAGTCCTATGTAGCCAGTTTTGTGCATACAACATAGTCATGCATTACATTCATTATTTATTTATGTACATTGACCCGTGACTAGAAGGCGTTATATACGCACACATATCAGGCGTTATATACGCGAATATTAAGTATGAGAAGAGATATAGGTGTTTTATACGCATTACTACTATGATGATGATATTGATTATGGCCACAGAGGAGCCAATATGATATGATGAGATGCCATAGTGGCTACAAGCGTTATATACGCACATACATCAGGCGTTATATTCGCACTCATATAGATGCACGACCATCATTGATAGGTATGGGCATGCATATTATGTGCCCACAGAGGCATTTTCAGTTATGCAGATTTAGGAAGATACTATGTTATACCCTAAAAAAATTCGCGTTACAAGATCGTATACGGCGTGGTACGAGCTGGTAAAAGAGTAAATTTATACAAGGATTAGGTATGAAGAATAGATGATCTGAGTATAAGAATATATGTATGACATTCGGAGACCATAGGAGGGTGAATCGGTCCATATGTTGCTTGATGAAAAGCCCTCGTCACTGTAAGCCAAGTGGGGCCCACACGCTAGGACTTTTATAAAGGACATATGAAGAGATATATGAGTAGTAAATGGAAAGTTGAGAAAGCCCTAACAAGGACCCTTAAGCCAAATATGGGCATAAGCCCTCCAAAAGGACGATTTAAGGAAATATTTTCGGACGATCTGACTTAGAGGGGCCAAAACGACATTATAAGTTTGGAATTTGAAAAACCACCAAGAATGAAAGTTGTAGATAACTGAATTAGATTTCCAACCATAGTTCGTGGTCCCACACACGATATCGGGATCAAGAGTTATGACCTTTTTACTGAACGAACGTGCAGTTAGAAAAATTAGGCCAACGCGATCGCGTTGAAGGAATTTTAAGTCTGTCTAGGCAGAACCTGGACCGCTACTCAAAGGGGCTTACCCCTTATTTTCCTCAACAAACACCCCAAATATTCTCCAAAAATCTGGAGAATTCTCCCCAAAACCCCAAGCCAAATTTCAAGCCTCAACCGGCTATAATTTCTAAATCCCGGTCCAGACGGCGTATAGTTGCGATTACAAAATCGTGTATTGAGGTGTTGTGGCTTAAGATCAAGGTGGATGGGTGAATATATAGCATTCTTATCGAAAGAAAGGTATGAATCTCTTGCTATTAACGTTAAACTTGGTTTATTTACAGAGAAGGAGTTGTTAAATTGTTATAAAATGATCCTGTGATCGAAATATGGGACAAACACCATATGGGATGTTTATGAAGTATTTTGGAGATGTAAATATTATGGTTAATGTTGGTATTGTTGTGATTGTTGTTGGTTGTTGAATTGAGAATTCAAGTTAGGCATATAAACAGGGGAGATGCTGTCCGATTTTAGGCAGAATATAGAATAGTTTGATTTGAAACTTGCAATAAGTGTGTGGCAAAGAGGCTAACGTTAGTGTAAATCCTCTTAATGTAGACTTGCGAGCTCGGACGCATAAGCGTAGCCAATAAGAGGTTGAACATGTATGTTAAGGCTCGTCCCTTTCTTTCAAAGGCATGATTCTTATGTTATGATTCCATAAATGTTTCCAATATCGCCTTGTTTTCAAAAGCTCGAAGTTCATGACTCTTAAAGCCTCTTATGATGTTAAATGGAATATGTTCTATGATGATTGTGTTGATTATTATGATTCTCTTCTTTTGAAACTCTGAAGCTATGATTTTAGGGCATTATGAGAAAATTATTGAGCCATTCCATGAATCTCTTAACTGTACTTATTGTTGATGGTCTCACCTCATGTTACTCGTTCCTTTAAGGTGACATATAGCAAGGATAACGATTCTATTTCCAGTGCTACCTAAATTCATGATTCTCGAGACTCCCGTGACATCGTCGATTTCATCTTGCGATGGTTGATCCTTCAAGGATTGATATGCTGATAATGGTAACGCTACTGATGATGTTGATTTAATTGATGTATTTTTATGTGTATATATGTATGTATGCATTGCATCCCACCGATCAGCTGGGGATAACATCGAGTCCTGCAAGGGCCGAGTACGGATAACATCGAGTCCCGCAAGGGCCGAGTACGGATAACACCGAGTCCCGCAAGGGCCGGGTACGGATAACACCGAGTCCCGAAAGGGCAGGGTATGGATATGATAGATGTATGGATAGTAAGTGTATGCGAATGCATATGTATGTATGTTGTGTATGGATGTGTATGACACACTTTTCGTGTAGACGAGTAGTTTACATGACAGAGATTTTAAGAAGAGTACGATGTATAATTACTTACTTTATCTTATGTTATCTTCACTCTGATATTATACTACTATTCATGCCTTACATACTTAGTACATTTTTCGTACTAACGTCCCTTCTTGTGGATGCTGCGTTCATGCCCGCAGGTGTAGATAGACGAGACAAGGATCTTCCATAGTAGGCTGCCTTCAGATACCAATTCTGATTGGAGAGCTCCATATCTTCCTGGAGCACTGCCGACCCTAGATATATATATATATATATATATATATATATATGTATGTATGATTTTTTTCAGGGTATGTCGGGGGCCCTGTCCCGACTTGTATACTTCAGTCATGTTCATAGAGGCTTTGCAGACAGTTCCTGTGTATAGCTTAGTCATAGTGTGACGATAGTAATGTTGGCATCATGGGCCCAATGTACATATACGTATGCATGATATTATGTTCGCCTTTAGCCTCTCGATCCTATTGTTTCCATTTGAGACACGAGGGATGTAAGTTATAAGTTGGTTCGCTTAGTTTCCGTAAGGTGTCGGGTGCCAATCACGCCCTACAAAGGGTGGGGTGTGACAAATTGGTATCAGAGCAGTTCTGTCCTTGGGTTGTCTGCAATCCGTGTCTAGCAGAGTCCTGTTTATGGGTGTGAAGCCGGCCACATTTACAAACAGGAGGTTGCAGGGCATCTAGGAATCATTGACCTTTCTTTCCATCTTAGATCGTGCGATAGAGCTAGAGTCTAGGAAAGATCGCTTCTGATCATTTTCCTTCAGGTAAGTGCAGACTGACAAGAGATGAAGAGATCAGCTTCAGATGGTGGGGGTGCTAAGAAGGCCCCTAGAGTATATCTGGGACTCCAGGCTCTAGGCTCCAGGACCGAGTTGGAGGAGCCTCAGTTATTCCATTGAGACTAATCCCTCGGAGGACCCAGCAATGATTCCTCCAGAGTTTTGACTCCCAGAGAGGAGGACCCCCCCCCCCCCCCCCCCCCCCCGAGGGCAGTTATGACACAGATACGTCCGAGTATTCTTCTGGGACACCAGAGGAGGAGATTCCCGAGGCCGTACTAGCTTCTCTTATGTAGAGCACTACGTCAGACTAGCCTCCCCGATGAGTGTTATAGATTACTCTAGCCCTCTATCCTGGCCGTCGGTAAACCAGGAGTTACCCGGCTATCTATATCCTTTGGACTCAGATGAGAGAAATAATGAAGGCCAGACGAGCAAATAGTGGGTAGACGATGACGAGGAGCACACTTCACCTTATAGTCCACCAGATCAGACTAGAGAACTATCGGCTACAGGTGTATGAGCCTTTATTGGAACTTTCTATGTTTGTGTAATTGCTATAGACTAGCACTTAACAGCAGTGAGCGAAAATCCAAAGGGGCCGATAACCAAGTGTTTATAAGAAACGGCGACCAGGGTGTTTTAGCCACCATTGGGAATCTGGAAACCTAGGGTGGAAAGTAGTTATACGCATAGGTGAAAGGTGAATATTGAGGATTGAAAAGGACAAAATAGTAATTGTGTAGTCGGAAGACTATGAGACCCTTTCTAATTCGGAGGCAGATGCGTTACGAGAATGGTTTAGATTCCGTTAAGACTTCAACTTGCTCTAGATAATATGATGAAGGCCATGCAGCAAGGTGTGTGCGGCTAAACCAGCTCTAACGCACCGAATTTCATCAGAGTTTCAAGGTTAAGCGTGCTGGGGTGAGAGAAATCCTAAGATGGGTGACCCTCTAGGAAGCGTAAAAGTTCTATAAATTTAGACATAAGAGACAAATGAGAAGTTAGAGTAGCCTAAGGGAAATTGGAGTATTCAGGGTGGTTGGAAACCATAAGAGGTCGCATAGGACGAGGCAGACTAGATCGGTGAAAGGAAAGAAAGTGCATCACAGCTCTAGAACGAGGATGAGTTTGAATAGTGTTTGGAAATACTTTGTAAGCAAGATGTTAGTAAATACATATATATGTAAGTGTATGACATTCCATATGTGGCTGTATCAATGGGTACGTGTATCCCAGCAACCGAAGTTGCGGTATGTGGAAGACATTAAATGAATATGGTAATGAAGTTCAAGTGGCAAAAATGGTACGGATGCTACAAGGTAAGTTGATGTTATTCTTATTGCAAGTCAGAGTTGAAAGGTCTTAATGCAAGAACATCGGGGAAAGAAAGGAAGTGAGTATATATATAGGAAGTGAAGAGATTAGAATGTCTTGAGAAAAGAAGAGAGAAGTGAGAAATGAGAGTGAGTGAAGCCTCCACGAGAGACGACAGGCAAAAAGCACGGGACTATTTGGGTAAAAATTCGAAGGTAGGCATGTGAAGGGGATAAAGTGTGCTAGTATGGAATAAAAGAGGAATGTGTGGGGCTAGAGAATAGATTTTGATAAGTGGGACTAAAAGGATAGTGACCACAACAAGGAATGTGAAGTAAGAGAAAGAATGATTAGGCCTTGCAACGATGTTAAAAGATTTTCAACCCTCGAAAAGTATATGTAAAGGGGTAAATGTGTAGTCATATTGATATGGTTGCCTCGGACGTGGATAAGCTTTCCTAAAGGATGACTTAAGAAAGGAACGAATTCGCACGTTTAAAGGAATATTTCACGAGCTTCAGGGTCGATGCTATAAATAACAATAGAAGAAGTGCGCTCAAGGAGGAAGGAACTCAAAGAAGGTTAGGGATGAAAATAGGGAAGGTATACCAATGGGCTGATCGAAAAAAAAAGAGCATTTAGCAGCAAAGTAACTGGAAATCTTTAACCATGGGAGTAAGAAGGATACTTTAACTAGTTGGCGATAGGAAACCGATCAATCACCGAGATAGGAACGAGGATGATGGGGCGACACCTACGATTAGAAAATGAATGAAATGAGTCAAGAATTTCTGTAAGACCGAGAGATTTGATTACAGAGGAAATAAAATGAAATGTGAGGAACATGTATGGAAGACAACTCGGCCGTAGCATCAGAAAGACAGATGAAGGCTTGATGAACGTGGATGGAGAAAGTGTAAATTGTAAGAATCCCGTGCCAAGAGCAAGAAGTAGTAGGACCCTAGGAAAACCTTGAGGCACAACGCCAACGCAAATACGTAGTTAAGAAGAATTTTGAGTAAGTGAGCTAGATGGGCGAAAGGACTAGTAGTGGATCGAAGGGTATGGAATATTGACAAAATGATATGGTATAGACATAAAGGGAAGAAGAACGCAGGGTAAGAACTCCTAGAGATGTTATAAGCAAAGTCGGGAAGAAAAATGAGGAGTAAGATATAATCGAAGACTTCATAAAGGACGTGGTGAATCTCGATGTCCCCATTAACTTGTGGGTCTAGAAAATCGTTACTTATCAAAGACAGAGGTGTGAAAAGACGGAAAAGAAGGCATCGGAATTGGATCTAAACCTTATAAGTATTCCAATTGAATAAGAAAGTGTAACTAGCAAAAAGATAGATAAGTCAGACCATACGATGGTGAAAACGCGGCCTTGGGAAGATCATGAAGGATGGCAGATAAGTAGTGAAGACGCTGGATACTCGAAGGTTATTGGTATATATGGACCTCCTTAAGGGACGAAGAGTGTCACGACCCAACTAGGGGCCGCGACAGGTACCAGGGGCTAACCACCGAGCACCGCTCGTTCTACTGCTCATCATGCTCATTAACTACTCTTTTATCGATTTTTATACTCGAATCATGAGAAAGTCATGTTTCATTTGTAAACATAAATAGTTTTATATACATAAGCCCTTTAGGCTATCAAAATAATATATATACAATTATACCATAGTGACCCTATCAGACCACATAACCCACACCGTGTATCTACGAGCCTCTACTGAAGTACAAAACGCATAGACGGGACAGGACCCCGTCGAGCCCAACATATACAAATATACACAAAAGAATAACCAAGCACCTCCGGAACAAAAGAGTGCTTTCAATAAGCTAACAGCTCCTACGAATCTGGCTCAACCTCGCCTCCCTGTCTACCTGTGGGCATGAACACAGCGTCCAAAGAAAACGGACGTCAGTACGAATATTGTACTGAGTATGTAAGACAAGAATGAAATAAATATAATATGAGGACCGTGAGCCATAAGAGAAAGATATAGCGTGCAAGAGTGTCATAAACAAATACATTTCGTACATATATCATACTTTACATAATCATAATACACATGTCATCACATCATATATCTTGTCACATTACATGTCTCGTCATATCACTATCCTCATCGTTATCCCGCATCTGGGTAACCATCATACGTCGCCTACTAGTGATGATCATGCTCGGCCCTCTAGGCTCGGTGTAACATCACAGCCCGCCTTAGCGGTGACATGCCCGACCATCTAGGCTCGGTGTAACATCACAGCCCTCCTTAGCGGTGACATGCCCGGCCATCCTGGCGCGGTGGAATTTCATCATCACATAATTAATCATAACCCATCACTATTGCACATTTCATGAACGTATCACAATCTTATCATAGCTTGGCAATTTCATACATAACATAGGCATATTATAAGCTAGCATCATTAATCATCTTATAGACATATCATGATTTAGCATTATTTCACATTTAGCATTAGGAGCACACATTAGACTTTGAAGACAACCATGGCTATGTCGGGGTGACGTAAGGTCGTAAACCCCCAATTATATTATGAACATTTACGAGTACTTTTCCTCACCTTGAAGGAAATAGTGCATAAGGTGAGTGTTACCAATAATGACATCACCAGCGTTATGGGATCATCATTATCATGCTCGTATGTAATTTAGTATATTCAAGGACTCATAAGTTCCATCATATAGGAGGATCATGAAAAGCTCGAAAGATTCATGCCTTTGAAGGAAGGGATAAGCCTTACATACCTTTGACGTTTAACTAAGCTATCACTTGCTTGTTCTCCTTCGATATCACGTTTCTTCCTTCAAGAGAGAATTCGCACTAACGTTAGTTAATTCGACTATAAGGACGTGCTACTATTTCTAGGGAAAATTGGACAGCGCTTCCTTTGTTTATATTACTTTTCCCATATTCTATATCAACTCCCACACGTTCACAACAACATTCACAATATCGCAATCAACAATGATCATTCATATACATTGACCACAATCCACCATTTCTCTTCAATTCCTGCACATTTATGGTTATAGCTTACTATAACGTTTCCTCATATATAATACTTGTTTCATGGTTTAAATGTCATTTATAACGCATTCATAATCACAACACCCCAACATTCATAATTCAACCCAACTACTATCCAACCATGACACTATTCACTCATGAATGACCCATTTCCTATATCTTTTTACAATTCAAGTATCTTAACCTTCCAATACCTTAGACAACATGGTTTAGTCATGAAACTTACCTTAGATAATGGTTGAACAAGCCTTGAATGGAATCACTCCTCTAGCATCAAAACCCTACTTCACTTCCTTTGGGTTTTCTTCAGAGAGATGAACTTTAGATAGGTTTCATACACTTTATTTCGTGGATTTGGTGTTATTAATCATGGATTTCCTTTGGTTTTCTTGTGATGAAGAGTAGAGATCATTCTAGAGGTTTCTAGAGAGATATATCGTGGAAATGAAATAAATTGAATGAGCTTAGGTCTCCTTTTAATGACTTAAAATCTAATCCGGAATGAACAGTGACTGAAGTGCACAGTGGTCATAAACCCAGTTTACGGTCCGTATTCCAGTTTACGGGCCGTATATCGTGGTCGTAGTTAAGCATATCAAAACCAGAAAGGTATGCTAGGGATGATGGTGATTTACGATCGCAGTTTACGGGTTGTATTTCAATTTACGGTCCGTATTCCAAGTCGTATTTAACCATTTAAACATCTGACAGAAAGTTGAAGTTTTGTGAGTTGAAATACGACATGGTGGTTGACGGCCCGTATACCACTTTACGGTCCGTATTTCACTTTACGGTCAACTGGGCCAAAGTGCAAATCTGCGGCTTTCAAGTCTTCAAAACCTATAATTTAGTCATTGAGGAGCATAACCTATCTCTTGTTCCCATTGTCTCTGAAATCTTACTTAAGGTCGTCAAACGTCGTTCCCTTCTCCTTAAAACATCATATACCCGTATTCTCTGTTAGTCCATTCGTTGTACGTTCATGGGGAAATTTCCGAGGTGTAACAAAGAGCATATTAGACTTGAAAAGAACTGGGATGCTCTCAAGCTCCAAAAGAAGAAATTTATTAGCTGGAGGCGTATTGGTATGTCAAGAAGGTATCAGAAAGAAGCAGAAACAAGTTGACAATAAGTGTACCGTGAGACAGACATAGGAAGAAAGTATGGAAGACACCTTAAGAGACTGCTTCACGCCGACATCAGCTACGACATTTCTAGACCATGGTTTGAAACCCCCGTATCGGACAAAAATTGCGACGTACCTAAGTATGCGGTGACATGTCCTAAAAGGGTAATAAAGAGAGCAAGAAAGGTTTCCAAGTCAAATTCACAAGGATGACCAAGAGGATGACGAATCCAAGGATGATAACAAAAAAAGGGATTTTAGCACCGGAAGGGATGACTATTGTAACAAAAGCAACCACGATTAGTAGTTCGGTAATTTCTAAAGAGAGGAAGAACGCTGCTCTTATGAATGAAAATAAAAGAGTTCACTGGATATTAGAAAACATTTCATGGATTACTAATTATATTGAACATGAGAGCATATGCTATGGAGTTATATGAACTATCAACGTGAAGCTATGCCCAACTATAATTGTAAAAAGGCCATATCAGAAAGCCAATAAGGAATAACGATGGGTGAAGTGACTGTCGGTACAAGGAAACTGAAGCTGTATATATATATATATATATATATATATATATATATATATATATATATATATATATATATATATATATATATATATGTTGTAACAGAGTCATAATGGAGTAAGAATTGACGTAGCCCTATGCTTCTAGGTTGTATTGCGAGTTTTGAGGGAAGGAGGTTAAAGAAACAGTTTGTCACACCCCGACTTTACTAGGGTGTGATGGGCACCCGACCCCATATCTGGAGCCGAGCGAACCCGCTAACTCTTGTTACATATAGAAACTCTTGAATCACTTAAGAAAGAAATACATAGTAAGCTCTCCCAATTTGTTTTTTATTTTTTTTATTTTCATAAGTAAAATCTGACATCATATAAGACTCGTGACATGAAACATAATAACATATCGACTGCTGGAGCCGCTTACAGACTGACAACCCAATACCCATTGCTTTTTCTGCAAAGTCTCTAACATAGAACAGAACATCATAGCATATACTTGGACTTGGCAATTCTCCGGGACAAGTGGAGTTCGCCATCTCCGCTGGAACATCTTTAGTAAGGTCTTCTAATCATCTGGGAGTACCTGCGCGGCATGAACGCAGCCCCCGAAGAAGAGGGGTCAGTACGAGTAATGTACTGAGTATGTAAGGCATGAATAGTGACATAATAAAGGAATATACAGTATGAATAATAACGGAATAGACATATGGAGCTTATCTTGGGACAGAAGTAATCTGTACATAGGAATGCCTTTCTGCAGATGTCATGCATGCTTAGTTTCTTTTTCAGGAAAACGGTGTTTCTTATTTACATATACAGAAAATAGAACATTTCAGAAAAATGGTATCCTTTATTCACATTTACAGACGCCGAATACATCGGCTCTCCCACCCCCCTCCCCAACAGTGTCCCAACATATTATGTATAAATATATATATCACATATACAGACGCCGTATCCGGCTCTCCCATATCCCGCGTCCGGGCATCCCGCGTCCGGGACGAAATCCAGCTGAATCAGGTGGTGGTATAACAGTGGCCCTTCCCCTTTCCCCATATACATATACATATACATGTTCACATTCATATACATATGTCATACAATTGGCATGCATGAGAGCCCAAAGAAAGTCATGTGTCCATCGGAGTGACGTAAGGTCGGTGACCTCCGATTACGTTATGGAATAATCATGGTCACTTTGTCTCACCTTGAAGGAACAAGTATTTTAAGGCGAGACTACCAACGGAAAATAGCCTTAAGAGAGAGCATAGAATGAAATCATGGGCATTATATCCGTCAATTCATATGCTTTGAAGTCTTTTAGAAACTAGTGTCATAGCTACGAAATAAAATTAAGGTTCAAGAACTAGTATAACACTTTCATATTTACATTGGATTTTTAGCTCAAGGCTCTTAGTCGTGGAATCATTCTTGTCGTACTTATCATAGGCATATTCTCTTTTCTGACATCATCGTTATCATTATCGTCATGGAAGTATTGTCGTTGGGATAGGTACAGTACTTGTCATTTGGTAATGGAATAAGGATCAAAGGTTTCTTTTGGATTCAGCTTCAAAATAAATCAAATGGAACAATAAGGAAAATTCGGGGACCATGGTCCCACCTCGGGTCAAATGAGGCGGCGTACCAAATTTACATATGTTACATGTCATGGCGTTACTTGTGAGGGTTTTAGGGTAGTCGGGTCCTATTTATGCGAGTTCTAGAGGTTTAGGAAATTCTTCCAACATTTTGCACACTTTTTAGTTCAATTCTACTGATTGAAAAAGAGAAAACTTTAGGCGCGGATTCCGGAGAATAGAGTTGTCCCCGAGGCTCGTATTCGACCTATTATGTCTAAGACATGCCAAAGAAGGAAGGGTGAAGCCTTACATACCTCTTCTGCTTCTTATGCGACTCCAAATCCACGTTCCAAATCCGCCAAAATCTACAAATTGGTCATGTTTACCAAAACTTGGTTAGAGCCTTTAGAAGTTGATTCCTTAAAGTAACGCTTTGTCTGCCGAAATTTCGGCAGCACTTCCCCTGTAAATACACCATCTCCAAAACTTCAACTTAGCCAATTTAATCAACAACAATCCGGGAATTCAACCCGGCCAAACTATCAACAATACAAGCCATTATATTTCAACTTCAATAATTAATTCGGAATGTATTCCAATATTAGTAACTTCTTCCATAATCCACAAATGATTTCAACTTCATTTCAAGTCATGCAACTTTCATTTCCCATCATGAACTTCACAACACAATAACTAAAATATTAAATAAGATCAATTCACTTCAACTTACCAAATCACCCATCACTCGGCCACGACAACTACATGCATATTTTCATAAATTTTTCCATTCATTTCTATTCATTACAACCACAACCAATATACTACATAAATTTAGTCCAACTTTCCTATACAACAAGGCATATCCACGGTCAATACCAAACATATACACGACCGCTTACAACATCCATAATCCACACGTTAACAACATCATTTTCACAAATACAAGAAACCATGTTCATATCATATTCACTTCTAAAACAACCCATACAATCCTCACTTCTACTTGAATCATTAAACCTTCATTTTCATCATAAATCCCACACAACAACAACAATCAAATTGCTAAATAAAATTAATTCATTTGTTCTACACCATGGAACCATATTCGGCCAACACCATACATACATATTTTCATGAATTTCATTCATTTCATTCATTTCTTCACTCTACAATACACATGAACTATTTATAACATATGAAAAGATGATTAAAACTCACCTTCTTCACTTAGTTCTTCACATGGCTAGGGCTTGAGATTGCAAGAATAAATAGTTTTCTTGCTCCAACAACCACTCCATGTTAATTAGGGCCTTCAACTTGCTTGGAATACTAGAAGGAAATGATTTTTCTCCATCAATCTCCATGGCTCAATTTTTCCCCAACTTGGCCGAGCACCCCTATGTTCTTTCTTCTTCTTCTTTGCTTTTTCTTTCTCCAACTCTCTAGAATGCTTATGGAATTTATGACTAATATGGTATATATATATATATATGTAGCTCCTCCAACATGTGAGGGGCACATGCTTCCTTCTAGAGAATTCTTGCCTTTTTCTTGAAATTTCCTTAGAATTAATCAAAGAAGACCATTTGTCTTCTTGAAGAAGCTTTGACCCATACATTTTTATAATTTACAATTAGCCCCCATAAATTAAGAATTGTGGACATATGTTGATGCCACACGGCCAACATGAATTTTCAAGAGTTTTTTTTTTTTTGAACTCTTCGTGCAATTACCATTTTGCCCCTAAGCTTCCACATTATTTCCATTGATCATTTTGCGAATTTCTCTTTTTGCCCTTAACCTCTCTCAATATTTTCACACTAATAATAATCATGAATAATATTTACAACAACTCGTTCATTAAAATATTTTTTGAAAATGGTCTCGCCCTTAACTTTCCACGACGACTTTGGAACTTCCAAACACACAAGCTACGGGCTATAACACAGTTGTGGCAGGAAGCTAAAGAAACAGTTGTGGCAGGAGCCTAAGGATTTAGCTTGAACTCGAATTATAAGTTTGCCATAAATGTAACTGTACTGCGAAGGGTAATAAATGGCGAAGAAACATTACGTCTTCCGGATATCGGTATAACTGGCCTTTGAAAGGAACACAACCATTATGCACATTAGCGACAAAGTAATGTTGAATAAGCAATTGGAATGTAAGGGTAAGAGAGACAGTGACAGGAATGTAAAGGAATAGGGAGCCTGACTAACAAGCTACCAGAAGTCGGTACACTGCATACTTAAAAATCAACGAGTATAAAAGGATAGCCCGAGATGGTACCGAAGGAGTAAACGCAAAGAGGACGCCATATATGAGAAAGGTAGTTGCCCACTAACAAGGAAACAAGAAGCGAGAAAAAGATAATACTTATAGGATGACGAATAGTTACGGCACGGCAAGTCCAGGCTACAATAAGGAGGACAGAGCGAGAGCGAGATACTAGTTGAATTCCGATCATGTACATAAGGGCAAAGAAGTGAAAGAAGTTGACTGAAGGAAATAAAAGGGTTAAGGAAGAATGAGAAGAGACTGACCCAAGTTCTAGTTTAAGCAACTGGTAATCGGACCCTAAAGGGAGAACAACTGTTCTAAGGAATTAAAGATGATTTTGTGGATTGGCAGTACTGTAACATTCGAGGAAGAATGTTGCTAAGGGGGGAAGGATGTTACACCCGGGAAAATTTCGCGTTACAAGATCGTAGATGGTGTGGTACGAGCTCAGAAACGAGTAAGCTTATACAAGGATTAGGGATGAATATTAGATGATCTGAGTATAAGAATACATATATGTATGACATTTGGAGACCATGGGAGGGTGAATCGGTCCATATGTTGCTTCATGAAAAGCCCTTGTCACTGTAAGCCAAGTAGGGCCCACATGCCGAGACTTTTATAAAGGAAATATGAAGAGATATATGAGTAGTAAATGGAAAGTTGAGCAAGTCCTAAGAAGGACCCTTAAGCCAAATACGGGTATAAGCCCTCCAAAAGGGCGATTTAAGGAAACATTTTCGGATGATCTGACTTAGAGGGGCCAAAACGACATTATAAGTTTGGAATTTGGAAAACCACCAAGAACGAAAGTTGTAGATAATTGAATTAGATTTCTAACCATAGGTTGTGGGCCCTTACTGAACAAACGCGCAATCAGAAAAATTTAGGCCTGCGAGAACGTGCCCAAAGGGGGCGCGATCGCGCTGAAGGAATTTTAAGTCGGTCCAGGCAGAACCTAGACCGCTATTTAAAGGGGATTACCCCTTATTTTCCTCAAAAAACACCTCAAATATTCTCCAAAAATCTGGAGAATTCTCCCCAAAACCCCAAGCCAAATTTTAAGCCTAAACCAGCTATAATTTCCAAATCCCGATCCAGACGGCGTATAGTTGCGATTACAAAATCATGTATTGAGGTGTTGTGTCTTAAGCTCAAGGTTGAGGATTTAAGATATAGCATTCTTATCGAAAGAAAGGTATGAATCTCTTGCTATTAACGTTAATCTTGGTTTATTTACAGAGAAGGAGCTGTTAAATTGTTATAAAATGATCCTGTGATGGAAATATGGGATGTTTATGAAATATTTTGGAGTTGGAAATATTATGGTTAATGTTGGTATTTTTGTGATTGTTGTTGGTTTTTGAATTGAGAATTCGGGTTAGGCATATAAATAGCGGAGATGCTGCAGATTTTCGGCTGAATATAGAATAGTTTGATTTGAAAATTGGAATAAGTGTGCGGTAAAGAGGCTAACGTTAGTGTAAATCCTCTTAAATTTAGACTTGCAAGCTCGGACGCATAAGCGTAGCCAATAGGAGGTTGAACAGGTATGTTATGGCTCGTCCCTTTCTTTCAAAGGCATGATTCTTATGTTATGATTCCATAACCGCCTTGTTTTCAAAAGCTCGAAGTTCCTGACTCTTAAAGCCTCTTATGATGTTAAATGGAATATTTTCTATGATGATTGTGTTGATTATGATGATTATCTTCTTTTGAAACTCTGAAGCTATGATTTGAGGGGATTATGAGATTATTGAGCCATTGCATGAATTTCTTAACTGTACTTATTGTTGATGGTCTCAACTCATGTTACTCATTCCTTTGAGGTGAGATATAGCGAGGATAACGATTCTATTTCCAGTGCTACCTAAGTTCATGATTCTTGAGACTCCCATGACATCGTCGATTTCATCTTGCGATGGTTGATCCTTCAAGGATTGATATGATGATAATGGTAACGCTAATGATGATGTTGATTTCATTTACGTATTTTTATGTGTATGTATGTATGCATTGCATCCCACTGATCAGCTAGGGATAACATCGAGTCCCGCAAGGGCCGAGTACGGATAACATCGAGTCCCGCAAGGGCCGAGTACGGATAACACCGAGTCCCGAAAGGGCTTGGTACGAATAACACCGAGTCTCGAAAGGGCCGGGTACGGATATAACAGATGTATGTATAGTAAGTGTATGTGAATACATATGTATGTATGTTGTGTATGGATGTGTATGACATGTTTTTCCTATAGACGAGTAGTTTACATGACAGAGATTTTAAGAAGTGTACGAGGTATAATTACTTACTTTATATTATGTTATCTTCACTCTGATATTATACTACTATCCATGCCTTACATACTCAGTACATTGTTCATACTGACATCCCTTCTTGTGGACGCTGCGTTCATGCCCGCAGGTGTAGATAGACGAGACAAGGATCTTCCATAGTAGGCTGGCTTCAGATACCAGTTCTGATTGGGGAGGTCTATCTCTTCCTAGAGCACTGCCGACCCTATATATATATATATATATGATTTTGTTCAGGGTATGTCAAGGGCCCTGTCCCGACTTCTATACTTCAGTCATGTTCATAGAGGTTTTGCAGACAGTTCCTGTGTACAGCTTAGTCATAGTGTGACGATAGTAATGTTGGCATCATGGGCCCAATGTACATATACGTATGCATGATATTATGTTCGCATTTAGCCTCTCGATCCTATTGTTTCCATTTGAGACACGAGGGATGTAAGTTATAAGTTGGTTCGCTCGGTTTCCGCAAGGTGTCGGGTGCCAATCACGCCCTACCAAGGGTACCCCTAGTGCTTCTAAGAGTGGAGTAATATGGAAGCTCGTTTACACATTTGTTTGCTTATATCATAAGATCATGCCAAAATGAAAGAAAGCATAGCCTTAACATACCTTATTGGCTTTTCAAGCTAGCTGTGCTACTATCCTGAGCTTGATAAATCTACACATAAGACCAAGTACCAATTATTAAACTAGAACATACTCATATACCAACCTTAATCTAGTTTACAACTTTACGTAATTCGGGCAACATCTCCTTTGTAAACTTAATAATCCTTCAAGGCTGAGGTACCCCTAGTGCTTCTAAGAGTGGAGTAATATGGAAGCTTGTTTACACGTTTGTTTGCTTATATCATAAGATCATGCCAAAATGAAAGAAAGGATAGCCTTAACATACCTTATTGGCTTTTCAAGCTAGCTATGCTACTATCCTGAGCTTGATAAATCTACACACAAGACCAAGTACCAATTATTAAACTAGAATGTACTCATATACCAACCCTAATCTAGTTTACAACTTTACGCAATTCGGGCAGCATCTCCTCTGGAAGCATAAAAATCCTTCAATTCCAATTCAACCCAACCATCAACAAAAACATGAACATTATAAATATCAACTCCTACATATCAAAATATAATCAATTCTACTCCAAATTCTCTCCCAAAACAGCCCCTTGTCTCAACTTGACCCTTATTCAACTTACTACTTTCATAACTATGTTTCCTTACTTAAAACACTAAAATTCGAGATACTTAACTCAAACACAAAGGTAATAATCACATACATACGTTGAAGGAACTAGGATACCAAGAATCAAACTCTAACTCCAATTCCGAAGCTCACCAACTTCAAAGAAACCCTAGGAAAAACTTTTATCTCCACTAGCTCGGGTTTACAGGGCTCGGATCTTGCAAAAATTCATCCAATATAATAGAAAGTGGTGAGAGGAGATATTTAAGGGTTTTATCTGTTCTGGGAATGGGAAATAATATGGAATAAATAGGGGACTAAATATTTATAGATGGAACTAGAAAGTTCCAGTGATAACGGTCTACAGAAGGGTCGACGACCCGTTGACGTGTCCACGGTCCATCAATTTGCTTCATCGATTTTCACCTACAGATTCAGAGGTTGCCTTAATGTCGACGGCGCGTATCGACAGGCCGCCGACATGTCGACGGCCCGTAAACAATGACTGGTGTCTGCAAGTTTTCCTGAGTCGTCCTAACTCGCGTTGATTTGATTCGTTCAACTTCTGATCCTTTAAATTGCAAGGAACACATACTTATACTCCGGTAGATGGGGTAAAACACTTAATATCTCAAAACTCGGGTGCGGATCTCCATTCTAAGGGCATACTCAAATGAAAATGGTGGGTTTTCTTACGACGAAAACAAGATGTGTAACATTGAAGTCGCAAGTTGATACAAAATACACAGTTCATTGATGTATGTAACGAAGACACTTTCCTAAAGACCGAGCGTGTATGTAACGAACAAAAGGAGGAATATTAACAATCAGGGCATATTTTAAAAAAAAAACAATTGTACTAGATACCGTCGTAGTAATGAAAGGGGAGAGAAAGTAATAGGAGAAATATGATTTCTTGAAGGACGACAAGGAAAATTGTCACGACCCAACCCCGTGGGCCGCGACTGGTATCCTAGTTGGATACCCATACGTACCTGCTTAACCGAATTTCGTACCATACAATTTTTTTTTTAAACAGATGTGTACAGAATCAGGCCGATACAGATGCGGCGCGCGCGAACATATACATACCTGAACATACAGAAATTTACAGACAAGCCGATGAGGCTAACATACAGATGGAGTCACAAAATCGTTCGTACTTACCTAAACAGATGAAACCCGTAACCCACATATCTATCTACAGGCCTCTACAGACATACAGAATCAGATGACGGGACAGGGCCCCGCCGTACCCCAAAATACCATACATACAGAGTCTACAGATGACAGAGGATATATACCAAAAGTATTTGCTCCGGATCAAAGGAGCTCTTCCAAAACAGCAGAATTGATGCCCTAAACCGGCGGCGTATCTCCAGGTGCGTCTGTACCTGCGGGCATGTAACGCATCCCCCGAAGAACCGGGGGTCAGTATGAAAAATGTACCGAGTATGTAAAGCAGAAACATAACAAACATAATCATAGTCTGAACCGGAAGCATATATATATAGCTGACAGAACCATAAGTCAAACGGACGGACGGAATCATAATCCCGACAGACGGACAGAATCATAGTTCAGACAGACAGATAGAATCGTAAACCATACGGACATACAGAATCAGAATCCATACGGACATACAGACAAAATCGTAATCCAGACGGACGGACATAATTATGCATGCAGAGTCATACAGAGTTATACAGAATCATACAGAGTCATACAGAATCATACAGAAGCATGTGCTTATATAAATGCTGATGGCACATGCATACATACATACAGATCCCGGCCCTGTCTGGGGGCACAGTAACAGAACCCGACCCTCTTAGTACGGGACGCGGTGGACAGACAGAATCAGATCAGATCATATGCCATCCTGGCCGCCATCCCCATACACAGATCATAATATCATACAAATATAAACAGATCCCGGCCCGCACATCGAGGGACGCGGTGAACAATGTAGAGGAATATGCACGATAACAGAACCTGGCTCGGGACGCAGTGAAGGAATGCATTGAGACAGCCACGAACAGATTAATGCGAAACCACATACATACAGACTCAACATACAGACTCAATCAAACTGAAGGGTGCCAAACTGTTATATCCTGCATTTTCGAACGTCGAATTATTTGTAAGCTGAGGTGGGGCCCACACATCAATATTTTTTTTGGGACATGTGAAAAGTTATATGAATCGTATATGTAAAGTTAAACACAACCCGTGAAGGGCCCTGGGGCCAAATCAAAGTGGAAGCCCTCCAAACGAATATTTTTAAGAAAACGTTTTCGGATGACCTTACTTGGAGGGGCAAAAACGGCATTATAAGTTTAGAATTTGGGAAAATGCCCAGAGATAAAAGTTGTAGATAATTGAAATAGCTTTCCAACGGTAGGTCGTGGGCTCCCAGGCGACGTCGGTACAAGGAGATATGGACATGTTAAGGTGGAAAGGTCAAGCTGGGCAGTGAAATGGGCCCAACCCGATTCCAATCCGGGTCAGGCCCATTTCCTTATTATTTAAGGGAGTTTTCAGCCTCCTCCTCCACATTTCAGATCAGAAAAGATCCAGAAAATTCCATTAGAGAGAGAGAGAAAACTTCAAGGCTAAGAAGGTCATTTTGATCAAAATCCGAGCTCCGAATCCCGAACCTCATGAAGAGAAAAACGTTGTACTTTGCGTTGCCTTCAATTTGAGATAAATATTGGTCTTGGGGGATGAAATTTTCGTGGTGGATCTTCTGATAAGGTATTTATAAAATTCCTTTTATGTTATTAAAGTGTTTATTTAGAGTTTTAACGAATTAGAACGGAGAAAACAACATTATAAACTCGTTTGTTGTTTTGTTGAAATTTATGGATGAGGGGCTGTTTTAATTGAAATTGATGGACTGATTTGAATTAATATTTTGGTTGTTTTAATCATGGATTATGTGAGGAGAGTGAAGGAACTTAATGGTTATTAAGTTGTTGTAGGAAAACATACAACTTTGTTATGGTTTATGTAAAAATGGAAATGAGAGTATCAAGAGGAAAATTATGATTATTGTGGATGAATTTGGAAGATGGAAATGTATAATGAACTTGTATGTTGAATTGAAGGTTAGGAAAAATTGAAAAAGTAGTGGCTTAATGGAAAGTTTGAATGTTCGCATACCTTATGAATATTGGGTGAAAATGGTATGGATGCTTCCGATGTATGTTGTAATGAATTTGGTGGGTGATGAATATCAAAATAACAAGTTTGGTTTGGAAATGTAAGTTTGAAACGAAAGATGTGTCGTTATGCCAAAACGATGGCTAGTGATGCCATAGTGTGTGTTTTAATGTCTGTTGTTGTTTTTGCTGTTGTTCTAGGTTGTTGTGTAGTGAATTAAGCCGAGCTAAGTCTCGGGGATGTCTTATATACAGAGGAAATGCTGCCGAAATTTCGGTAGGCAAACATGTGTTAAGTTGGATTATTGAAAAGTTTGAAACTAACAAATGGTAAACTTGACCATTTCTAGATTTTGGACGAGATTGGGATCGACGCCAAGCGAGCGTAAGGCGCTATCGAGGTATGTGATGCATTTTCCTTTGTTCCTAGGCATGTTCTGGATGTGATAGGCTCGGCCGCGAGCCTTAAGTATGACTCCGTTCCCCGGAATTCGAGACGGAAAACCGCTCCAATTCCTTCAATTCAATTGAAGCTATTTTCTTACAAATTGCCTTTAAAGTGAATTTTTGTACAAAACTCCCCTAAACGGAGTCGGAACACTTCCAAATGATTATGGATGACCTCATAAGGTCTATTAGCGATAATTTACATATGTTGCCTCGAGTTGGTCCGAGGCGGGCCCGCAAGGCCCGATATCTTCTGTAATACTTTAAATACTTCCGTTTTGTCCGATTTTCTCAGAAACCATCTGAACTATTATTTTGATTATGATACAACTATTTTTATGAAATTCTTATAAAATAACTTCTGAACATCTGAGAATCCGATTCTGATAATAATCTGTCGTGCCTTCCCAAGTAGGATATAGGCGCGTACTATGCATACTATCCGTATACTCTGATTTTGGCTCGCCGTTTGGCACCCTTTAGTCTGATTGAGTCTGTATGTATGTGGTTTCCCATGGATCTGTTCGTGGCTGTCTCAATGCATTCCTTCACTGCGTCCCGGGCCAGGTTCTGTTATCGTTCATATTTCTCTGCATTGTTCACCGCGTCCCTCGGCGTACGGGCCGGGATCTGTATGTCTGTATGATACTATGATCTGTGTATGGGGATGGCGGCCAGGATGGCATATGATCTGATCTGATTCTGTCTGTCCACCGCGTCCCGTACTAAGAGGGCCGGGTTCTGTTTACCGCGCCCCCAGACAGGGCCGGGATCTGTATGTCTGTATGCATGTGCCATCAGTATGTATATAAGCACATGCCTCTGTATGATTCTGTATGATTCAGTATGACTCTGCACTACACTGCATGCATAATTCTGTCAGGTATACTTCTGTCTATCCGTCTGAACTACGACTATGTTTGTATGTCCGTATGGATTCTGATTCTGTATGTCCGTATGGATTCCGATTCTGTATGTCCGTATGGATTCTGATTCTGTCTGTCTGGACCATGATTATGTCCGTCTGTCGGGACTATGACTCTGTCTGTCCGGCTTATGAGCCAGTCTAGTATATTTATGCGCTTCCGGTCCAGATCATGATTGTGTTTGATATATTTCTGCTTTACATACTCGGTACATTTTTGTACTGACCCCCGGTTCTTCGGGGGCTGCGTTACATGCCCGCAGGTACGGACGCACTCGGTGACACGCCGCCAGTCTAGGGCACAGGTTCTGCTATCTTGAAGAGCTCCTTTTGATTCGGAGCATGTACTTTGGTATATATATCTTTTGTTTTCCGTATGTTCTGTATGTATGGAAGTTCTGGGTACGGCGGGGCCCTGTCCCGTCATATGATTCTGTATGTCTGTAGAGGCCTGTAGATAGATGTGTGGGTTACGAGTTTCGTCTGTATGTTAGCCTAATCGGCTTATCTGTAAATGTCTGCATGTTCAGGTATATATATATGTTTGCGCGCGTGCCGTATCTGTATCGGCCTAGTTCTGTAATATCCGTTTGAAAAAAAAAATCTATACGATACGAAATTCGGTCAGGTAGGTATGTACGGGTACCCAGCTAGGGTGCCAGTCGCGGCCCACGGGGTTGGGTCGTGACAGAAGTGGTATCAGAGCGGTTAGTCCTCGGAATGTCTACAGGCCGTGTCTAGTAGAGTCTTGTTTATCGATGTGTTGTGCACCACATCTATAAACAGGAAGCTACAGGGCATCTAGGATGTTACCCTTCTTTGAATCTTAGATCATGCGATAGAGCCAGCTGTAGGATATGAATTCCTTTCGACTAACTTTTAATTTCAGCCAAAGGACGGCATCGACAGAAGGCAATGGCTGATGATATTGGAGGCCACACAGTACTCAGGTAAGCAATAATATGAAAGCTGTGTGTCGGAGAAGTTGTTTGATGTGTGGTAGAAATATAAAGTTGTAGATTGAACAGAAAAGTGAACAGGAAGGAGCCTCCGATGTTTTTCGAGTTGGGCATGTGAGGTAAGCCTCGACATCTGTATAATTTTATCTGTAATTGTTAGCCCCGTGTGGCTACGAGACGACATGATATGATGTATATATATATATGCGTATATGTGTTGGCCCTGTGAGGCATGGTTGGTATTTCTTGTGTACAGGTTTCGGATAGTAAGAAATACAGAGGAACCTCTGCCCAAATTTTTTTCCAGAGATATGGAAGTAAATATATATAAAGTAAGTACAAACAGGTTCCGCGATACTTGTCGGAATTTAGTTTTCTTCTGTCGGTGGTTGGAGAGCACCTTATGGTGATATTTTATCAGATTTCACCGACTATTTGGAGACGGAATTCGTGGGACGAAGACTTAAATCTGTGGCCTGTCTGTAATTGTATGTATATGTGTATGAAAGTGAATATCAGAGATTCAGAAAGGCAATATGGTAATTGTGCAACTTAGCCGGGGGTGGGACCCGCTACAAAAATTTTCCGAAAATTTGCTAAGACCCCGATTTGCCCTAAAATTATGTGACAAAGGTCCTGCAGGGCAATTGACGAAATTATATCAGCCCTAACGCGTCAAAATGCATGAAAGTTTCGGGGTTAAGCGTGCTCAAGCCAGAGCAATTCTGGGATGGGTGACCCCCCTGGGAAGTAATGCAAAATTTTGCACAAGTGTAAGTATGATAGATATAAATGAAAATTTGGGGTAATCTAAAGGAAAAGAGAATGTGTGGAGTAATTAGTGCCCTTACAGGAGTCGCGCAGAACGAGGTGGACTAAATGGGCAAAAAGAAAAGGTGCAACACCGCTCGGGAAATTGAGCGGATTTGAATAACAGTCAGAGACGTTCGCCAGTAAGATACTAGTAAATATATCTGTATGTGTGTATGTGTGTGTATAATTTTCGTTTGGTGCCCATATGGATCAAGAGCCGAGTCCCAGCAACTAATGTTGTGATAGACGAAAGGTTTTACTAAACCGAATACATGAAACGACGCGGAGACGGGGATTCGAATGTCATCAAAGGATAGAAAAACCCCTATTCCATTATAACTCGGTCTGGTATGACGATGTCTGAAAAAGAAAATGAGTATGGATAGTAGGAAAGATGAAAGATAAGAAGTGTGAATAAGCGGAATCTTTGAAAAGGTCGATAAGCGACACGTAAGACGATTTGTATGATAACTTGGCGAACAAGTTTACAAATAAGGGAAATTTTCATAAAACACTGGAGCCTTAATAGGAGTGATCTGATTCTAATTCAGATCATATCTGTTATACTTCTGCACCCCCGATTCTGATAAGGCTCTGCCTATTACGCCTCTGTACTTCTGAACTCGATTATGTTCCCGTCTAATAAATCTTTGTACATCTGATTCTGAATATTCTGTTTGACACACCCCTATACGATTGACTCTGATTACGAATCTGTCTGACACGCCTCTGTGTGTCTGATTCTGGATATGAATCTGTCTGATACATCTCTGTACGTCTGATTTTGATCATGCGTCTGGCTGATACATCTTCGTATGTCTGATTCTGATTACGACTCTGTCTGATACATTTTTGTACGTCTGATTCTGATTTCGAATATGGCTGATACCTCTTTGTACGTCTGACTCCGATCTCATGTTTGTCCGACATACTTCCGTACATCTGGCTTCGACTATGAATCTGTCTGATATGCTTTTGTGCGTCTGGCTCTAGTTATGAACCTGTTTGATGTAACGTGAAATTATGATAACGTTGTAAGGAACCGAGAAGTGTGACAAGAGGTGAAAGATGTTGATAGCAATCGTAACGTTGAAAGGAATTTTGAAAGAAAGGAAGGAACCTCCCCGAAGTGTCACGAAGCCCCCTGAGGTCAATCGAACATTCGAGGACGAATGTTCTAAAGGGGGGGAGAATGTTATATCCTGCATTTTCGAACGTCGAATTATTTGTAAGCTGAGGTGGGGCCCACACATCAATATTTTTTTTGGGACATGTGAAAAGTTATATGAATCGTATATGTAAAGTTAAACACAACCCGTGAAGGGCCCTGGGGCCAAATCAAAGTGGAAGCCCTCCAAACGAATATTTTTAAGAAAACGTTTTCGGATGACCTGACTTGGAGGGGCAAAAACGGCATTATAAGTTTAGAATTTGGGAAAATGCCCAGAGATAAAAGTTGTAGATAATTGAAATAGCTTTCCAACGGTAGGTCGTGGGCTCCCAGGCGACGTCGGTACAAGGAGATATGGACATTTTAAGGTGGAAAGATCAAGCTGGGCAGTGAAATGGGCCCAACCCGATTCCAATCCGGGTCAGGCCCATTTCCTTATTATTTAAGGGAGTTTTCAGCCTCCTCCTCCACATTTCAGATCAGAAAAGATCCAGAAAATTCCATTAGAGAGAGAGAGAAAACTTCAAGGCTAAGAAGGTCATTTTGATCAAAATCCGAGCTCCGAATCCCGAACCTCATGAAGAGAAAAACGTTGTACGTTGCGTTGCCTTCAATTTGAGATAAATATTGGTCTTGGGGGATGAAATTTTCGTGGTGGATCTTCTGATAAGGTATTTATAAAATTCCTTTTATGTTATTAAAGTGTTTATTTAGAGTTTTAATGAATTAGAACGGAGAAAACAACATTATAAACTCGTTTGTTGTTTTGTTGAAATTTATGGGTGTCACGACCCAACCCCGTGGGCCGCGACCAGTGCCCTAGCTGGGCACCTATACGTACCCGATACCCAAATTAGCTTATTATCAGAATAATAATAACATTAGTGGATGCTACAGAATTTAGCAGAAGAGCAGACTTGGCACACAGAAGCCGATAAGGCTATCATAAAACAAAACATCCGAAACATATGTACAGAACCCACACAGATGTATCCACAGACCTCTACAGAACATATCATAATCATAAGACGGGACAGGGCCCCGTCATACCCTGAACAAAGTACATATCCAGATAGCAGTGACAGACTGTACCAAAAGATGGGCTCTGTAGAAGAGAGCGCCCCAAAATAGCAGAAATGGGATCCTAAACGTGCGGATCAGCAAACCTGTCGTCCGTACCTGCGCGGCATGAAAACGCAGCCCCCGAAGAAAGGGGGTCAGTACGAAATATGTACTGAATATGTAAAGCGGAATCACAGAAGTCAAATCATAATGATTACAGAAAATGGGTACAAAATCCAGAGTGTCAAATGCATATTTCCAAATCAGATAGAATGTGTACATAAACATATGTCATATCATATCATATCATATCCGGTCCCTGTCACGGGACTCGGCAGACAGAATGTGGCCACCCTCCCGACGCTGGTGCCACTATACAGAGGAATCAGAAAAAGGGGCGTGGCCCCGTATCATATAATGTCATATCAAAATGGCCATAACAGATCAGATCAGAATAGGCGGACATGGCACATCATACTCCACAGACCCATGTACGCGTATACCTGCCCCCTCACATCGGGACGCGGCGAACAATGCAGAGAATTACGCTTGACAACATATCCTGGCCCGGGCTCAGTGTGGGAAACATTGGGACATCCACGAATGGAGTAGTGAGAGACTAATGCAATTTAAAAATATAATAAATGTTTTCAAAGACTCGATGAAGCGTATCAAAGACAAACAAATCCAATGCGGTCGGACGGATTCATAATACATGTATTTCGGATATCATAATAAATTACAGAAGTATAACTTTCCCGAAGTCATTCCGAGTGTCAAGATAATTTATAATATTTAATAGAATATTTAAAATAATATTCGTTGAGCGATTAGTAGGGTAATTAAAACATTTCTTTCAAAAATCGCTTAAAAAGGAAGCTTTAACACATTAGGGGCAAAACCGGAAATAGTGGGCCCGCCTCAGAACAAATAAGGCGGCGGGCTCAAATTGTGCCCTCTAAACATATAATATCATCTACGAAGGTTATACAGACATTCTATGACTTTCTGAGTAATTTAGAGCACAATTGCATAATTTCAAAAAAAGCGTATCAAAATGGTTCAATTCTACTGAAGGAAAAACTGAAATTTTGTCTTGCGGATTCCGAGGGCCAAGAGGTCCTTCGAGGCCCGGATCCGACCCTAATACACTAAGGTCATGCCAAGGGAAGAATTGGGTTTGCTTTACATACCTTTCACGCTCCTTAAGCCTTTCCAAACTCACTTCCCGTTTCGTCGAAAAACTGCAATTGGTCAAGTTTACCAATTGTAAGCTATGAATACCAAAGTTCCAACTTAATGCATATTTGGCTACCGAAATTTCGGCAGCACTTCCCCTATACATATAGCACCCCGAGAATTTAACTCGGCTATAAATCATCAACAACAACCCAAATGACAACATCAATATCAACAATGAATCATTAAAAACGCAAATATCCTTCAACTAGTCATTTTTCTCACTAGTTGACATAATCTTCAATTCAACCCAAACTTTCACTAATATCAATAATTTCACATTCATCAACAATCAAGATCATCACCATATAGTTCTAGAAACATTTCATATCGTTTTCCTCAAGTTATACACTCGATATACATAATATACCATTTTCCGCCAAAGTCATAACTTATGCAAAACATCAAATCTTTGGCATACAACTTCATAACATGTTTCCAACTTCCAAATTCATCAATGATCATCACAACCCAAAACCAAACAACTTCGTTTCCTTAATGTCGGAAAATCATACTAAAACGACATAAGTTTCTACATTCCAATTCAATACAAACTTATATCATTCTAACTCCAATTACATACCAAGCATTACAACAACACTCCAATACACTAAACAACTTAATTCATTTCTATTCCAAATGCAATATACCACACGGCCATATGCTTATTTTTCCATATCAACTAAATTCATGCTACTTTCAATTCCCATATGCATTTCATCACAATCACAACTAGAATATAACATGAATTCTATACATTTTGGCTATACAACATATATATACACACGGCTACACCTCCAATTCCAAACCCACATTACAAACTTCCATTTTTCCATATAATCAACACATTTCTACATTCTACAACACAATCAAAACTTCATAACACAATAAAAAGGTAGAAATTCTTACCTTTTCTTCAAGTCTTCTTCACTTGGAGATATGCTCACCTTGGTGATTCTAATGCTCCCCACTCCAATCCAACTATACCAAGTTACAAACGAACCTTGACTTAGTAGGAAAACAACAAGAATTGAATTTTTGGAGCAATATTTTTGGTAGCTATTTTTCCTAGCCAAACCCGAAACCCCCCTTTTTTTCCTCTTGTTCTTGACTTCTTTCTTGCTTATTTTTTTCTAAGTCTCTTAATGCCTTAAGTCTTCTAATGTCTATCATTTAAAGACTTGGTCACATGACCAAGCACATGACCAAGTAGTGGGCTTGGATCATGGCCTTAAGTTAATTAATCCATGGAAATTTAGTACAACTATTTGGGCTTGGGCCACCATGGCCGGCCACTCCAATGCATTGGGCCTTAAATTCCATTCCATTATTTTTGGCCCAATGACTTATAGTCCACGTTTTGTAATTCCCGAAACTAATTTCCAAAATTCCAAAATTACCCTTAGCCTTATCCCACACTTTCATGACTCTAATCTTTCATGCATAACCCTTATGTACAACAAAATATCAAATTTGACTTTATATCTCAAGAATCCAATATAATTCAAGTCTTTCCAAACGTGTGAAAACACGAGTTATAACATCCTCCCCCCCTTTAGAACATTCGTCCTCGAATGTAAAGTTAATCTTATAGGGTTGAAAAAAATACTCTGGGGAGTTCATGCTTACAGACAACACATATGACATACGATTTATATTGAAATGGACTTAAGCAGGGATTCGAGGTTACCTGTGGGCACAGGGAACAGATGAGGATATTTCTTCTTCATTTCTTCCTCAGACTCCCAGGTCATTTCCTCCCGGTTATCATTCCGCCACAGTACCTTAACGGAGGCCACATCTTTATTCCGGAGCCTCCTTACTTGACGATCCAAGATAGATACGGGCTGCTCCTCGTACGATAACTGCTCCGTCACCTGAATATCATCAGCAGTGAATACTCTGGAAGGGTCACCAATGCATCTGCGAAGCATAGAGACATGGAATACCGGATGTACCGCTTCTAAATCAGATGGCAAATCTAACTCATAGGCGACATTTCCAACCTTCCGAAGAATCTGATAAGGCCCAATATAACGCGGACTGAGCTTACCCTTTCTGCCGAACCGCATCACGCCTTTCATAGGCGATACCTTCAGAAATACCTAGTCGCCTACCTGAAACTCCAACGGTCGACGCCGTTTATCCGCGTATGACTTCTGTCGACTCTGGGCTGCCAACAGTCGCTCTCGAATAAGTTTTACCTTGTCCACGGCCTGCTGGACCATATCTGGGCCAATCAACTCTGACTCGCCAATATCAAACCAGCCAATCGGCGATCTGCATTTCCTGCCATATAGAGCCTCGTACGGAGCCATCTGGATGCTGGAATGGTAACTGTTATTATATGCAAACTCAATCAATGGCAAGTGATCATCCCAGCTGCCTCTGAAATCAATAACGCAGGCCCGCAACATATCCCCCAGCGTCTGTATAGTGCGCTCGGCCTGCCGTAGCTCTGAGGATGAAATGCGGTGCTCAGACTCACCTGAGTCCCTAGTCCCTCCTGAAAAGATCTCCAGAAATGCGCCGTAAACTGGGCGCCTCTGTCAGAAATAATAGATATAGGAACTCCGTGAAGCTTCACAATCTCCTTAATATAGAGCCTGGCATAATCCTCGGCGGAATAGGTAGTCCTGACGGGAAGCAAATGGGCTGATTTCGTCAGCCTATCAACGACGACCCAGATGGAATCATACTTCCGTGGAGTGCGAGGCAATCCTGTAATGAAGTCCATATTAATAACCTCCCACTTCCAAGTCGGGATTTCCATCTCCTGCAACAGTCCACCCGGCTTCTGATGCTCAATCTTGACCTGCTGACAATTAGGGCACTGGGCGACGAACTCTGCAATATTCCGCTTCATGCCATCCCACCAGTATAAGCATCGGAGATCATGGTACATCTTCGTAGACCCAGGATGGACCGAGTAGCGGGCATAATGTGCCTCGCTCATAACCTGCTGCCGAAGGCCTGCAATATCAGGTACACACAGCCTGCCTCTGTATAACAAAGTGTCGTCCGGTGAAAACTCGAACGGAGTCTCCTCCTTATCATAGGCTGTGTCCCTGTACCGAGCTAAGATAGGATCTTCATATTGACGCCTTTTAATACCGACCCTGATGGATGACTCAGAAATCCCTCGAACAGAAATCCGTGTATCTCCAGAATCGGCCAGACGAACACCGAGACTAGCCAACTGCTGAATATCACGGGCTATCTCTCTCCTGTCTGGCTGTAAGTCGGCCAAACTGCCCATAGACTTCCGACTGAGTGCATCCGCAACAACATTAGCCTTACCCGGATGATACAGAATATCTACATCGTAATCTTTCAGAAGCTCCAGCCACCTGCGCTGTCGCAAATTAAGCTCTCTCTGCCTGAAAATATACTGGAGACTCTTATGATCAGTATAGATATCCACATGAACGCCATATAAATAGTGTCTCCACATCTTCAGAGCATGAATCACTGCTGCGAGCTCCAGATCGTGGGTAGGATAATTCTTCTCATGCTTTTTGAGCTGCCGGGAAGCATACGCTATAACTCTGCCGTGCTGCATCAATACACAGCCTAACCCCATGCCAGAAGCGTCACAATAAATAACATACCCGTCCGGTCCCTCTGGAAGAGTCAGAACTGGGGCTGTAGTCAGCTTCTCCTTCAGTAACTGGAAGCTCCGTTCACAAGCGTCAGACCACTGGAACTTAGCTCCCTTCTGAGTCAGCCTTGTCAAAGGCGCTGAAATCGAAGCAAACTTCTCCACAAACCTCCTGTAATAACCTGCTAACCCCAGGAAACTGCGTACCTCTGTGGGCGTCGTAGGTTTGGGCCAATTCTTCACGGCCTCAATCTTCTGTGTGTCCACCCGGACACCATCAGCTGCAATAATATGCCCCAAGAAAGCCACTGAAGACAGCCAGAATTCACACTTAGAAAATTTCGCATATAATTTCTGATGCCGGAGTACCCCTAATACCGATCTCAGATGATCTGCGTGCTCCGCCTCAGACCGAGAATAAACCAGGATATCATCAATGAATACAATTACAAACATATCCAAGAATGGCCTGAATACTCGGTTCATCAAATCCATGAATACTGCGGTGGCATTAGTAAGCCCAAAAGACATAACCCTGAACTCGTAATGCCCATATCGGGTCCGGAAAGCTGTCTTAGGGATATCGGCCTCTCGTACTCGCACCTGGTGGTAACCGGATCGAAGATCTATCTTCGTAAAACACTTAGCGCCCTGCAGCTGATCAAACAAATCATCAATCCTGGGGAGGGGGTATTTATTCTTTATAGTTACCTTATTCAGCTGCCGATAATCAATACACATACGCAGCGACCCGTCCTTCTTACGTACAAATAATACCGGGGCTCCCCAAGGCGAAGTACTGGGTCTGATGAAGCCCTTATCCAACAAATCTTTCAGCTGCTCCTTCAACTCCTTTAATTCTGCAGGCGCCATTCTATACGGAGGAATAGAGATAGGCTGAGTGTCTGGGAGTAAGTCAATAGAGAAATCTATTTCCCGCTCTGGAGGAAGACCTGGAAGCTCGTCGGGGAAAACATCTGGAAACTCGTTAATCACGGGGACTGATTGAAGTGTCGGCGTCTCTGCGTCCAAGTCTTGCACCCGTACCAGATGATAGATATAACCCTTTCTAATCATTTTCATTGCCTTAAGGTATGAAATAAACTTACCTTTCGGCGATGCTGTATTTCCAGCCCAATCTAAAACTGGCTCCCCGGGAAACTGGAAGCGAACCACCTTATTCTGGCAGTCAACATTAGCATAACAGGAAGCTAGCCAGTCCATACCCATAATAACATCAAATTCAGTCATATCTAACTCTACCAGATCTGCCTTAGTATCACGGCCACATACAATCACAGAACAGTCTTTATAAACCTGTTTCGCTACAATAAAGTCCCCTATCGGTGTGGCTACCTCAAATGGCTCTATAGGTTCAGACATAATACCAATTTTACCGGCAACAAGAGGTGTAATATATGATAAAGTCGAACCTGGATCAATTAATGCATACACAGACCGAGAGAAGACCAATAAAGTACCTGTAACGACATTAGGAGATGCCTCCTGATCCTGGCGACTGGCCAAAGCATAAATGCGGTTCGAAGGACCGCTAATACCAGAAGCTCCACCACGGCTTCCGCCACGACCCGCTGGTGCTGGAAAACCCTGCCCCGTAGGGCGCATAGCCACTGACGAAGATGAAGACCCAGCGGCTGATCTGGTAGGCTGCGCTGCACCACCCGAACTACCCTTATACGGGCAATCTCTCACAGAATGGCCCTGACAGCCACAAGAAAAGCATGCACCGGTGGCTCTGTAGCACTCTCCCGTATGGTATCTGCCGCAAAAAGAACACTGAACCCTGGGTGGCCTCATCTGACTAGAACCCCTATCTGTCCGCGAACCTGAAGCCCTGGAGCTCTGGCCTGCTCCTGAATACCCTGGGCTATCGAATCTGCGACCTGTAGGCTGGGGGAGGCGCGCTCTGCGCCGGCTGAGATGAAAATCTGCTAGGCTGCTGCGGCTGTTGGGGCTGTCTGCCCGAAAATCTCCAGATGACCTGGCCCTCTTGGGCTGTCTCCGATCCTGGCCACTGTCAGGCTGGTGTCCTCCTCTGCCCCGATCCTCCATACCCTGGGCATGGGCCTGGATACGGGCAATGTCCACACCGGGCTGAGCAGCCAATACTAAGCAGCTATCAACAAAATACCGATCCAGCCCCATAATATATCTGTGCATCCGGTCCGCCATAGTAGCAACCACAGTAGGTGCATATCGGGCCAAGGAATCAAACTCCAAACTATAGTCCCGGATACTGCGGCCCTTCTGCCTCAATAATAAGAATCTATCAGATCTGGCTCGTCGCAACTCTGGGGGCAGAAAATGTCCAAGAAATGCCTGAGAAAAATTGCCCCAAACTGCTGGAGGAGCGCCGTCCCCCCTGGATAGCCCCCATGACTCGTACCAGTTTGCCGCCACATCATATAACCGGTACGAAGCTAACGCGACTGACACTGTCTCGGAAGCATTAATCAAATCTAGAGTGCGTCGCATCTTCCTGATAAACTCCTCAGGATCCTCCTCGGGCTTTGTCCCGAAGAACTCTGGAGGACTACAAGTCAAAAACTCACGGGCTCTCGAACTATCACGTCTGACTGCCCGGTCACCTCCCAGTTCATACCCCTGAACCTGCCCTGCCACAAGTCTAGTCAGCAACTGGACTGCCTCCCTCATAGACTGATCCTCAGTGCCTGGCCGTGGAGCTGGAGGCTCAGGTACTGGAACTGCGGGAGCTGGCGGTGGAGCCGCCCCCCGATCTACGGCTGCGGCCGCCCCAATCTCCTCCACGAGTGGCGGTGTAGACGAACCCTCTGTCTGGGGCAAAGTCCCCGGAGCAATATGTGCCTGGGCCCTGGTAATCCTCTGGACCCGGCTAGTCTCTCCCAAGGCTGCTGACTTGGCCTTTTGGGCCGCGGTTGCCTTTTTTGGAGGCATATCTGCAAATATAGCCACTCGTTAGGGAGGGGTCATCCTGATAACATAGCTCTATCGCACGATCTAAGACAGAAAGAAGGGTAGTATCCTAAATGCCCTGTATCCTCCTGTTTATAGGCGTGGTGCACAACACACCGATAAACAAGACTCTACTAGACACGGTCTGTGGACATTCCGAGGACGAACTACTCTGATACCACTTTTGTCACGACCCAACCCCGTGGGCCGCGACCAGTGCCCTAGCTGGGCACCTATACGTACCCAATACCCAAATTAGCTTATTATCAGAATAATAATAACATTAGTGGATGCTACAGAATTTAGCAGAAGAGCAGACTTGGCACACAGAAGCCGATAAGGCTATCATAAAACAAAACATCTGAAACATATGTACAGAACCCACACAGATGTATCCACAGACCTCTACAGAACATATCATAATCATAAGACGGGACAGGGCCCCGTCATACCCTGAACAAAGTACATATCCAGATAGCAGTGACAGACTGTACCAAAAGATGGGCTCTGTAGAAGAGAGCGCCCCAAAATAGCAGAAATGGGATCCTAAACGTGCGGATCAGCAAACCTGTCGTCCGTACCTGCGCGGCATGAAAACGCAGCCCCCGAAGAAAGGGGGTCAGTACGAAATATGTACTGAATATGTAAAGCGGAATCACAGAAGTCAAATCATAATGATTACAGAAAATGGGTACAAAATCCAGAGTGTCAAATGCATATTTCCAAATCAGATAGAATGTGTACAGAAACATATGTCATATCATATCATATCATATCCGGTCCCTGTCACGGGACTCGGCAGACAGAATGTGGCCACCCTCCCGACGCTGGTGCCACTATACAGAGGAATCAGAAAAAAGGGCGTGGCCCCGTATCATATAATGTCATATCAAAATGGCCATAACAGATCAGATTAGAATAGGCGGACATGGCACATCATACTCCACAGACCCATGTACGCGTATACCTGCCCCCTCACATCGGGACGCGGCGAACAATGCAGAGAATTACGCTTGACAACATATCCTGGCCCGGGCTCAGTGTGGGAAACATTGGGACATCCACGAATGGAGTAGTGAGAGACTAATGCAATTTAAAAATATAATAAATGTTTTCAAAGACTCGATGAAGCGTATCAAAGACAAACAAATCCAATGGGGTCGGACGGATTCATAATACATGTATTTCGGATATCATAATAAATTACAGAAGTGTAACTTTCCCGAAGTCATTCCGAGTGTCAAGATAATTTATAATATTTAATAGAATATTTAAAATAATATTCGTTGAGCGATTAGTAGGGTAATTAAAACATTTCTTTCAAAAATCGCTTAAAAAGGAAGCTTTAACACATTAGGGGCAAAACCGGAAATAGTGGGCCCGCCTCAGAACAAATAAGGCGGCGGGCTCAAATTGTGCCCTCTAAACATATAATATCATCTACGAAGGTTATACAGACATTCTATGACTTTCTGAGTAATTTAGAGCACAATTGCATAATTTCAGAAAAAGCGTATCAAAATGGTTCAATTCTACTGAAGGAAAAACTGAAATTTTGTCTTGCGGATTCCGAGGGCCAAGAGGTCCTTCGAGGCCCGGATCCGACCCTAATACACTAAGGGCATTCCAAGGGAAGAATTGGGTTTGCTTTACATACCTTTCACGCTCCTTAAGCCTTTCCAAACTCACTTCCCGTTTCGTCGAAAAACTTCAATTGGTCAAGTTTACCAATTGTAAGCTATGAATACCAAAGTTCCAACATAATGCATATTTGGCTACCGAAATTTCGGCAGCACTTCCCCTATACATATAGCACCCCGAGAATTTAACTCGGCTATAAATCATCAACAACAACCCAAACGACAACATCAATATCAACAATGAATCATTAAAAACGCAAATATCCTTCAACTAGTCATTTTTCTCACTAGTTGACATAATCTTCAATTCAACCCAAACTTTCACTAATATCAATAATTTCACATTCATCAACAATCAAGATCATCACCATATAGTTCTAGAAACATTTCATATCGTTTTCCTCAAGTTATACACTCGATATACATAATATACCATTTTCCGCCAAAGTCATAACTTATGCAAAACATCAAATCTTTGGCATACAACTTCATAACATGTTTCCAACTTCCAAATTCATCAATGATCATCACAACCCACAACCAAACAACTTCATTTCCTTAATGTCGGAAAATCATACTAAAACGACATAAGTTTCTACATTCCAATTCAATACAAACTTATATCATTCTAACTCCATTTACATACCAAGCATTACAACAACACTCCAATACACTAAACAACTTAATTCATTTCTATTCCAAATGCAATATACCACACGGCCATATGCTTATTTTTCCATATCAACTAAATTCATCCTACTTTCAATTCCCATATGCATTTCATCACAATCACAACTAGAATATAACATGAATTCTATACATTTTGGCTATACAACATATATATACACACGGCTACACCTCCAATTCCAAACCCACATTACAAACTTCCATTTTTCCATATAATCAACACATTTCTACATTCTACAACACAATCAAAACTTCATAACACAATAAAAAGGTAGAAATTCTTACCTTTTCTTCAAGTCTTCTTCACTTGGAGATATGCTCACCTTGGTGATTCTAATGCTCCCCACTCCAATCCAACTATACCAAGTTACAAAGGAACCTTGACTTAGTAGGAAAACAACAAGAATTGAATTTTTGGAGCAATATTTTTGGTAGCTATTTTTCCTAGCCAAACCCGAAACCCCCCTTTTTTTCCTCTTGTTCTTGACTTCTTTCTTGCTTATTTTTTTCTAAGTCTCTTAATGCCTTAAGTCTTCTAATGTCTATCATTTAAAGACTTGGTCACATGACCAAGCACATGACCAAGTAATGGGCTTGGATCATGGCCTTAAGTTAATTAATCCATGGAAATTTAGTACAAATATTTGGGCTTGGGCCACCATGGCCGGCCACTCCAATGCATTGGGCCTTAAATTCCATTCCATTATTTTTGGCCCAATGACTTATAGTCCACGTTTTGTAATTCCCGAAACTAATTTCCAAAATTCCAAAATTACCCTTAGCCTTATCCCACACTTTCATGACTCTAATCTTTCATGCATAACCCTTATGTACAACAAAATATCAAATTTGACTTTATATCTCAAGAATCCAATATAATTCAAGTCTTTCCAAACGTGTGAAAACACGGGTTATAACAATGGGTGAGGGGTTGTTTTAATTGAAATTGATGGACTGATTTGAATTAATATTTTGGTTGTTTTAATCATGGATTATGTGAGAAGAGTGAAGGAACTTAATGGTTATTAAGTTGTTGTAGGAAAACATACAACTTTGTTATGGTTTATGTAAAAATGGAAATGAAAGTATCAAGAGGAAAATTATGATTATTGTGGATGAATTTGGAAGATGGAAATGTATAATGAACTTGTATGTTGAAAGTTAGGAAAAATTGAAAAAGTAGTGGCTTAATGGAAAGTTTGAATGTTCGCATACCTTATGAATATTGGGTGAAAATGGTATGGATGCTTCCGATGTATGTTGTAATGAATTTGGTGGGTGATGAATATCAAAATAACAAGTTTGGTTTGGAAATGTAAGTTTGAAACGAAAGATGTGTCGTTATGCCGAAACGATGGCTAGTGATGCCATAGTGTGTGTTTTAATGTCTGTTGTTGTTTTTGCTGTTGTTCTGGGTTGTTGTGTAGTGAATTGAGCCGAGCTAAGTCTCGGGGATGTCTTATATACAGAGGAAATGCTGCCGAAATTTCGGTAGGCAAACATGTGTTAAGTTGGATTATTGAAAAGTTTGAAACTAACAAATGGTAAACTTGACCATTTCTAGATTTTGGACGAGATTGGGATCGACGCCAAGTGAGCGTAAGGCGCTATCGAGGTATGTGAAGCATTTTCCTTTGTTCCTAGGCATGTTCTGGATGTGATAGGCTCGGCCGCGAGCCTTAAGTACGACTCCGTTCCCCGGAATTCGAGACGGAAAACCGCTCCAATTCCTTCAATTCAATTGAAGCTATTTTCTTACAAATTGCCTTTAAAGTGAATTTTTGTACAAAACTCCCCTAAACGGAGTCGGAACACTTCCAAACGATTATGGATGACCTCATAAGGTCTATTAGCGATAATTTACATATGTTGCCTCGAGTTGGTCCGAGGCGGGCCCGCAAGGCCCGATATCTTCTGTAATACTTTAAATACTTCCGTTTTGTCCGATTTTCTCAGAAACCATCTGAACTATTATTTTGATTATGATACAACTATTTTTATGAAATTCTTATAAAATAACTTCTGAACATCTGAGAATCCGATTCTGATAATAATCTGTCGTGCCTTCCCAAGTAGGATATAGGCGCGTACTATGCATAATATCCGTATACTCTGATTTTGGCTCGCCGTTTGGCACCCTTTAGTCTGATTGAGTCTGTATGTATGTGGTTTCCCATGGATCTGTTCGTGGCTGTCTCAATGCATTCCTTCACTGCGTCCCGGGCCAGGTTCTGTTATCGTGCATATTTCTCTGCATTGTTCACCGCGTCCCTCGGCGTACGGGCCGGGATCTGTATGTCTGTATGATACTATGATCTGTGTATGGGGATGGCGGCTAGGATGGCATATGATCTGATCTGATTCTGTCTGTCCACCGCGTCCCGTACTAAGAGGGCCGGGTTCTGTTTACCGCGCCCCCAGACAGGGCCGGGATCTGTATGTCTGTATGCATGTGCCATCAGTATGTATATAAGCACATGCCTCTGTATGATTCTGTATGACTCTGCACTACACTGCATGCATAATTCTGTCAGGTATACTTCTGTCTGTCCGTCTGAACTACGACTATGTTTGTATGTCCGTATGGATTCTGATTCTGTATGTCCGTATGGATTCCGATTCTGTATGTCCGTATGGATTCTGATTCTGTCTGTCTGGACCATGATTATGTCCATCTGTCGGGACTATGACTCTGTCTGTCCGGCTTATGAGCCAGTCTAGTATATTTATGCCCTTCCGGTCCAGATCATGATTATGTTTGATATATTTCTGCTTTACATACTCGGTA
The DNA here is from genome assembly GCF_019175385.1 of Lycium barbarum. NCBI lineage: Eukaryota > Viridiplantae > Streptophyta > Magnoliopsida > Solanales > Solanaceae > Lycium > Lycium barbarum. Next base: position 45,812,384 of record NC_083339.1, on the reverse strand, counting down.
CATTTTTGTACTGACCCCCGGTTCTTCGGGGGCTGCGTTACATGCCCGCAGGTACAGGCGCACTCGGTGACACGCCGCCAGTCTAGGGCACAGGTTCTGCTATCTTGAAGAGCTCCTTTTGATTCGGAGCACGTACTTTGGTATATATATCTTTTGTTTTCCGTATGTTCTGTATGTATGGAAGTTCTGGGTACGGCGGGGCCCTGTCCCGTCATATGATTCTGTATGTCTGTAGAGGCCTGTAGATAGATGTATGGGTTACGAGTTTCGTCTATATGTTAGCCTAATCGGCTTATCTGTAAATGTCTGCATGTTCAGGTATATATATATGTTTGTGCGCGTGCCGTATCTGTATCGGCCTACTTCTGTAATATCCGTTTGAAAAAAAAAATCTGTACGATACGAAATTCGGTCAGGTAGGTATGTACGGGTACCCAGCTAGGGTGCCAGTCGCGGCCCACGGGGTTGGGTCGTGACACAAACGATGAGTCAAGTCAGAGTATCCGGATAGTATGCATAATGCGCGCCTATGTCCTACTTGGGAAGGCACGACAGATTATTATCAGGATTAGATTCTCAGATGTCCAGAAATCATTTTGTAGGATTTGCATAAAAATAGTCATTTCATAATCAAAATAATAGTCCAGATGTTTTCTGAGAAAATCGGACACAACCAAAGTAATTAAGGTTATACAGAAGGCATCGGGCCTTGTGGGCCCGCCTCGAACCAACTCGAAGAGACATATGTAAATTACTGATAATAGACTTTATGAGGTCATCCATAATCATTTGGAAGTGTTCCGACTCCATTTAGGAAGGTTTCGTGCAAAATTTCACTTTGAAGGCATTTTATAAGGAAATGGTTTCAATCGTACTGAAGGAATTGGAGCGGATTTCCATCTCGAATTCCGAGGAACGGAGTCGTACTTAAGGCTCGCGGCCGAGCCTATTACATCCAGAACATGCCTAAGAATAAAGGGGAAGGCTTTACATACCTCGATTGCGCCTTACGCTCGCTTGGCTTCAATTCCAATTTCGTCCAAAATCTAGAAATGGTCAAGTTTACCAATTGTTAATTTCAAACTTTAAGACTCCAAACTTAATACATACTTGCCTACCGAAATTTTGGCAGCATTTCCCCTATATATATAACATCCCCGAGACTTAGCTCGGCTTGGTTCATCACCACAACAACCCAGAAACAACATCAATAACAACAACAAGCATAACATAATACACGATATGGCTTTACTAGCCGTCTTTCCGGCATAACGAAACATCTTTCATTTCGACCTTACACTTCCAAACCAATCCTACCATTTTCATGTTCAACACTCATCAAGATCATTACAACATATTTCGGGGGCATATCATACCATTTTCACAAGATATACACAAGATATACGCAATATACAAGTTCCCTACCAAGGGCATATTTCGCCCACAACTTCCAATCTTTTAGCATAAACATCCATAACGTATTCTTACCCTCCAACTTCATCAATGATAACCATAATTTGCATCTTACTACTTTCACTTCCTCATTTACATAATTATAATAAACTTGCATGTTTTCCTACAACAACTTAATAACCATTTTTCCATGACAACAAAGACTATTATCTTTCCATTCACTTCACTACAACACAATTAACATATTAACAAAATTTAGTTCACCTCCCATCATCAACATACACCACACGGCCACATACTATATTCTCCAACTTCCATTAATTCATTCAACTTTCATTTCTAATACAATTCCCACATTAACTATAACTAGATTACAACATAATTTCAAGTCACTATAGACATTCAACATATACATACATACGGCCATACACACACATTCACAACCCACAAGATTTTCATGCTTTTCATTCATTTACACACACTACAACATACATATACCTTCGATAACACAACAAATGCATAAAATCCTTACCTTTCTTCAAGTTCTTCACTTGGGGTTAAGGTTTCTTTCTTCCCAATATAATTATGTCACTCTGTAGAAGACCTTGATCTTAGTAATAATCTCATAAGGAATGAATTTCTGAACCAAGGAATTGGCTCCAAGAATTTTTTTCTTTCTCCCTTCTTTCTCTCCTCTTCACCCGAATTGCCTCTTTTCTTTTTCCTCTTGTTTGTTCTTTGCTTTTCTTGAAGTTTCTAAGGATATAGACGAGTATATATTGGCACATGGAAATTAATTAATTCCATGGGCTTTGGGTCATAAATGGCCGGTTGGGCCTTCCCATTTTGGGCCTCATTTCTCTTTTTTTTTTTATTCCAATTGGCTAAATAATGTGATTCATGGAACAAGTTTCCAAAATTCCAATTTTTGCCCTTGGCCTCCTTTCGTAATTCCACACCAATGTATTCATAACCAACACATTCATATCAAGTAAGGTCCAATTATGGCCTTATTCATTACAAGTCAAGTTATCACAAATTTTTCGAATATGCAAAAATGCCGGATGTAACAAAAATTTTGAAGATATCCTTGATGGAAGATTAGGCTCATCCAAGGCCAGTATGTCTATGAGAATATGTGACCCGCTACATATATGTTCAACTAACCAAATAGATTCAGACGATGAATAGTTACCGCTAAGATTAGTTGTGGAAATTACTTGGAGTATGTACCTACAAGAAAAATGAGAGCTCAATGGGATGTCAAATATTGAGTAGTGGGTTAAACCATAAAGGGGGAGGATGAGACGACAAGTATTGGATCAGAATTATGCTTTGTTAGAAGATGGAAAGATAATGACAAAGGAATTGGAAACTACCTCAAAGGGATATTACGCTAGCGGGCCGATAAAGTGTAAGGACAATTTGATGATAAACATAACCAGTCAGGCATATGCATGACTAAGTAAAGATTAAGAGATAGCACTTCAAGGAAGAAATTACTCAAAATTTCAAGATAAGGGTGTAATAGGAAGTTAAATAATGAAGAAACAAAGAAGGATTGAGTATGATGGTACTCGAAGTAAATAATAGACTAAGATAAAAAAAAGTAAAGTGAAATAGCCACGGCGAGCTAATCGCGTGGATACAAAGTTCTAGCATCGCATACCGTTTAGGAAAGCATTGTATAGGGAAAGCCCTAAAGGCAAAAGCATTCGTGTCAGAATCTAGTAACGTCTTTGTTGAAGGAAGGATACAGAGTTAACGATAGAATAAGGCTAAAATGAGAATGAACTAGTCTAAGGAACGAGACTATTTTACGGTAACAGCCTACGATGAAAAAGAATAAGTGTGTATGATTATCTGGAAGCGAAAGCTTATAGACGATACGAGGATTCCAAGCATAGAATATTCACCATGTAAAAGAGTTAAGTCGTATTGTAAGTAAATAGAATAAGATGGACCTAAAGGAGGAACTAAAGGCTATAGCAGTAGTGAAGAGAATAATGAGGAGCAAGTTCATGTAAGACAGCTTCATGACATTAAAATGAATAAGGATGGATCTAGTATCAGAATGGATACTTTTATTCTAGAAGGTAGCAGAAGGGTGTAGAATTATATACCACAAAGATGATATAAGTATATGAGAGGCCTGCTAAGATCACTATAGAGCTTTAACTGGTGAAGCGTAGCATAGCTGAGGATAGTAATAGCGAGATATGATATATGTTGGGAAACCTGGGTAAAGATATAATATCCTAGAAATGGTATATCTCTAAAAACCAAAGCTCGAAAGAGGATTCGGGAAGGACTATCTCAACAAGGTGAATTTCTAAACTATTAGAACTGACTATGTTAAATGCAGCGAAGTTATATGATCTATTCAGAAGTAACAAAGGTGTATCATGACCATAGTGGGATCGATATAAAGGAAATATTACAGAGTTCCTGGTTCGTTAATAAATAAACAGAAGCCTGAAAGACTGAGGCAACATATGGATATGTCGTTGAGAAATAAAGGAATGATTAGTATGGATGTTATTACAGTAAGGAATCATGTAAACTATATATGGAATTGTTCGGTTACCTAGCATCCCTATTTATCCGGTTTTTTACATGTATATGCTTCACAAGTGTAGTGAGAAATACCCCATAATTGTACCAATTGATGATATTTGGATTACAGAACATTTATCGTACGAGAAAAGTCCTACTACCCTTTTAGATCGTCAAGTTCCAGGTTCATAGATTGAGAACCAGAGATGTAGCCTTGGTAATAGTACTATGAAAGAATGTGAAGGTAGAAGAGATGACTTGAGAAGCTAAGAAAGCTATGAGATCCAGATATCCGCATTTGTTTCCGCTACCAAAAGAGATCTAGACTGACATCATAGCCTTCAACTACGTATATGTTGTTAGTTACTGTTATTAGTCGTGTGGGGCCATTTTTGTTACTGATTGTTGTAGCCCTGTGTGGCATTATGTTGTTAGTTTGCTGCGTGACAGGTTGGTAGTATTACAGTTACAGAGGAAGCTCTACCGAAACTTCCATAAGATCTCTGAGAGTTTAACATTCGAGGACGAATGTTCCTAAGGGGGGAAGGATGTTACACCTCAAAAAAATTCGCGTCATTTGTATCATAAGTAAACTAACATAATCTCGAAGTGGTCATGGAATCCTTATAAGGTTGAGTAATACTTTTAACTAATGCTAAGCAAGTGTATAAAGGTTCCCGGATCAAGAGAATTGAAGAAATTAAGTTTGTCAAAACTTTGGGAAAACTTGGCAGAATTTTGGATAGGAAATTTTGGTCCATCTTGAGAGAGGTTTATCTCCTGGAATATGAGGAGTTATGGGATGCATAACCTATGTAAATTCAAGTTCAGCGAGTCTTATTTCCAATGCAACTAACAGATCGTAATTCTGGGAAGTACGGGGTTTCCTGTATTTTTTCAGAATTTACCAGAAAGTTAGAATTTTGACCTTCCAAGTATGGGCTAAAAGTACTGGATGTACATTGAAGTACGGCCAGTACATTTTGGCCGTACTTTATGTCGGTGGATTTTAAATGTTGCTTTAAATTTGATTTTTCACTTTTAGGGCTTCATTTTCGTTCCAAAACAGACCCAAATACACTCCTAAACCCTCTCCATGAGTTCTTATGTCAAACCAAAGAAACAATCAAGGGAATTAAGTTATTCAGGTGCTAAGAAGCTCACTAGGGCTAGTAGAGTTCAAATATTTCTTGGTGTTGAAGTTGGAGGTTTTATCCTAGTGGAGTAATTAATTCAGAGCTTTTTTTTGCATGATTAAGGTAAGATTTCATCTCTGATGCATGTTCTTGTGGTTGTTTGATTGTTATATAACTTGATTGAAGGACGAAATTAAAAGAGGAAGTCCAAGATTGAGTTAGAAACTATGTTGAATTCATGGACTGTTTTGAGCATGTTATGGCTGTGTTGTTGAGCTGATTACTATGCACATGAGCAGTATCTAATTTTGTTGATGTGTTGATGAGATTATACTCCTTGATTGGGAAAAAAGGAACTGCATATTTTTATTGTATATTGGCATACTTTGGGTTGTTTTGGGTATAATCCTTGTACGGATAGTGAAAGGAGTATTTACGGACATTTGTAAGCTTGTTGTTTTTATTATGGGTTGTTGCAAATGTTGATGTGATTGGAAAGGGGAAATGCTTCCCATTTCATTTTAGAGTCAAGTTATCATTGATATACGTGATATACTAGCACCATCTAAGTTTGCATATGTATTCCTTGTTCTAGGATTTGCGTGCTAGTTGTAATTAGCTCGATTGTTGGATTGCTTAGACAACTTGAGGTATGTTAAGGCTATCCATTTCTTTCATTTTGGAATGATCCTTATGAACAAGACGTATACGCAACGTTAATCCATAATGATTCTACGCTAAGAGTTAGGAATGATCCATTTGTTCATGCTCCATAACGATATCTTCATAAAGGCTCTCTTTTGATCCAGTATAGTCTCGAGAGTCACATATACTCCTATCATGTTTATGTGTTGCATTTACTTTTATATATATATATATATATATATACACACATATGCATATACAGACCCGAGACCCCTCGGACGTTATATACATGTATATTATGTATTATATACATATGTATGGGGTATGGGGAAGGTGACGACATTATATACGCACTACCACCTGATCAGCTGGTCATCTGACGAAATGATGATGATGATAATGATGCCCACAGAGGCCGATACGATATGATGGGATGCCCACAGAGGCTTAACAGGCGTTATATACGCATACATATATATATATATATATATATATATATATATATATATATATATATATATATTATGATCTCATGCATGTATGCATAGTGTTTACGCGTATCATTAGCCCTCAGAGGCAGTTCAGATGCACAGTATTTACGCGTATCATTAGCCCTCAGAGGCAGTTCAGATGCATAGTATTTATGCATATCACTAGTCTTCAGAAGCAGTTTAAATGTACAGGTTTATTCTCTCTCATGTTTTGTGTTACTATCATTTCTCTATTATGTCGTTTTCATTCCTTACATACTCAGTACATTACCCGTACTGACGTCCCTTTTCTGGGGGCGCTACGTTTCATGCCCGCAGGTCTCTATATACAGGTTGACGACTTTCCCAGTAGGATGTCAGCTCAGCAGACAGTGTTGTTGCACTCCACTTGTTCCGTAGTTGCTCTGTGAGTCAGCATGGTTGCATATACATTTGCATGGGTATGGTGGGGCCCTGTCCCGACCACGTTATGTCAGGTACTCCAGTAGAGGCTTGTAGACAGTATGTATGGTTCCGTGTGTGTGACAGCCTTATCGGCCTGTATACTTGGGTTCAACTTGACGACGTATATGCATATCTTTTGGGCTTGTGACCCTTACAGCTTATGATAGTTAATAGTTAGCATCACGGCCCACTCAGGTATGCTTAGATGATGCGATGCATGTATGTTTTGTGGTGCTCGGTAGGCTAGCTTCGGGTGTCCGTCATGGCCCTCTGGTTGGGTCGTGACAATTATCCGTGTTACACCCTCTTATTAGTTTATTAGACCAATCACGATGCTTAAGTTAGGGTTCATAGTCTCAACATGCCTAGTAAGAAGTCCAACAAATCACATCAGAGCCTTGCCCTTCCGCAGAGACTCTGAATGATCCTAATATTTTCAAATGCAGATTATGCGTAAGAATACGAGTCAATCGATACCCATATTAACATACTTTAAATCTAAACCCAAAGAGTCACCCAAAAAGGTATTTTGAACCGCAAAAGGCAAAAGAGAATATTTAGTCCAACATTAGTTTACCCATGAATTGTAGAGTCTATATACCAAAAATGAACTAAACCGAACAACAATTTCATGCTTAAATCGAGAATTTACTATTTCTAACTTAGGGTTCTTATTCACCCAGATCCCCTCAATAAATCATGATTCTACCATGGAAATCTCTACTAACTAATTTATATAAAAGTGAAAAGGAGGTTACAAACTTACCCACTTGATGAACCTAGCGAATCCCCCAAAATATTCTGAAACCGAGCTCCCAAATAAAAAATATGAGAATGGGAAGTCAAATCACAATCTAAATAGCGATTCTCGCACCTGTGAAAATTTTCTCGCAGTCACGATGTCGTACACGCTGAAATCTCGCATCTATGAGATTTTGTTAAACCCCAGGGTCCGTAGTGCGAACCACCTCTCGTAGGTGCGGCTTCGCCCCTGCGAACTTTCCTTCGCAGGTGCGAACTAGGCCAAACTCACCCTTCCTCGGACCAGCAGCCCACCATGCACAGGTGCGATACACAAGACACCAGACAGTAGAAAATTCTAGTATTTCACCATCTCCTTCCGAAAGCTCAAGACTTATCCGTAATCTCCCGCATACAAAGAAAGTATGCATCTCAATAATAAAACACGCTACAAAACTCACTCGTGCACTCAGAATTTTAAAATGAGGTAATATTGACCCGATCAACCCTAAACACCTAAAAACTAAAATATCAACAAAATGACCAATATACCCTCGAGTCCCTTAGGAAAAGAACCAACTACTCAGCCAAGGCATAATCGACATTCTGAACCAAATGGAATTGACGAAATTCCCAATTAGACTCATTTACTCCCGATGTTGACTTGATCAATTGACTTATGAACTTCAAAAATTCCCATTTTCCTGCTCAAATCCCATCTGAATGCCTCGGAAAATAACGTCACCCATCCCTCATGTCAAATACACTATAAAAAAGCTAGGGGAAAGGTCGATAGGGGTAACATAGTCAAAAATACCTAACAGTTCATTACAATTAATGGTCATCGGCGAATACAATAATTAGGGATGGAGCTAGAGTTTGACCTATGATTCCAGCATTAGACAATTGTTTTGGTAAAATATTTGTATTTGTATTAAATAATCTACTTAATATTTATAAATAGCTTATCCAAAATCAAGTAACTATTCTTTTTCATAATGCAGAATCCATAAACTCAATGCTCTAAATATGTCTCGTGTAACAAGAGTTATGAATTATACACATAAGAGAAAACTTACATTAAACCATGATCAAGTAACGATAATTGCATCTTTATTTTATCCAAAATCAATGTCATTTCTTTTCGTCTTTTATTCTTTTCAATTAGGAAATTTGAAATTCTTTCTTTCTTAAATTTCAAACTTGAAGAAATTAATAATCATAGTTGAAAAAAAAATATCAAACGCACATATCTATTGATAACGAAACTCATAACACGGAATATATTTGTCACATCACTGAAAAAAACTAAACTGAATGACATCAAAAATCCATATGTCAAAGTTCCAAATAATATGAATTAAAAGTTAGTGTTGTTGATTCTCACAAGTGACAATAACTTGGGGTGATATTCACCAAAGAAGATTGTAATGAAGTGTTTTTGCCACTGTTGACCCTAGTAGTACGATTTTGACCGGCGGGGATGGGTGGCATAGTTCCCGAGTTCATTGGGTGAGTTTTAGTGAGACTTTTGAGAATTTGAGCCTTTAAATGGAAACTGTTTTATCCAAAGTTGAATTTTAGATAAACGGACCTTTTTTCAAAATTTTGTCGATTTCTAGATGTCCGGATGGTCGTTTGTGAGATGGTGGGATGTTTGGTTCAGTTCCCAAGGCATTTGGGAGCGCTTTGTGCTATTGGTTGGAAAATTGGTCTTAGGCCATTGGGGGTTGACTTTGTTAATGAGACATCCGTTGGGAATTCTGAGGCAACGGGTGAGTTCGCAGAGCATTTTTATATGTATATGCATGTTTGTTTTGTATCTGTGGGGCCTTGAGTGACTATCGAATTTCGGGTTGAAACTTGTGGAAAACCAAAAGGTTTCTGGTGTCTGGTGTCTGCTATAGCGACACAAGACTCGAGGTAATGGTCCCTCCATAGCAAGGGACCAACCGCTTTAACAACTTTGAGGAGTTTATGGTGAGTCGCAACAGCGGATGGGGATCCGCTGTGGAGGACTCCCGATAGCGAGGGCGAATTGAATAGGTTTTGGACTGAATATTCTTTGAGGTAAGATCTTTGACCTTAGACTTCATCATTTACCTTCCTAAATTCTTAATCCATGCTTAGAATCCCTCGAAACAAAGTGGAGAAGAGGAGTCTTATGATAGATTTTTGAAATGGTTTCTAGACTTCTTAAATGAAGATTGTTGATGAATTTGACTAGTATAACCATAGAATTTGATGAATTCATTGTTGTTAAGCTTATTTCTTCCATTATTGGTGATTAATTTGAGGATTGAAAAGTTAGGGTTCTTAACCAAAATTGGGGGTTTTACTTTAAATCCGAATTAGGCTTAATCTTGAGTTGATTTAGCAATTGAATAGTAGTTTAATCATCTAGAGCATGAATTGCATATTCCACCTTCCAATTTCCCATTTTACCCTTGTGGGTCCGTTTCCCCAATTTCATGAGTTAGAATTTGACTTAGACTGGAAGCATAAGCAATATGGTTATTATTCTTCTTGATTTCTAATGTAGAACTTGAATATGATTAGACTTTGAGTATTTGGAGGTGCAAAGAAAGGGCAAGGCTAAGGTTTGACGGTTTGTGCCTCTTTTTCGGCATTCCAGGAAGGTTACGACTTACCTTTTTGTTAGACTTCAGTTAGCAAATCATATGTAGTGTTAGTGAATGTTAGAGAAAGCATGTACGCCTTCGGGTATGGAGTTGGGATGGAATACTTAAGTTGGTATTGTTGCTGACTATGACTTGTCACCTTGTTGTGTTCGATTGAGTTATTACCTTATTGTGATTTATTGGATTTTAGCCACGTGAGTGATTCTAGACTTGTTGCTTAGTGATTTACCTTATGATTTGTAGATCGTATTTTATCATGTGTTGGTGTTGTTGGGAAGGAAAAGAAAGCTATGATATTGACACTGTTACTGTGATATGTGCGCATGTGTGCCACGATTGATTTGTTGTGTTGTCATCATTCATTGATATTACGCAGTGTACTCATTCTCATTTTTCATGATACTCTAATATGAATACTTTTGACTTATTCATGGTTGTGAATCTATATCTCTCAGTTATTGATTATTAACTTGTGAAAAGGAAGGATTTGATATTTATCTTGATATTGAGATATGAATCCATGTGTGGAACGGTTGTCATTAGTATATGTCCATGTGTGGCACGGTTGTCATTGATATTCTCTTGTTAGCATTGATATCATGAATGCATTCATACTCATATATTATGATCAGGTTGCGCGCCGCAACACACACACACACACATATATATATATACATATATTGGACCGAGTTGCACGTTCCACAACACTTACTTGGATCGGGTTACACGTACTGCAACACTGATTGGGATTGGGCTGTGCCCTGCAGCATGTACATGGACTTCGCATTTCCCCCATGGGTCATGACTGTCGAGGCGATGAGATATTACCGCCCGAAGCGTGTGTGTGTCATTACATTGCAATTGCATTGCATTCATATTTCATTCACTCATACATCTGATATCTGGTCGTAGTTATTTATCGTACTGTACGGTTGTCGTGAACATTGACTTCCTGGTTGGTTACTGATTTGAGATCGCCGTGTGCCTGATTAATATATATTTGGGAATTGATAGATTCGGGGAGTAGATACTTTCTCCTAGGTTGAGACTTGAGGTTACAGAGTAACATAGTTGGATGAACTAGTTTTTATGGTTATTCTGCGAGATCATGGGAAACTTGGCAAGTTTTGTGTTTAGGTGCTTCACCATAAACAATGATTCAGTTATTGATCTTTATGTATTCAAGTTGTTATTCTTGGGCTGTGTGGTGTGTGTACCTAATTATTAGCATGTCTATTCTTCAGTCTCTTTTTTTTATATATGTTAACTAACTGTGGTCGACCTATGATGCGTACTCAGTACATGTTGTTTGTACTGATGCTACCTTTCTACACTCCTTTTCGGGGTGTATAGTTTAAGACTGCTTCAACTTCCACTTCCTGAGACTTATTTTCAAGGCCTGGCTTGTGTGACACAGGTGTAGCAATGGCAAGGCAACGATTCTTCAGTGGCAGGGTACTAGATGTCGATATGCGGAGATGAGTGTAAGTTTGGTAAGGATCATCGGATTTGGCAAAATTATAATGACTGCGTGTAATAAAGAAGAGAAGTTGAGAATAAGGACTTGACTTTTGTTGAAAACGTGTAGTCAAGTAAGATTTCTTAGGGTATTTTGGTATGAGAACTATTTGTGTTAATGGGACAGACGTGTAAGGAACTATTTGTGTTAATGGGACAGACGTGTAAGGAACTATTTGTGTTAATGGGACAGACGTGTAAGGAAAAGGACTTGGATAGAATAATCTCCGCTATTAGGAAGGGAACAATTTGTATCTGCCATGCTTGATAGAATAAGGTTGCAATTGGTACGAGAGTGGATTTCGTATTCGGTAATAAAAGGTTAAGTTGTGCTTTGGCGTGGCAATATGGTAATGGTGTAGTGAGAACTAGTGGTTTGTGGGTTCTTCCAGAAAAGTGGTTATCGATTCTCGATCGGAAAGCAATGTTACTTGTGACGAGTGGAGACTTAAGATATTGGGCAGCTGTGGTCCTGGTCCTTCAGTAATGTCACGACCCAACCTGAGGGCTATGACGAGCACCCAGAGCTAACCTACCGAGCACCACATGACATACATGCATCAGATAATCATACCTGAGTGGGACATAATGCTAACTAATAAACGTGATAAACTTTAAGGGACACAAGCCCAAGAGATATATGCATCTATATATATATATATATAAGTCATCACACTGTGCCCGTATACATAAGCCGACAAGACTGTCAAAGTGACGTAACATATGGACGGGGAAGGTCATAGAACTTCTAACTGTGCATATCTATCAACGAGCCTCTGCATGAGTGCATAAGGTAATAAGTATGGGACAGGACCCCGCCATGCCCATATATACACAAAAGAATAATACCACGCTGACCTACAACTCTGGAATAAGTGGAATGCTCCTGTACAATCACTGAGAAGGCAGCCTACGGGTCTAATCCGTCTCTCTGTCTACCTGCGGGCATGAACGCAACATCTATAAACAAAACGACGTCAGTACGAATAAAGTACTGAGTATGTAAGGCATGGGAGCAACATAAGAAAGACATAAGAAACCATAGAGTAAATAAATGTGACTTGTATACCTGAACTGTCCCTGTGAGTCAATGATGTATATAAATATTGTGTGTCTGAACTGCCTCTGAGGGATAATGATATGTGTAACTACTATGCATATATGCATGAGGTCATATATATAAATATGTGTTTATAAAGCCTGTTAAGCCTCTGTAGGCATCCCATCGCATCGTATCATATCATATCATATCGTATCATATCAGCCTCTATGGGCATCATCATCATCGTATCATCATATGACTAGCTGATCAGATGGTAGTGCGTATATATCGTCGTCACCTCCTCCAAGTCTTGTCGGTGATTATCTGCATAAGACTTCTGACGATTTTGGGCTGCCAATAATCGATCCTTTATGAGCATTGTCACGACCCAACCCCGTAGGCCGTGACTAGTGCCCGAGTTGGACACTCATATTGTCTGTTAACTATAGTCATTTACAATTAGCATGTCATGATCTCATTTATATATAAAAAGATAGGGAGTATTTTAAATCTGTCAATGTTTTGTGTGTCTTAGGCACCTGTCTCCTGAGGAGTTGCACTTTTAAATAACCACATAGATATATATATTACTACGCAAGCCGACAAGGCTGCCACGATATACAAAATACCAAACATAGATATATATGCAAGCCGACAAGGCTGCCATTACGAATGGGTACGCCCCAAACATAAGCCATAGACATAAAACACATCAACAACTACAAACAGACCCACACCGATGTCCACAGACCTCTAAGAGTAATGACCGTATCATATGGAGGGACAGGGCCCCACCGTACCCAAACAAACACATATGAATACAACATAAGGGAGTTATACCACAAGCTAGGCTCCGGAACAAGGGAGCAGTCCAAAATAGCTGAATAGGTATCCTAAGCTGGCGGATATCCGAAACGAGCGTCTGTACCTACGGGCATGAACGCAGCCCCCCGAAGAAAGGGGGTCAGTACGGAATATGTACTAAGCATGTAAAGCATGAAATGTAGTAATAGACTCATAAGGAGACAAAGTATGTAGGACTCAGTGCAACAACCAGAATTTCTTAAAACTTGCCTATGAGCATAATTCATCTGTATCATTCTCATATCATTATCATTATAGAGTTTTGTAATCAAAGCTGCATAATCATTCTGTATATAACATATATAACGTGTCCCGGCCCTTTAATGAGGGACTCGGTAATCTAAAATCATAGCGTCATAACATAAACATAGACGTGTCCCGGCCCTTTCCTGAGGGACTCGGTAATAAGGAATATGCCCTCCTGGCCACCATCATCTCCATATCATCATATCATCAAATCATCACATCATCATATCATTATATCATCACATCATCATCATATATATATATAACGTGTCCCGGCCCTTTAATGAGGGACTCGGTAATAATATAGTAAACATGCGCACGAAAACGTATCCTGGCCCGGGACTCAGTGAAGGATATAGCGATAAGCACGAGCAGAATAATAAGCAACCACATATATGCAATTCATCTTTTGAGACTCAATGGATAAGCAACTGACCAGCTCTAAAGTGTTAAAATGATATTCATTTTCAGTTCATTTCAAGTCTCATAACAACCTATCACAAGAAACGTTTCAGATTTCATGTACATATATCACTTTAATTTGGTGTAGCTTTTGAAAGTCAAGTATGTCTCTAATTTTTCAATCCTTTAAGAATAGGAACCTTCATACATTATTCATTAGTCACTCATATTGTAGGCACATGACAATGACCTTAATGAAATATAGAATCATAAGTAATGCATGGAACTAGAGAATAGAATTTACCCCAAGGTTCATATCGTTTCATACTTACGTCTAGGACATGCCAAAAGAAAGAAGGAATAGGCTTTACATACCTTTAGCGTTTAGTTGTATTCTAACTTGTACTTGCTTGTTATATCCCGTGTTTGCGCATTCGAAAAAATTTGGAATAATCTTGCTTGTAGGAAATGAGGGCTATATTTTATTTTATTTCATATATGTGTGTTATTCATGAAAAATATTGATGTGGAAATACGGAAGAAGGCCAAGGGCGAAATTGGAATTTCGGGAATTAGTTTCGGGAATTACAAATAAAATCCACAATGAATTGGGCTCAAAAAAAAATTAATGGAATTGAGGCCCAAGAGCTATGGGGTGTCCAAGCCCAAGCCCATGGGAATTCTTCCATGTGGCATTTTAAATAAAAAGGGTCAAAATTGTATGAGATTCACTAGAACATTTCAAGACAACAAACAAGAGAGAGAGAGAGCCAAAGACTAAGAGGGTTTCGGCTAGAGAGAGGAAGAGAAAGAAAAAAAATTTAGCACATCTTGGTCCAAAAAATCATAATCTTCTAGTTTTCCTATTAAGTTGGAAACCCTCTTCAATGTGATACAAATTTGGAAGCAAAAGAGTACTTTTTTTACAAAGTGGAAATTCTTGAAGAAACAGGTAAGAATTTTATCTCTTTTGTTATGGAAGAATCATATGTGTTAAAATGGTTAAAATGGCATGAAAAACCATGGAATTGTGATGTGTGTGTACATGGTGTGTGTGTGTGTGTGAAGCATGTATGGTCGTGAGCCATAATGGTATGGGGAGGTGAGTTAAATTTATTTAGCTTGCTAGTTGTGTTGTTGTGGCATTTATGACGTAAATAAAGGTTTAACGAAGTGAGTTGGCATTGAAGTTGGTTGTATGTTGATATGGGAAAATTATATGATTTTTGTATATTCTTACATAATTGTGAAAGTAAGACTTTAAATGTGGATTATGGTTGTTGTTAATAAATTTGGGAGGAAACAATGCGAGTTAGTAGGTTCGTCGTAGTCGTTGACGTTTCGGATAGAATATGGAAAGTGGCGGATTACTTGAATTCATGTATATTGCATGGAATATTATTGGAATACGTTTGAATAACCTTGAATGAGTAAATGAATATGATAATGTGGATATTAGTTTGATATTGTGGAGTTTGAATGGAAGTTGTCGCTTTATGTAGAAAGGAAGAATATTGATGCTAAAACCTATTTTGTTGTGATTCTTTATTCATTTGGTATTGTGGGGTTGTTGTTGTTGATATTGAGCCGAGCTAAGCCTCGGGGATGTTATATGTATAGGGGAAGTGCTGCCGAAATTTCGGTAGACAAATATAAAGTTAAATGAATTCTTAAAGTCTCGCAATTCCTAATTGGTAACTTTGACCATTTGTAGATTCTGAGCGAAACGGTATTTGGAGTTTTGGACGAGCGTAAGACGTATATAAGGTATGTAAGGCTACCCATTCCTTCTTTTGGCATGTCTTAGGTATACTAGGTCGATATTGGAGCACCGAGGGCAATTCTGTTCCTAGAAATCCGAATTGGAAATTGAGTACTATTCACTCAATTGAATTGAATTATAAAACTCATATTTTGTTGAAAAGTGATCAAATGTCCGGAACTTTTGTAAATGTAATCGAATCACTTCGAAACTTCCATGTATGATTCCGTAGACCCCAAATGTCCGTGATTCATGTCCGCCACCTCGACTTGATCCGAGGTGGGCCCGCTAGCATCGAGGGTCCCTTGTTTGCTCTATTAGTCTCATTTTGTACAATGTCGGCAAAGCACCTTTGTTTATGAATTTTGACTATCATAAAGTAATGTTTTGACTGCCACGATATTCTAAATTATATTTTGAACCATAAATACTACTTTGGAAATACTTTTGTCAAACGAACCCCGTATTGACTAATTGTTCGAACTACTTGACTAATGAGTTAGCATATGATATTATCAAGTTTCAAAAGGTGTTTTGATATATAAATTGCATTGTTTGCTCACGACTCCGCTCGTGCCCTTATTACGACTTCGTTCACCGGTTCCCGGGCCGGCTATGGTTCGTGCGCGCTATGATAAATTCGGTCGTATGCTGTGTTACGGTTCCCGAGACCTCGCCATAGGGTCGGGTTCCGTTTGGAGTTATGCTGTGATATGGCTGGTGATATGTTATGATGATATGTGTGTTCGGGGATGTACGGAGATTTGAACCTTCTGGTGTTATGCTGTATGTGGCACCAGCGTCGGAGTGGTGACCACGTTCCTGAGCTTTTGCATGATTTTATCTGCATTAGGTATATACGTTTTCAGTACAGATTTTGATATACTGTTCAGTATTCCCCTTTTGTATCCTGTTTGTTTTCAGTTGTGGCTTATATTTCTGTACTCTATGCTTTACATACTCGGTACATCTTTCGTACTGACCCCCTTTCTTCGGGGGCTGCGTTTCATGCCCGCAGGTACAGATACCAGTGATCCACCACTGTAGGCTCCACTTTCTGCTATTTCGGAGTACTCCCTTTTGATCCGGAGTCCACTTTTGGTACATACATCTTTTGCTATGTATATACTTCTGTATATCTGACTATTTGGGTACGGCGGGGCCCTGTCCCGTCATATGTCTTTGTTTTGAATTTGTAGAGGCCTGTAGTCATATATGTGGGGCGAGGGTCCTATGTATGTTTGTTTGATTTTGTTTTCTGGTCATACAGCGGTCAGTTTGTTATGATGGCCCTAAATGGCCCTTATGCTTATATTTGCACTTATGACCGGCGATGTCTATTCCGCCGCTCCGTTTGGATTCGATATGACATTTTGATTTGTGCGACCGCTTAAGACATATTTTGATATAATCTATGTTTGATATGACTTTTATGAAATTTTGAAATAAGTTTGGATTCGGTAAATGAATGTGCGATTTGGTCTGGGTACCCAGGTAGGGTGCCAGTCGCGGCCCACGGGGCTGGGTCGTGACAAAAGTGGTATCAGAGCAGTTTGTCCTCGGAATGTCTACAGGCCGTGTCTCGTAGAGTCTTGTTTATCGATGTGTTGTGCACCACATCTATACACAGGAAGCTACAGGGCATTTAGGATGTTACTTTCTTTGGAATCTTAGATCGTGCGATAGAGCTGTGCTATTAAGATGATTCTGATCTGACTCGTTCTTGTGTTTGCAGTGATGCCTCCGAAAAAGTCAACAGCGGCCCAGAAGGGCAAAGCGAGGATGGGAGAGACTAGTCAGGCACAGCGATCTACCCGGGCTCGTGTTTATGATTTGCCTGAGGTTGTGCCTCATTCTGAGGGGTCTGCTACACCCCCACTAGTACAGCCTGGAGCAGGACCTTCAGTAGCTCCAGAGGCCCGAGTACCCGCTCCTGAGACTCCAGCTCCTCAGCCAGGGGCGGAGGACAGGACCCTGAGAGAGGCGGTATAGTTGCTGACTACACTGGTAGCAGGACAGGCTCGCAGACGCGGGCAGAGGGACGATGATGATGATGACAGGCGGGACAGCCTGAGAGTTCGGGAGTTTTTATTATGTGGCCCCCCAGAGTTTTTCGGGTCTAAGCCCGACGAGGACCCCCACGACTTTATTCGGGGGATGCGGCGCTCACTGGACTTGGTCAGGGCTTCAGAGACCGAGTCGGTCGAGCTGGCTTCGCACAGACTTCGAGATGTTGCCACTCACTGGTACGAGACTTGGGAGTTATCTAGGGGTGAGGGCGCTCCTCCAGCTACGTGGGATCAGTTTGTGACAGCATTCACCCGCCACTTTCTGCCCCCAGAGTTGCGGCGGGCACGGGCCGACCGATTCTTACATTTGCAGCAGAAGGGTCGGAGTGTTCGCGAGTATAATCTTGAGTTTGATTCTCTGGCCCGATATGCACCGGCCGTGGTAGCAGATATGTCTGATCGGATGCACAGATATGTTATGGGATTGGATCGGTATTTGATCGACGGCTGTATGGCAGTGTCATTGCAGACAGATATGGACATTGCCCAACTTCAGGCCTATGCGATGGGTATGGAGGATCGTCACATGTCTGATCATTCTGGTAGAGATCGGGACAGGAGGCCGCCCAAGAGGGCTAGGTCCGCAGGTTATTCCGGGGATTCTCGAGGCGGACAGCCTCAGCAGCAGCAGTCAGGCAGACAGCTACCTCCGTCCGGCAGGAGTACTCAGTCAGGCAGCCGGAGATTTGATAGTGCGGGACCGTCTGGGGCCGGTCAGAGCTCCAGAGCGGCAGGTTCATAGGTATCCAGAGGCCCCAGCCAGGCCAGACCGCCCAGGCCCCGTTGTTCTCATTGCGGGAAGTCTCATCCTAGGGAGTGCTATCGAGCCACTGGAGCTTGTTTTTCGTGTGGTGGTCAGGGCCATTTTATGAGAGATTGTCCGTTGGCTAGCGGTTCTGGTAGTGTGGCTCAGCCGACAGGGTCAGCCGCCGGTTCATCATCTGCTCCATCTGTTGCACGCCCTGGAGGGTGAGGTATGCCAGCACCCCCAGGACGCGGTCGAGGCCGCGGTGGCGTTTTAGGTTCTAGCGGTCCCTCGAACCGCATATATGCTTTGGCCAGCCGCCAGGATCAGGAGGCTTCGCCAAACGTCGTCACAGGTACATTACTGGTTTTCTCCAGATCTGTATATGCATTGATTGACCCTGGTTCCACTTTATCATATATTTCTCCGCTCGTTGCTAGTAAGATTGGGATAGTGTCTGA
Source organism: Lycium barbarum (assembly GCF_019175385.1). Taxonomy (NCBI): domain Eukaryota; kingdom Viridiplantae; phylum Streptophyta; class Magnoliopsida; order Solanales; family Solanaceae; genus Lycium; species Lycium barbarum. The sequence continues at coordinate 45,793,207 of NC_083339.1, read as the reverse complement.
GCCTATAGAGCCATTTGAGGTAGCTACGCCAGTTGGGGATTTTGTTATAGCGAGACAGATCTATAGGGATTGTTCTGTGACTATTTATGATCGTTGCACTAAGGCTGATCTGATAGAGTTAGACATGCTTGACTTTGATGTCATTATGGGTATGGACTGGTTGTCTTCCTGTTATGCTAATGTTGACTGCCAGAAAAAGGTAGTTCGTTTTCAGTTTCCAGGGGAACCAGTCATAGAGTGGTTCGGATCCACAGCATCGCCGAGGGGTAAGCTTATTTCATACATCAAGGCTAAGAAGATGATCCAGAAGGGTTATATCTATCATTTGGTTCGTGTGCACGATACTGCAGCGGAGATACCTACCCTTCAGTCTGTTCCGGTCGTCAGTGAGTTTCCAGATGTATTTCCTGACGAGCTTCCTGGCCTTCCGCCTGAGCGGGAGATTGACTTTACTATAGAGTTGATGCCGGATACGCAGCCTATATCTATTCCCCCGTACAGGATGGCACCGGCTGAGTTGAAAGAGTTGAAGGAGCAGCTGAAAGATTTGTTGGATAAGGGCTTTATCAGACCCAGCACATCACCCTGGGGAGCGCCGGTATTGTTTGTTAGCAAGAAAGATGGGTCACTGCGGATGTGTATCAACTACCGGCAGCTGAATAAGGTGACTATTAAGAATAAATATCCCCTCCCCCGGATTGATGACTTGTTTGATCAGCTGCAGGGTGCTAAATATTTTTCGAAGGTAGATCTGCGCTCAGGTTATCATCAGGTGCGAGTACGGGAGTCAGATATCCCGAAGACTGCTTTCAGGACCCGGTACGGGCACTATGAGTTCAGAGTTATGTCTTTCGGGCTGACTAATGCTCTAGCGGTATTTATGGATCTGATGAATCGGGTATTTCGGCCTTTTCTGGACATGTTTGTTATTGTGTTTATTGATGATATTCTGATTTACTCGCGATCAGCCGAGGAGCATTCAGATCATTTGAGGACGGTACTTGGCATTCTCCGTCAGCAGAAGTTATATGCTAAATGCTCCAAATGTGAATTCTGGTTGACTTCTGTGGCATTCTTGGGCCATATTGTCGGTACAGACGGTATTCCGGTCGATACGCAGAAGATTGAGGCTGTACAGAATTGGCCCAGGCCTACTACACCGACGGAGGTGCACAGTTTTCTGGGTTTGGCCGGATATTATCGCAGGTTCGTGGAGGATTTTTCTTCTATTGCAGCACCACTGACGAGGCTTACTCAGAAAGCAGCAAAATTTCAGTGGACCGATGCCTGTGAGCGCAGCTTTCAGATGCTGAAAGAGAGATTGGTTACGGCCCCAGTATTGGCTCTTCCAGAGGGATCAGACGGGTATGTTGTCTATTGTGACGCCTCTGGTATTGGGATAGGTTGTGTATTGATGCAGCACGGTCGAGTCATAGCCTATGCTTCCCGGCAGCTCAGACCGCACGAGAAGAATTATCCCACTCATGATCTTGAGTTGGCCGCAGTAATTCATGCTTTGACGATTTGGCGGCATTATTTATATGGGGTCCATGTTGATATTTATACGGACCATAAGAGTCTCCAGTATATTTTTAAGCAGAAGGAGCTAAATTTGCGGCAGCGGAGATGGCTTGAGTTACTAAAGGATTACGACGTTAATATTCTGTACCATCTGGGGAAAGCCAATGTGGTAGCTGATGCGCTTAGCCGCAAGTCCGTAGGCAGTCTGGCTGGTGTACCATCTGATAAGAGAGATTTGGTTCGTGATATTCATCAGCTGGCCAGCCTCGGAGTTCGTTTGGCAGATTCTGGAGATTCTGGGATTTCTGTTCGTCCAGTTGCTGAATCATCTATTATTCAGGAGGTAAAGCAGCGCCAGTTTGAAGATCCTCTCCTGATTCAGTACAGAGATGTGGCCCTTAATAAAGCAAAGACTCAGTTTGAGATCTCGCCTGAAGGAGTATTATTATATGACGGCAGATTCTGTGTACCGGACGTTGCGGGATTACGGCGGCAGATTATGGGCGAGGCCCATAATGCACGATATTCTATGCTCTATGTGCGAGACCGGGTCCAGAGACACCGCAGGATGCACCATCATGTATACCCTTCTTCAGATTATTTATTGATAGATTTAAACTATAAACGAACTATCCCTTACCACTATGACATGATGAATTACAACATAAGTTATAATATAAGCGTAGGAGTTGATGGGGTAAATCGAGACAAAAGACTTAGTTGAAAAACTTAGTTGAAACCTTAAGGGGAGAAGTTCCCATAGCATAGCAAGACCATAGCTATAAATCGGAACTAAGGTAAACGATTAGAAAACTACCCTTGATATGTAACCTTTTAGTTATTATAACATAATATTAGCGGGATTATATATGATTAATTTGACATTAAATAGTACCGTCATGCTTTACTATATTGTTCAACTATCCATAAAACTTCTATAAGTTACATATTTCTAACATTCGAGGACGAATGTTCCTAAGACGGGAAGGATGTTACACATCAAAAAATTTCGCGTTACCAAGATTGCAGATGAATGAGTATGGGCTCAGAGGAGAGTAAAGATATACAAGGATTAGGGATAAAGATTCTGTTATATATGTATAAGAATAAAATATAGATTACATTGGAGGCCATATGGTGTAAGTTGGTTAATACGTTACTTGATAAATAGCCCTTGTAACCGTAAGTTAAGGTGGGGCCCATATGTCGAGATTTTATAAAGGGCATATAATAATTTATATGAATATTACATGGGAAGTCGAGCAAGTCTTAAGAAGGACACTTAAGCCAAATATGAGCATAAGCACTCCAAAAGGATGATCTAAAGATATCTTAACGGGTGATCTAGCTTTACGAGGCCAACACACAATTATAAGTTTAGAGTTTGGGAAAACACAACTAACGAAAGTTGTCGATAATTGAACTACCTTTCCAACCATATGTTGTGGGCCTTAACACGACATAGGGATAAAAACTTATAGACATTTTAAGGCAGAAAGGTCATACTGGGCAGTGGGCTCGACCCAACCTGACTCAAGGTCGGTGGTGTCACGACCCAGCTAGGGGCCGTGACGAGTACCCGGGGCTAACCACCGAGCACCGCTCGTTCTACTACTCATCATACTCATTAAGCCTCATTTTTCGTTCATAAACTCATAGTCATAAGAAAATCATTTTTCATTAAAGAACGTAAATACTTTTATATACATAAGCCCTTTGGCTATCAAAAGATAATGTACACATATCTACGTGTATACAGTAGTGGCCTTGTGAGAACATATAACCCACACATACGTATCTACGAGCCTCTACTAAAGTACTAGACATATGGACGGGACAAGACCTCGTTGTGCCCAAAATATTTATACATATATATATATATACACAAAAGTATAACCCGATTAGCACCTTCGGAATAATGGAGTCCCACTGCAAATCTGCTGATAGCTCCTAAAGATCTGCGCCGTCTCCCTGTCTACCTGTGGCATGAACACAGCGTCCAAAGAAAATGGACGTCAGTACGAATTTTGTACTGAGTATGTAAGGCATGAATGAAACAAACATAATAGAGAAATCATAAGTCATGGGGTGAAGGCAAAACCTGCGCGACCTTTAAGGATGAATGCATTTCATACATATATCACATATATATAATCGTCGTACATGAACCATCATAGCGTATACATCATCATGTCGTATAATTCATCATCGTAGTACCGTAGCTTCTCATACACATAAAACATTATCCGTATTCGCCCATGTAGGGCTCGACAACATACGTATTCGGCCACGTGGTGGCTCGACAGTATCCGTATTCGGCCACGTAGTGGCTCGACAATATCACATACATATCTTCTGTATTCGGCCACGTAGTGGCTCGACCATATCACATGCATCATACAAGGATCAATATATCTCATCATTATCATTGCCATCACATACATCTTATAAGCTTATCGTAACCTTTCATTAATGCACACATTTAAATTTAAAGACAATCTATGAAAATCACATCATATTCGTAGCATGAATTTCATATAAATATCGTATGATAGTCTTTATAATCTTTGGGTTTAAGCTCATCATTTCTGTTATCATTTCTATAGCGTATCTCTTATCTCTATCTCACATGAAATCCTTAAATGAACATAGACTCGTAGTTTCTCGAAACATTGGTCATAGGACATGCATTGAAGCTTATGAACAATCTATAACAATGTCGGGGTGACGTAAGGTCGAGAGCCCCCGCTTACATTATGGAGCATTCATAGGTATTCCGCCTCACCTTGAAGGAATTAGTATATGAGGTGAGTGTATACATCAAGCATTACCAATAGATCGTAGTTAATGTCTTTAGCTTTGTTTAAACATTATACCATTGACTCTAGAATCTTTAGTCTTAAGCTTATCATCTCCGTTATCGTGCTCATAACATGTCTCTTATTCTTATCCCACGTGGCTATCCATGAACATAGGCTCTTGGTTCCGGAATATAAGGAAGCCATGGAAGTGTATGGAAATAATATCATATCATAGGATTCATGCCTTGGAAAGAAAGGACTAGCCTTACATACCTTTTCCTTTAGCTATTCTACCACTTGATCGTTCCTCTTCAATATTCGCGTCTTTACCTTCAAGAGAATTCGCATCAACGTCAGTTAATCGACTATAAGAACGTGTGAATATTTTCTAGGGAAAATTGGGCAGCATTTCCTTTGTTTCTAATACTTTTCCCATGTTTAATTTAAACTACCAAACATTCACAACAACACTCACAATATCGTATCAATAATCGTCATTTATCTACATTTATCGCATTCCACCATTTTTCTCCAATTTCTCCACATTTATGGTTTTTAGCTCATCATCAAATTTTCTCATACCTCACACCTATATTATGGTCTACACATCATTTATAACATATTTATACTCCCAACTCATCAACATTCATGATTCAATCCAACTATCATTCAACTATGGCACTATTCACATTTTATGACCCATTTACTACACACTTCTATAATCCAAGTATTTCAACATATAAATACTTCAATCATCATGAGAAAGTTACAAAACTTACCTTAGATGTGGTAGGAATGAGCCTTGAGTATCAATACTCTTCTATGCCAAAAACCCTACTTCACTTCCTTTGCAATTTCTTGGTGTAGATGAACTTTGATGAGTCTCACACTCTTGATTTCATGGTTTTAGTGTTGTTGATCTTGATTTTGCTTTGCTTCTCTTGTGGATGAATATTAGAGAGTATTCTAGATGTCTCTTAAAGTGTGGAGTGAAAATTAAATGAATGGAATGAAAAAGGGTCCCTTATACTTAACTTAAAATCTGATTTTTATGAACAGTAGTCGAAATGCACAGTTGCCGTAAACCCAATTTACAGGTCGTATTCTGGTTTACGGTCCGTCCTTCACGACCGTATTTAAGTATAACAGAACCAGAAAGGTTTGCTGGAGTCATGGTGGTTTACGGTCACAGTTTACGGGCCGTATTTCGATTTACGGTCTGTGTTCTGAGTCGTATTTAACCATGTAGACATTTGGCAGAAAGTTGAAATTTTGTATATTGGAGGACGATAGCAGTTTACGGTCCGTAAACCACTTTACGGGCCATATTCTATTTTACGACCAACTGGGCTGAAGTGCAAATCTGCAACTTTCGCATTTTCAAAACTCATAAGTAGTCATCCCCTTCTTAGTAAAACATCGTACACTCATACTCTTCGTTGGTCTATTCATTGTACGTTCACGGAGAAATTTCCGAGGTGTAACAGGTGGGAACCGACCCACGACCCATATATAAGGGAAAAAATCATACCAATTCGTTCATTTACACATCAAGCAGTCCACAAACTTTTAGAGAGAGAATGAGGAGAGTTAGAGAGAGAAAGTGGCGAATCGAGCAAGTTCGAGGTCCCGAATCCCGAGGCTTGTGAATGGTAAAGTATAGAACGAGTTGTTGCCGTCATTTTAGGCCAAAAGGTGGAATTTTAAGTTGTTGATTACGTGGTTGTTGACCATTATATGTATGTTTTAGTTATTTATCACGTTATTAACTTGATTCTTGATTGATCTGACGGATTAAAGTGCTGAAAACATTGTTATAATTACCGTATAAATTGTATTAAGGCGTTGGGGTTTAGGAGTTGGTTTTGGATGGAATGTTATGATGAATTTAGATATATTATTGATTGAATATCATTGGGTTTCTTGTTGTTGATGTTATTATTGGTATATTAGCTGAATTTGGAATTGTTGGGTTGGTAGGATTATAGAGGAGATTCTATCAAATCCCGTTAGGTGAAAGAACAAATGATTAGTTAGAATAATCTTGTCGGCCTAGTCTTAATCCCTATATTGTTGATTGTGTTCTAGTTGACTAAGCTCGAGAGGGGACTTGAGGATTAGCTTGAGGCATAAATAAGGTTTGTAAGGCTAACCCTTCTTTCACACTTTGGCATGATTCCTTTTATATGACTCCTAAATAACTTAAAACATAAGTACTCTATTCGTAGTTGGATTAGAAGTCGATATCTAATGTCATGTTTCGTTCATACTATACTCTTGTTGATAATTCGAAGGAAGCTTCTGTGATACATCATACTTACATGTTCACTACAAAGCAAATGGTAAATTAAGGAAACTCTAAAACTTATTCTCAAATCGCTCCAAAGGGAGTTGTAATCAAAACCACTCTGAAAGGGGTGCAACGCTTTGTAACTTCATTACATATTCATGTTGTATATCATATGTATTATTATTGTTCCACCTGATCAGCTGGATTATGATATTGTTAAGCCGGAAGTGGCTGCCCGAAGGGGCCATCCTGACTACGCTGGAAGCGGCTACCCGAAGGGGCCACCATGACTTCGCCGGAAGCTGCCGTCCGAAGGGACTATTGTGTTATTATCTGGAAGCGGCTACGAGTAGGGTATTCTATATTTATATTGTGATATGATAGAATTGTGTAAGGGAGCATATGACATGGTTCATAAGTGCTATTCCAGGTTACTCCCAGGTTGCTTTCTAAACTTGCTTACTGTTACTCTTTCCTTATATTATGATTCAGCATGGCCTTACATATTCAATGCATATTCCGTACTGACCCCCTTTCTTCGGGGGTTGTGTTTCATGCTCGCAGGTTCTGGGACGCGGTTAGACGATCCAGCCACCTAGGAGGAGTCAGCAATGAGAGTCAGACAGCTCCACTTGCTTCGAAGACTGTTCCTGTTTTGGTATACTTTTGTTTGTATATATAGTATAGGTACGATAGGGCCCTGTCCCATCACTGCCCTCTCACTTATGTACGGTCATACTCTTATAGTAGTCTGTGGACAACGTGGGTATCATGGGTATTGTTTGGCCTTGCCGGCCTTTGCTTTGTCGTATAGAAGTATTGTCAGCCATGTCGGCTTGCCTTTCGATATGTTACATATATAGAAGTATGTTTTAAGTTACAGATGGACTTTTGTATTCTGTTTACAGCTTTCAAACTTAGTTAAATAGACTCTATTGAATGTCATGTTTGAGTACAGGTAACATAAGTTGGGTTATCGAGCAGGTCAAGCTCGGTCACTCGTCATGGCCCTAGGTTTTGTCATGACATGAGGGATGTTTGTAGGGCTTATTGAACGAGTTCAGAGGTATGGTTAGAGAATTTTAGAGAATTCTAGCAAGCAGTTCTTTTATTTGAGGATCAGTGATTGTGGCGTACTTCGTGCTGTGGAGGCTTTCGTGTTGTTATGATAATGATTCCTTGGTTACCGTCAGCCTTCACACTCTCTTTCTTCATTTGAGGACGGCTGATTGTTTAGTTGGTAGCTGATATAACGACCCATTTGGTCGTTATATAGCTTTTGACCCTTTTTCCCTAGCTAACCCATCCCCGAGACCTATAAATACTATTTTGACCCGCGGGGATAGGTGGCAGATTCCCGAGGTCATAGGATGACTTTTAGTGAGACTTTTGAGGATTTGAGGGCTTAAGTGGAAAATGTTTGACCCAAAGTTTAATTTTAGGTAAATGGACCTTTTTCAAAATTCCATCGATTTCGAGAGGTCGGGTGGTCGTTCGTGACTTGGTGGGATGTTCGGTTTGATTCCCAAGGCACTTGGGAGCTTTTTGGGCTATTGGTTGAAAAGTTGGTCTTAGGCCATTGGGGGTTGACTTTGTCAATGAGACCTCCGTTGGGAATTCTGAGGCCACAGGTGAGTTTGTAGCGCGTTTTTATGTGTGTATGCATGTTTGTTTTGTTTCAGGTGTGCCTCGGGTGATTATCGAATTTCGGGTTGAAACTTGTTGAAAACTAAAAAGTTTTTGGTGTCTGGTGTGTGTTGTAGCGGCACCAGACTCCCTGTAGCGATCCCGCCATTGCGAGGGACTGACCGCTGCAGCAGCTTTGAGGAGTTTGTGGCGAGTCGCCATAGCGGATGGTGATCCCCTGTGGCGGACTAGCCAGAGGGAGGGTAGGCCGCTGTGGTGGGTACGCTATAGCGAACAGCCAACCACTGCAACGGAAGATGGGGTAGATTTCCTATTTAATGCTAAGTTAAAACCCTTAAACCCTATCACATCTCTCATCACTCTCTATGTACACTTTGGGCAAATTGAATAGCTTTTGGACTGTATCTTCTTTGAGGTAAGGTCTTTGACACTAGACTTCATCATTTACCTTCCTAAATCCTTAATCCATGCTTAGAATCAAAGTGGAGAAGATGATTGATGCAATTGAACTTTTCTCTCTAGTTGAGACTTGTTGTGATCTGGTGGACTCCAAATTATACAACTTTGTTTCGATCATTCAATTTGCAAGAGATTGTTGTTCTCTTGAGGATTGTTGCATAAGATAGGAGCCTTTGATCCTTTTGGAAGGTAACTAGGACTCGTTCTTCTAGTTATTGTCCAATTATTTATCAATTGTGTCTTCTTTCGATCTTGTCTTTATTTTCTTACATCTATGATTCTTATGATAGATTTTTGAAATGGGTTCTAGACGTTCTAAATGAAGATTCTTGATGAAATTGACTAGTATAACCGTAGAATTTGATGAATTCATTATTGTTAAGCTTATTTCTTCCATTATTGGTGATTAATTTGAGAATTGGAAAGTTAGGGTTCTTACCCAAAATTTGGGGTTTTACTTTAAATCTGAATTAGGCTTAATCTTGAGTTGATTTAGAAATTGAATAGTGGGTTTAATCATCTAGAGCATGAATTGCATATTCCACCTTCCAATTTCCCATTTTACCCTTGTGAGTCTGTTTCCCCAATTCTATGTGTTAGAATTTGACCTGGAGTAGAAGCATAAGCAATATGGGTATTGTTCTTCTTGATTTCTAATGTAGAACTTGAATATGATTAGACTTTAAGTATTTGGAGGCGCAAAGAAAGGGCAAGGCTAAGGTTTGACGGTTCGTGGCTCCAATTCGGCATTCCAGGTAGGTTACGACTTATCTTTTTGTTAGACTTCATTTAGCAAATCATATGCAGAGTTAGTGAATGTTAGAGAAAGCATGTACACCTTCAGGTATGGAGTTGTGATGGAATATTTAGGTTGGTATTGCTGCTGACTATGGCTTATGACCTTGTTGTGTTCTATTGAGTTGTTGCCTTGTTGTTTTCTATTGAGTTGTTGCCTTGTTGTGATTTATTGGCTTATATCCACATGAGTTATTCTAGACTTGTTGCTTAGTGATTTACCTTATGATTTGTAGATCGTATTTTATCATGTGTTGATTTTATTGGGAAAGAAAGGATAGCTATGATACTGAGACTGTTACAGTGACAAGTGTCCATGTGTGGCACGATTGATTTGAAATGTTGTCATTATTCATTGATATTATGCAGTGTTCTTATTCTCATCTTTCATGTTACTCTGATATGATTTCTTAGTGACTTATTCATGATTGTTAGCACATATCTCTTAGTCATCGGTTATTGACTTGTGAAGATGAACGAATTGATATTGAGATATGTGTCCATTTGTGGGTTGTCATTGATATACTCTTATTGGCATTGATATCATGCATGCATTCATACGCATATATTGGGATCGGGTTGCGCACCGCAACACAAACATATATATACATATATTGGACCGAGATGCACGTTCCGCAACACTTACTTGGATCGGGTTGCACATACCGCAACACTGACTGGACTTTACAGGTCCTCCGTGGGTCATGACTGTCAGGGCGATGAGATATTTCCGCCCGAAGGGCTTGTGTATCATTGCATTGCATTCATATTTCATTCACTCATACATCTGATGTCTGGTAGTAGTTATTTATCGTATTGTACGGTTCTCGTAAACATTGACTTCTTTGTTGGTTACTGATTTGAGATCACTGCGTGCCTGATTAATATATATTTGGGAATTAATTAATTCACGGAGCAGAGACTTTCTCCTAGGTTGAGACTTGAGGTTATAGAGTAACATTGTTGGTTGTACTAGATTTTAAGGTTATTCTGAGGGATCGTGGGAAACTTGGCAGGACTTGTGTTTAGGTGCTTCACCATAGACAATGATTCAGTTATTAATCCTTATGTATTTAAATTGTTATTCTTGGGTTGTGTGGTGTGTATACCTTATTGTGAGTTTGTCTATTCTTCAGTCTCTTTCTTTATATATGTTAACTAACTATTGTCGGCCTATGATCCCTACTCAGTACGTGTTGTTTGTACCGATGCTACCTTGCTACACTCCTTTTTGGGGTGTAGAGTTTGAGATAGGTTCCACTTCTAGTTCGTGAGACTGATTTTCGAGGTCTAGCTTGCGAGTATCAAGGGTGAGCATCGGATGAGACACAGCCCGGAGACTTTGAGACTTGTATTTTCTAGAAATTACGTTGTTGCTCTTGTACGAGTCAGACCAGTTCCTTGGGGATTGTATTTATAATCTGCACTTAAGATTATTCATGATTCAGGCTTCTACTTATTCTGCACTATTTACTTTATTATGGGTTGAATTGATGATTTGGGAAAGGGTTCGACTACTAATGTAGGAAATGATAGGTGCCCGTGCGCCCTTGTGTGTAATTGGGTCGTGACAAGTTGCTATCAGAGCCCTAGGTTACCCGGTCTGTAAGTATAAAAGCATATCTAGTTGAGTTTTTCAGATCGGTACGATGAGCTCTGTACTTAACTGCGAGGGGCTATGGGACATTTAGGAAACTTCAAATTCTTTCATTCCTTCATGCTACTTCATTCGAATTGGTATCTAGTCGATTTCAATTATTATATGAATATCCTGTCTTATTCTCTCACAATGGTGGAAACTCGTTCTTGAATTCTCATGCAAGCGATTTTTTTATGTCATGGTTGATGTGGTACGAGATGTGTCATCTTAATTCGGAAACGTGATCAAGTTCCATTTCTAGCTATGGCTTGAGGATTCTGTTGTGTGGGATAGTGGTTTGACTCGTTATTTTGGGGATTTCTTGGGAAAGATAGTGCAAGGGATCAGATGACCTCCTTATTTTCAGCATGGGGTTGCTCGGAAGTGGCAAAAGTACATTTATGGCTTAACAAGAATTATTTATTCAAGGTATGATTGGTTTCGAAAAAATTTCAACATCGTTAAGGTATTATGATGGTTTGCGTGACACAGGTGTACCAATGGCAGGGCAATGATTCATCAGTGTTAGGGTACTAGATGTCGATATGCGGAGATGAGTGTAAGTTCGGTAAGTATCATCTGATTTGGAAAAAGTATAGTGACCGCGTGTAATAAAGAAGAGAATTTGCGAATAAGGACTTAAAGGACGAATTTTATGGAAAATGTGTAGTGAAGTAAGATTTCTTGGGTATTTTGGTATGGGTACTTTTCGTATTAATGGGATGGACGTGTAAGGAAGAGGACTTGGATAGAATAATCTCCGCTATTAGGAAAGGAAAAATTTGTATCTGGCATGCTTGATAGAATAAGGTTTCAATTGGTTTGAGAGTGGAATTCGTATTCGGTCATGAAAGGTTAAGTTGGGTTTCAACGTGGCAATATGGTTATCGGTTCTACATCGGAAAGCAATGTTACTTATGACGAATGGAGACTTAAGATATTGGGTAGCTGGGGTCCTAGTCCTTTAGTAAAGGGTATGTTGATCGGGTTGTCATGTTTAGAAGAATGGTAAGGGGATCGTGGAATCAAGAGCTAGCTGATTTGAGAGTTATGTTGTGGTCATACCTGGTAGAATTGATATGAGGGTTCAGTGTTGAGTTGGTAAGTTTGGTTATGGCGTGGGCCGATGGGAGCCAATGGTTAACTAATGAGAAGGACTCTAGTGTTGGACAAGTGCGAAGTTTTAGTACTCAAGGACCTATCGGGTGTTGCATCTAATATTGGATTAGTGTTGAGAGCCTTGTACCTGTTATGTAAGTTTTGGCTAGTTCTTGCTTCTACTGATGGAAAGGGATAATTGCGCGAATATATAGAGGTGTTCAGGTTTGACAGTTAGGGCATTCGAAGTGGCAAATAAATGATGAGGTATGAATTAATTTGAGTTGTGGAGAACATTCCAGAAATTGATTTAACAGAATTTAAGCTAGGACACCTTAGTGAAGATACGTGAAAGCATTAGTAGGACTGTGTATGTGATACGCTAGATTTAGGAAGTAATCAGTTTTAGAATTACGTGAGGTAAGGGAACTCTAGTGTGTATAGTGTGTGGCCTACTACTCTCTCCTGGATTGACTCGGCTAGTTTGCGAGACTTATGATTATGCGGTATACTATTGAGTTGGTTCGAGTAATAGTCAGACGGTGGTTGTATAGGTGAACTGATAGAAATTGAGGAATCAAAACTCAAGAAAAGGTATAGTGGATCGTGAATCGATAAGAATAAGGTGCATTTGGGATTACTTGGGTCTATATAGATTGGGGTGTCGTTGTCTTGCATAATTTAGATGAGGTATGATTGTTGAGCAAGCTTAAAGAAGGGAGACTACAAAAATGGGCTGCGTGATATGATGAAAAATTGTGGGGTTTCATGATCAGCAACTAGTGAGAAGCAAATTTTAGGTAACCAATATGTTAAGGCTTAAGGAAGTGGCTTGTGTGGTACACAGTTGGATTGTTTCATAACACTCTCTAGTGGATGAGTTAGTGTGGTTTTAAGAGAAAGGAATTGCGAAGGTCCAATTTATGGGAACGCTGGAGTTATTTTTTTGAGAGAAGACCGTGAATATAAATATCATGAATCTTACCTTAGAAGTTGTAGGAACAAGCCTTAGTTGATAATACTCTACTTGAGCAAAAACCCTAGTTTTCCTCCATTTGGATTTCTTGACTTGAATGGCCTTTAATGGGTTTCCTTACTCTTGATTCACTTGTCTTATGTTATTGATGGCTTATAATCCTTGAAAACTTGTGTAATAAATGTAGAGAGATGTTTTAGAGAGAAGGATGAAATGTGGAAATGATTTCATGAACTTGGTCCCTTATTAAATAACCCATCACTGATCTGTCGGGGTCCATTATACGATCCATTATACGGTCTGTATAATCGTTATACGGTCCATATAATTGACCGTAAAACGTGCCTTTCCTTCACCCTTCACTGTGGCCATTTGACGGTTCATTATACGGGCCGTAAAAATTTATACGGTCCGTATAATTGATCGTAAAATTGCACCAGTGAGCAACCTTCGCTGTGATTGTTTTACGGTCCGTATAATGTGCCGTAAAACTCACCAATCCACTTAACTTGTTCTCGTCACTTCGTTGATCTCCAATCCTTATGGAACCTTCTTAACACTTGTTTAACACTTCATTAGCAATCTAAGGGACGTTATAACTCTTTCCCAAAATGCCCTTAAGTCATCATTAACCCGATACTCGTATTTCACTAGTTCATTCACTTGCGTACCAACGGAAGATTTTCCGAGGTGTAACATTCTTCCCCCCTTAAGAACATTCGTCCTCGAATGTTAAGCACTCGGGGATTCTACAGAAATTTCGCCAGAGTTTCCCCTATAATATGGCACTACCAACCTGTCACACCAACCCATAATATCGAAGCCTCACAGGGCCACAACACAATAGCATTTAAAATTTGGCCACACACGACCCAAAAGCATGAAAAGGAAATCATACATACCTTATGATTTTGACGTCTCATCTTGGCCCTCGTCTAAAGGCTGAAATAAATGTGGGTATTTGGATCGCATATTTTCTTCCGCTTCCCATGTCATTTCCTCTCGATTGTTATTTCTCCACAAAACCTTAACTGAGGCCACTTCTTTGTTTCTAAGACTCCGTACTTGCCTATCTAATATGGCAATGGGTATTTCATCATAAGTTAACTTTTCTGTCACTTGAACATCATTTACTGGGACGATCCTCGTAGGATCTCCAACACATTTCCGAAGCATCGAGACATGGAACACTGGATGGACTGACTCCAAATATGGAGGTAGATCTAACTCATAGGCCACTTTGCCTATTTTGCGCACAATCTCATAAGACCCTATATACCGGGGACTAAGCTTCCCCTTTCTGCCAAATCTCATAACGCCCTTCATTGGCGACACTTTCAAGAATACCCAATCTTTAATTTGGAACTCTAAGTCCCTTCGACGATTATCCGCATAGGACTTTTGGCGACTTTGAGCCGCTAGCAACCGATCTTGTATGAGCTTGACTTTCTCTATGGCTTGCTGGACCAAGTCTGGCCCAACCAATTTAGTCTCGCCTACCTCGAACCACCCAATTGGGGATCTACATTTCCGCCCATATAAAGCCTCATACGGTGCCATTTGAATGCTAGAATGATAACTATTATTGTAAGCAAATTCAATGAGTGGGAAATGATCATCCCAACTACCTCCAAAATCTATCATACATGCCCGTAACATATCTTCAAGAGTCTGAATAGTACGTTCGGCTTGCCCATCGGTCTGTGGGTGAAATGTCGTGCTAAGGCTCACTTTGGTCCCTAGACCCTCTTGGAAAGACGTCCAAAAATTAGTTGTAAACTGAGTTCCTCTGTCTGAGATAATCGATACTGGAACACCATGGAGTCTCACTGTCTCTTTAAGGTAAAGCTTTGCATAATCTTCTGCCACGTACGTCGTTCTGACTGGTAAGAAATGAGCTGATTTAGTGAGTCTATCCACAATCACCCATATGGAATCATACTTATGTCGAGTACGGGGTAAGCCTGTAATGAAATCCATGTTAATCACTTCCCACTTCCAAGTTGGGATTTCTATAGCTTGCAACAATCCGCCCGGCTTTTGGTGCTCGATTTTCACTTATTGGCAATTAGGACATTGAGCCACAAATTCTGCGACATCTCTCTTCATCCCATTCCACCAATATACAGACTTGAGATCATGATACATTTTCGTCGCTCCGGGGTGGACAGAATAACGAGAACAATGAGCTTCTCTCAATATTTGGTGGTGTAGCCCCGCCACATCGGGAACACATAATCTGCCTCGACATCGAAGGACTCCGTCTCCTAAAACATCAAATGATGACTCCTCTTTCTGAGGGAGTGTATCTCTGTACTGCATTAGCATGGGATCCTCATATTGTCGCTCCTTCACCTCTGCTACTAGCAACGAGACTGCAGAATTCTGAATAGTAGCTCCGCTGCTACCTGAGTCCACTACTTGGACTCCTAGGCTGGCTAACTGTTGGAGCTCACGGGCCATTTCTCTCTTCTCTGGTCGTACGTCACTTAGACTTCCCATCGATCTACGGCTAAGAGCATCAGCCACAACATTTGCCTTTCCGGGGTGATACAAAATATCAACATCGTAGTCTTTTAGCAATTCTAACCATCGTCGTTGCCGCAGATTCAACTCTTTCTGCTTGAAGATACACTGAAGGCTCTTATGATCGGTATAAATATCCACATGGACACCATATAAATAATGTCTCCATATCTTTAAAGCATGAACCACTGCGGCCAATTCTAGATCGTGGGTTGGATAATTCTTCTCATGGTTCCCATGCTCGGCCTCGGATCTAGAATACACCAAGATATCATCGATGAATACAATCACGAATAGATCCAGAAAAGGCATGAATACATTGTTCATCAAATCCATAAATACTGCCGGCGCATTAGTTAGCCCAAACGACAGTACTCGGAACTCAAAATGGCCATATCTTGTTCTGAAGGCTGTCTCAGGGATATCTTTCTCCCTAACTCTCACTTGATGATACCCGGACCTCAAATCAATCTTTGAAAACCATTTGGCACATTGTAATTGATCAAATAAGTCATCAATCCTCGGAAGAGGATATTTGTTCTTGATCGTCACATTATTCAATTGCCGATAATCAATGCACATTCTCAAAGAGCCATCTTTCTTTCGGACAAATAATACGGGTGCTCCCCACGGGGATGAACTAGGCCTAATGAAGCCTTTCTCGAGCAAGTCTTTCAATTGCTCCTTCAACTCTTTCAATTCTGCGGGTGCCATTCTATCGGGAGGAATAGATATGGGCTTAGTGTCTGGCAACACATCAATTGCAAAATCAATCTCTCACTCGGGAGGAAGGCCTGGAAGCTCTTCCGGGAATACATCCGGAAATTCATTCACTACGGGAACTGACTGAAGAGTTGGCGAATCAGCTTCTACATCTTGAACTCGTACTAGATGATAAATACACCCTTTTATGATCATTTTCCTTGTCTTTAGATAGGAAATAAACCTACCTTTTGGGGATGCCGTATTTCCTTTCCATTCTAAAACTGGTTCTCCCAGAAACTGGAAACCAACCATCTTCATCCGGCAATCAACATTGGCATAACAAGAAGCCAACCAATCCATACCCATAATGACATCAAAATCTACCATATTTAGTTCATGCAAGTCAACTATAGTATGGCGGTCACATATCACAACTACACAATCTATATATATTCGGCTAGCTATTACCGACTCCCCCACGGATGCAGACACCTCAAAAGGTTCGATCGACTCCGGCTCAATTTTAAATCGACCCGCTATATAGGGAGTAACATATGACCATGTGGATCCCGGATCAATCAAAGCATATACATCATGAGAGAATACTGATAATATACCTGTGACCACGTCAGGAGAGGACTCAAGATCTTGGCGTCCAGCCAAAGCATAAATACGGTGCTGAGGACCGCTAGAAGTGGGAGCTCTCCCTCTACCTCTACCATGGCCGACTAGTACATGTGAACCTGGCCCCGTAAGGCGTACAGAAGCTGATGATCCGGCTGCCGACCCTGATGGTTGGGTCCTACCTCTACCATGTACTGAGGGGCAATCACGCACGATATGGCCTGGTTGACCACATGAATAGCAACCATCTGAGCCCAATCGGCATCGACCCCAATGCAAATTCCCACACTGGGAACATCGTGGTACAGGTGGCCTTGACTGGCCTGAATCATCTCTGAACTGAGGTCCTGAATAACTGGGACTCGGCCCTGAACGAGCATATCTAACAAGGCTCTGGCCTGGAAACCGTGGAGATGCACTGGTCATAGAATAGCCTAAATGTCTAGGGAACTGCTGCCTGTGTCCGCCTCTGGACTCACTCATCGGGCCTGAAGATCTGGCCCTCTTGCTATGACCCCTATCCTGCTCGCGTTCACTTCTCCGCTGCTGTAAGCTTTCTTCTAAGTTCTGAGCATGTGCCTGAATGCGTGCAATATCCATACCGTCCTGAAGGGACGCAGTCAAGCATTTATCCATCAAGTGTGATCCTAGGCCCTTCACAAATCGGTGTACCCGGTCACCCATATCTGCTACCATGGCCGAAGCATACCTGGCCAAGGAATTGAAGCGGAGACTGCACTCTAGAGCACTCATGCTACCTTGCCTCAAATTTAGGAATTTATCGGCCCTAGCTCGCCGAACTTCTGGAGGCATATAATGACGGAGAAAGGCATCAACAAACTCTTGCCACACCGGGGGAGGTGCATTGGCTCCCCGTGAAGCCATCCAGACTGTATACCACTGGACCGAGACATCTCTCAATCTATATAACGCTAACTCCACCGACTCGGTGTCTGAAGCATGTATTAATCGAAGCGTCCTCAACATACCATCAATAGAGTCCTGGGGGTCCTCCTCCGGCTTTGACCCAAAGAATTCCGGAGGGTTTAAGCAATGAAGGCACGGACCCTTGCACTAACAACCTTGTCACCCTGCCCTGTACTTTGCCGCTGAGTCTGAGCAGCAACCAACTGTCACACCCTAATCTTGATAGGGCATGATGGGCACCCGACTCCATACTCAGAGCCGAGCGAACCCCTTTAACTCTCGTTATGTTCATAACCTCACTGGACTCTTAAGTTACGAAATGAAATGCATAATAGAAATTTGTCAAAACAATTCTTTTCGTCGTTCTCAAGTCAAGTAAAATCTGTAATCATATGGAATTTGTAACATAAAGCATAATGATACGTCGGCTTGCAGAGCCGCTTACAAGACTGACATCCTATACACATGACTCTCTCTGCAAAGTCTCTAACATCAATCAAGATACCATAACATGAATACTCTGACTCGGCAACACTCCGGAAGGGAATGGAGCTCGCCAATCCCGTTGGTACATCTCCTAGCAATGTCCTCTACTCATCTGTATACACCTGCGTGGTATGAAACGCAGCCCCCGAAGAGCGGGGGTCAGTACAGAATATGTACTGAGTATGTAAAGCATGAAGTACAGTAAACAGAGCCAGAATCGGAACAAGAAATATAAAAGTAAGTACAATATCCAGAATACCAAAATGTTTACTTTTAAAACACAAAGCATGCATGTCAATGTCATATGTCATATCCGGCCCCTTATGGGACTCGGTGAAGAAAACATGGTCGCCACCCCGTTGTTGGCACCATAACACATCATACTCCAGAATAGGGAATAACTCTGTAACCCATCATAACGCCATAACACATCATACTCAAGAATGTATATACATATAACGTGTCCCGGCCCTCATTGAGGGACTCGGTGAACAATGCAGTGGAGTACGCACGAGAACGTGTCCTGGCCCGGGACTCAGTGAAAGATATATTGAGGCATGCACGAGCAGAGTAGTGAGAAACTTTATGCATATAAATCAATTTTTAAGACTCGATAGGTAAGTACAATAATCGACACTTGAAGGATCATAAACACGTTTCGAGTCAATCCGAGTTAGCATAAGAAAGTTATGGACGTTATTCATTACAGAAATATCTATGAATGTTTCCGAGCAATCCGAGACTGCCTATGAAAGTTAGGGACATTAATCCTTATAGAACCCTTTTAGGAACAGGGACTCTTCATGCTTTGCTCGTTACTCAATCATACAATAGACTCGACTATACCAAGTATGCTCATGTCAAGAAGTGAATAAGAATCGTAAACAAGCTCGGAATTAAAGAATAGAGTTACCCCAAGATGTGTGTCATACCATACTTGGCTCTAGGACATGCCAAAAGAAAGAAAGGGTAAGCCTTACATACCTTGTCCGCTTCCTAGGTTAATCCGAACTTAAGTCTTGGCTTTTCCAAGATCTACAACAACGTCAAAAGATATCAAACATTAGCTATAGGTATTTAGGAATCTGGTTTTAAGCTAGCAATCCACCTACAGAAATTTGGGCAGCATCTCCCCTATAAATTCAACCAACCCCGAGAATTCAACTCGGTCAAATCATCAACAACAATACCAATCAACCACATTAACAACTTCAACAATTAATTCAAAATGCATTCTAACATTAGCAACCCTTTCTACATAATTCGACGGCATTTAATTTACATTCCAATTAACCACAACAACCCAACTTACAATCTTCCAAACTCAATAAGAACAACAACAACACATCCCTCGCTTCCAAGCTCATGAATTACACCAACAACCACACATTAACAACATCATTCATACAAATATAAGAAACCATGCTAGTGTCACATCAACTTCTTCAACAATTCCACAACGATTACAACTTCATTTCAAGCCATCAAACCTTCATTTTTATCATGGAATCCACAACAACAACAATCAAAATACTAAATAAAATCAATTCATCACACCTTACCAACATAGCCCCTATTCGGCCACAACCGACACACACATATTTCATGAATTTCATCCATTTCTACATACTACAACACTCACAAATCATCCCTAACACATAGAAAAGGAGATTAAATCTTACCTTTACGCTTTCACTTCTCAACTTTGCTAGGGTTGGTAAATTGCACAAATGAATGTTTTGCTTGCTCCAACAACTACTCCACCTTAATAAGGGCCTTCCAATTGGTTGTAATACTAGAAGAAAATTATTTTTCTTGATCAATTTATATGGCCTCAAATTCGGCTAGCCATGGCCGAATATGGCTCCTCCCTCTTTCTTGAAGTTTCTTGAATTTGTGGAAGATGATTAGTGTTAATGTCTTGCTTTGGTCATCTCTATCTATATATATATATATATATATATATATATATAGCTCTCACAAATATAAGGTGGACACATGCCCCCACTCATGGCTTGAGTTAATTGGCCAAGACATGGGTGGGTCCCACATGAGCCACACGGCCATGGTGGCTATTGTCATGAACCTTCTTGAATTTGTTCCCTTTTTACCCCTAGCCTTTCTCAATATTTCCATACCATTAATAAAAAACTTGTGTAATAAAATAAAATCGGAAGGAAAATAATAGCCTTGCCCTTAACTTATCGCGATTATCTTGAAACATCCGAATATGCAAAATACGGGATATAACATCCTTCCCCCCTTTTGAACATTCGTCCTCGAATGTTGAACTGGTCTTATGGGGTCTTATAACATTTCGGGGAGATCTCTTTTATAGCTATCACATCTAGTTCATTCATCAATCCACATCTCCGCTTTAGAAATTTAGATTACTCGTAGGCGCAGGAAATAAATAGGAGCACTTCTTCTTCATCTCATCCTCGGCTTCCTAGGTCATCCCTCTCTGTTATTATTTCGTCACAATACCTTGACAGAGGCCACGTCTCTGGTACGTAATCTTCTCACCTAACGATCCAGTATGGCTATAGACCGTTCCTCATAAGATAGCTTTTTTGTTACCTGGATATCATCTATGGGAAACACTCTGGAAGGTTCCCCAATGTATTTACGAAGCATAGACACGTGGAAGACTGGATGCACTGCTTCTAAATCAGGTGGTAACTATAATTCATAGGCGACCTTGCCAACCCTACGGACAATTTGATAAGGTCCAATATTTCTTGGACTGAGCTTTCCCTTCCTTCCGAATCTCATTATATCCTTCAAGGGTGACACTTTCAGAAGTACCCAATCGCCAACCTGGAACTCTAAGTGTCGACGTCGATTATCGGCATATGATTTCTGCCGACTCTGGGCTGCCCGTAACCGTTCATGAATGAGTTTCACTTTATCAACTGCCTGCTGAATTATATCTGGGCCTATTAACTTCGTTTCGCCAACATCGAACCAACCGATCGGTGATCTGCACTTCCTGCCATACAGGGCCTCATACGGCGCCATCTGGATGCCAGAATGGTAACTATTATTATAAGCAAACTCAATAAGTGGTAAATGATCATCCCAGCTACCCTTGAAGTCAGTAACACAGGCCCACAGCATATCTTCTAGCATCTTAATAGTATGCTCGGCCTATCCGTCAGATTGCGGGTGTAACATCCTTTCTTAACACTTTCATTGCTTCCAGTCCGTTTCTTCCACTTCTTCGTCCTCATGTACATGGTCAGAAATTAACTAGCATCTTGATCTCATATGTCTCCATTATTATAGTCTTGACTTATCGTGCTATAAATATTCATCGGCCTTTAAGTATTCTCTTTTTCTCGCTCCTTGTTTCCTCGCTAGTGGGAAATTACCTTGCTTATATACAGTATACTCTTTGTGTTTATCTTTTTCGGTACCATCTCGGTCTATCCTTTTTATACCTGTTGATCTTAGACGTACACTGCATCGACTCCCTGTTCCTTTACGTCTTTGTTACTGTCCCTTTCAATCTTACATTCTAAATATTTATCCAATCATGACTTTGTCGGTAATGAGCATAATGGTCATGTTCCTTTCCAAGGCCAGTTATATCAATGTCCAAAATGTATATACATGATGTTTCTTCGCCATTTATTATTCTTCGCAGTCCAGTTACACTTATGGCAACTTTTGATCTGAGTTAACTTAATTTCTTAGCTCGCAACTTTTTCCTTACTTCCTTCCCTCACATCTCTCGACACCAGTATACTTGTCTTTGATTTCTTTGTATTGGCGATCGTTTCGTCAATCGTTATTCCTTGTTGGCTCTCCGGCGTGGACTTCTTACAATTATAACTGGGCATAGCTTCACGTTGATGGTTCATAAAATTCCATAGCGTATACTCTCATGTTCAATATAGTTAATGGTCCATGAACCTTTAATATCTAGTGAACTCTTTTATTTCCATTCATGGGAGCAGCGCTCTTTCTTTCCTTCAAAAGTTTCCAGACTACCAATCGTTGGTACTTCCGTTATAATAGTCGTTGTCATCCGAAATATCCTTTGTGAACTTAGCTTGTAGTCTTTTCTTGCTATCTTTATTACCCTTTTGAACACGCCGCTACACACTTACGTACTGCGCAATTTTGCTCGATACGGGGGATTAACCCATGATCTAGAATTATCGCAGCTCATGTCGGTATGGGACATTCTCTTAAGATGTCTTCCATACTTTCCCCTTATGTCTGCCTCATGGTACACTTATTGTCAATTCGTTTCTACTTCTTTCAGGTATCCTCCTGATATGCCGATATGTTTTGAACTCTGGCCACGAACTAATAAATTTTTCCTCCTCTGGACCTTGAAAATGTCGCGATTCCTTTTAAGTCTAATATAATATGTTCTTCCCCCCTTATTAAGGAGATCCTTATACGCCAATAATCTTCGAGTACCCACGTCTTCGATAATTATCTACCACCCTTCATTATCTTCTTAAGGCCGGGGTTCCGTCATCGTATGGTCTGGCCTGTCTATCTTCTTGCTACTTACACTCTCGTATTTAACTAGAATACTTATAAGGGTATCCAATTCCGATGCCTTCTTTTTCGTTATTTTTTTTTCATACCTCTATCTTTTATGACAAACGGTGTCCTGGATTCACAAGTTCATGGGGACGTCGAGATTCACTATGTACTTTTATGAAGTCTTCGATTATACCTTACTCCTCGTCTTTCTCTGCATATAACATATCGAAAACTTCTTACCATAAGTTTTTCTTTCATTCGCGCCTATATCGTCATTCTTGTCAATATTCCCATATCTTTCCATCCACTATTAATCCTTTCACACATTTAGCTCACTTACTCATAATTCTTCTTAACTACGCATTTATGTTGCAGCTGTGCATCCATGTTTTTCGAGCGTCCTGCTACTTTCGCTCTTGGCACAGAATTCTTGTCGTTTACACTATCTCTGTCCTCGTTCATCGAACCTTTATTTTTCTTTATGATGCTACGACCGAGCGGTCTCCCATGCATGTTCCTTGCATTTCATTCCATTTCCTCTATAATCAAATCCCTCGGTCCTCACATGAATTCTCATTCTATGCCATTAATTTTCTAATCAATCGTGTCGACTCATCATCTTTGTTCTTATCTCGGTGAGTAATCGGTTTCCTACCGCTAATTCGTTAAACTATCCTTCTTACTCTCATGATTAGAGATTTTTAGTTACTTTCCTCCTAAATACTCTCCTTTCCCTCAATCAGCCCATTGGTACACCCTTCCCACTTTCATTCTTAGCCTTCCTTGGGTTTCTTCCTCCTCGAGCACCTTTCTCCTCTTGTTATTTGTAGCATCGGTTCTGAAGTCCGTGAAATATTACTTTAAACGCGCAAATCCGTTTCATTTCTAAGTCATCTTTTTAGGAAAGCTTCTCCATGTCCGAAGCTACCACATCAATATGGTTACACATTTTTCTTGTGCTTTGCCCGTCGTCCCTTTTGGAGGCTTTGCTCAATCATGTTTCTTACTTTTCACTTTTTTCGACATTTTGATCTCCTTGCCTTCCATTTACTCACTCTCTTTCTTTTCCAAATATCGCTGTATTAGAACTTTCCAATCTTAACCTGTAGTGAAAATAACATCAGCTTACCTTGTAACACTTGTACCATTTATTTTTGTTGTCACTTGAACTTCGGTACCCTTGCTCGATTGATGCCTTCAATAGACCACTACGTCGGTTGCTGGGGTACCCATACCCGTTGATACAATCACATGTGGGATATCATACGCATTCATATATATGTATATATAATTACTACCATCTCGTCTAAAAAATATTTCCAAACGCTATTCAAACTCATCCTAATTCCAGAGCTGGGATGCATTTTCTTTCTCTTCACCGGTCTAGTCTGCCTCGTCTTACGCGACCTCTTAAGGTTTCCAAGCATTCCGTATACTCTAATTTCCCTTAGGCTACTCTAGCTTCTCATTCGCCTCTTATGTCTAAATCTATAGGACTTTTAGTACACTTCCCAGGGGGTCACCCATCCTAAGATTTCTTTCACCTTAGCACGCTTAACCTCGAAACTCCGATGAAATCCGGTGCATTGATGCTGATATAATCGCATCCACCTCACCGCACGACCTTCACCGCATAATCTGGAACAAGTTGAAGTCTTAACAGATTCCAAAACATTCTCGTAACACATCTCCCTCCTTTAACAATTACTATTTTAACCTTTTCAATCCTCAATATTTACCTTTCACCTATGTGTATGACTACCTTTCATCCTAGATTTCTAGATTCCCGATGGTAGCGAACACACCTTCGTCGCCGTTACTTATAAATACTCGATCATCCACCCCTTTGGACTTCCGCTCGCCACTCTTATATAATAATCTACAGCAGAACTCATTGTCGACTTTCCCTGAATCCCCTTGCTCCTACTAAACCTCGAATGTAACCCATTTAAATCCTTCGGACTGCTAATCGTCTTTCTCGCAATTATTCTTCATTCCATGCCAAGTCCATAACTCCTCTAAAACAACACATCCCACTTATTGTTTATTTACGATATTTCCTTTCCACGCCCCTTCCTGTTAGGTGCACCTAACTAAACGACCTGATTTTAAAAAAATATTCTGACAGAGTCTCCTTTATGTTTCTTACTATCCAAAATCTGCACGCAGCAAATACCAACAATGCCTTACAGGGCATACATATGTATACGACATGTCCCAGCCACCCAGGGCTCCCAATTTCAGGTAAAAGAATGAAAATATCAAAACTTACCCCTGTGACTTTCCATATCATCACTCACCTTCTCCCGTTGATACTGTGCTTCTGCTGAAAGCAAAGGTTAGTATAAGGAATCTCATTTCCTATGACTTGGCTCTATCGCACGATCTAAGACAGAAAGAACGTCAATGATCCCTAGATGCCCTGCAGCCTTCTGTTTATAAGTGTGGCCGGCTTCACACCCATAAACAGGACTCTACTGGACACGACTTTGCAGACAACCCCTAGGACGAACTGCTCTGATACCAATTTGTCACACCCTAATCTTGATAGGGCATGATGGGCACCCGACTCCATACTCAGAGTCGAGCGAACCCCTTTAACTCTCGTTATGTTCATAACCTCACTGGACTCTTAAGTTACGAAATGAAATGCATAATAGAAATTTGTCAAAACCATTCTTTTCGTCGTTCTCAAGTCAAGTAAAATCTGTAATCATATGGAATTTGTAACATAAAGCATAATGATACATCGGCTTGTAGAGCCGCTTACAAGAATGACATCCTATACACATGACTCTGTCTGCAAAGTCTCTAACATCAATCAAGATACCATAACATGAATACTCTGACTCGGCAACAATCCGAAAGGGAATGGAGCTCGCCAATCCCGCTGCTACATCTCCTAGCAATGTCCTCTACTCATTTGTATACACCTGCGTGGCATGAAACGCAGCCCCCGAAGAGCGGGGGTCAGTACGGAATATGTACTGAGTATGTAAAGCATGAAGTACAGTAAACACAGCCATAATCGGAACAAGAAATATAAAAGTAAGTACACTATCCAGAATACCAAAATGCTTACTTTTAAAACACAAAGCATGCATGTCAATGTCATATGTCAAATCCGGCCCCTTATGGGACTCGGTGAACAAAACATGGTCGCCACACCGTCGTTGGCGCCATAACACATCATACTCCAAAATAGGGAATAACTCTGTAACCCATCATAATGCCATAACACATCATAACGCCATAACACATCATACTCCAGAATGTATATACATATAACGTGTCCCGGCCGTCTATTGAGGGACTCGGTGAACAATGCAGTGGAGTACGCACGAGAACGGGTCTTGGCCCGGGACTCAGTGAAAGATATATTGAGGCATGCACGAGCAGAGTAGTGAGAAACTTTATGCATATAAATAAATTTTTAAGACTCGATAGGTAAGTACAATAATCGACACTTGAAGGATCATAAACACGTTTCGAGTCAATCTGAGTTAGCATAAGAAAGTTATGAACGTTATTCATTACAGAAATCTCTATGAACGTTTCTGAGCAATCCGAGACTGCCTATGAAAGTTAGGGACATTAATCCTTATAGAACCCTTTTAGGAACAGGGACTCTTCATGCTTTGCTCGTTACTCAATCATACAATAGACTCGACTATACCAAGTATGCTCATGTCAAGAAGTGAATAAGAATCGTAAACAAGCTCGGAATTAAAGAATAGAGTTACCCCAAGATGCGTGTCATACCTTACTTGGCTCTAGGACATGCCAAAAGAAAGAAAGGGTAAGCCTTACATACCTTGTCCGCTTCCTAGGTTAATCCGAACTTAAGTCTCGGCTTTTCCAAGATCTACAACAATGTCAAAAGATATCAAACATTAGCTATAGGTTTTTAGGAATCCGGTATTAAGCAAGCAATCCACCTACAGAAATTTGGGCAGCATCTCCCCTATAAATTCAACCAACCCCGAGAATTCAACTCGGCCAAATCATCAACAACAATACCAATCAACCACATTAACAACTTCAACAATTAATTCAAAATGAATTCTAACATTAGCAACCCTTTCTACATAATTCGACGGCATTTCATTTACATTCCAATTAACCACAACAACCCAACTTACAATCTTCCAAACTCAATAAGAACAACAACAACACATCCCTCGCTTCCAAGCTCATGAATTACACCAACAACCACACATTAACAACATCATTCATACAAATATAAGAAACCATGCTAGTGTCACATCAACTTCTTCAACAATTCCACAACGATTACAACTTTATTTCAAGCCATCAAACCTTCATTTTTATCATGGAATTCATAACAACAACAATCAAAATACTAAATAAAATCAATTCATCACACCTTACCAACATAGCCCTTATTCGGCCACAACCAACACACACATATTTCAGGAATTTCATCCATTTCTACATACTACAACACTTACAAATCATCCCTAACACATAGAAAATGAGATTAAATCTTACCTTTACCCTTTCACTTCACAACTTGGCTAGGGTTGGTAAATTGCACAAATGAATGCTTTGCTTGCTCCAACAACTACTCCACGTTAATAAGGGCCTTCCAATTGGTTGGAATACTAGAAGAAAATTATTTTTCTTGATCAATTTCTATGGCCTCAAATTCGGCTAGCCATGGCCGAATATGGCTCCTCCCTCTTTCTTGAAGTTTCTTGAATTTGTGGAAGATGATTAGTGTTAATGTCTTGCTTTGGTCATCTCTATCTATATATATATATATATATATATATATATATATATATATATATATATATATATATATATATATATATATATATATATAGCTCTCACAAATATAAGGTGGACACATGCCCCCACTCATGGATTGAGTTAATTGGCCAAGCCATAGGTGGGTCCCACTTGAGCCACACGGCCATGGTGGCTATTGTCATGAACCTTCTTGAATTTTTTCCCTTTTTACCCCTAGCCTTTCTCAATATTTCCATACCATTAATAAACAACTTGTGTAATACAATAAAATCGGAAGGAAAATAATAGCCTTGCCCTTAACTTATCGCGATTATCTTGAAACATCCGAATGTGCAAAATACGGGATATAACACCAACTGTGTAAGCAACTGTATGGCCTCTTTTACATCTTGGCCAGCTGCATCCGGTGGAGGAGC
The DNA here is from genome assembly GCF_019175385.1 of Lycium barbarum. NCBI lineage: Eukaryota > Viridiplantae > Streptophyta > Magnoliopsida > Solanales > Solanaceae > Lycium > Lycium barbarum. The sequence goes on along the minus strand of NC_083339.1, from coordinate 45,765,015 downwards.
TGGAGGTGCTGGAGCTGGGGCTGAAGCTCCCTCACGCTCCTCAGTAATAGGCACTGTCTGGGAGGACTGAGATTGAGCTGCACTCTGGGACTCACTTTCCTCTACCACCAGTGGCGGTGCTCTTTCAGCCAGCTTTTCTGCTACCGTCTTGCCCTTTTGGGCTGCCGTAGTCTTTCTCTTTACAGGCATTCTCTGAAAAACACAACACCCGATTAAGGAACAAGAATTTCTTACATCATAGCTCTATCGCACGATTCTTATGAAGAAAGAAGGTCATTCATTCCTAAAATGTCCGCAGCTTCTTATTTATAAGTGTGGCGCGCAACACACCCATAACCAAGACTCTACTAGACACGGCTCGTAGACACACCCTAGGACTGAACTGCTCTGATACCACTTTTGTCACGACCCAATTAGGGGACTGCGACAAGCACCCGGTGCTACCCCACCCGGGCACCCCTTAACACACATTCACATAATATCTAGGCGATTCATAAATCAAGTCATGCATTCTAGTCATCAATCATGTTAGTCCCGTTGGGCGACAATCATCTTGGATAACATCATAGGCATCTATGCCACATCAAATGTACAAGGCCGACGAGACCAACAAATGATATACAAAACATAGGCCGACAAGGCCAAACATATCTACCCACATACACATGTCTACGAGCCTCTAAGAAGAGTATACATATCACATGAGCGGGACAGGACCCCCCTATGCCCATAACTATATACACAAAAGAATAAGTACCCAAAAGCTATGGCTCCGAATGAAATAGAGCTCTGCTACGTAATCTCTGAGAAAGTTGTTATGGATCAAGTCTGTCTCCCTGTGCACTTGCGGGCATGACGCAGCGTCCACAAACAAAAGGACGTCAGTACGAAGAATGTACTGAGTATGTAAAGCATGATCAACATCGATATAGAAGCATAATAGACAACATGTGAAGTAGCATAGGAGAGGAGACAATAATATCGTCATCATGGCACTTACTTGCTTTCCATAGGGACATTTTTCGTTTCTATTGCGTATCCGCATACATATATCCATATCCATACTTAATTACCCTCATGATCATTTACATCTCATATACATAACATATTCGTACTCTTAATGATGTCATTTACATAGCATATACATATATATATACAGGCATACATAGCGTACCCGACCATAGAGGTTCGGTGTTTCATATATACTTGGCCAACCAAGGCTCAAGGTTATATCTACCTGGCCCTACCAAGGCTTCAGGGTTATCCGTACCATCTGCAGATGTGTGCGCGCGTTACGTAATCATATACATACTCTATACATATTCATATACATATATTCTACCCGATATTATAAGCTCGGGGTTCCATTGTAGCCCTTCATAGGCACATATACATATATAATAGCTCATAAGCATCTTTGGCATCATTTTGCTCTCATCATCATACTATCATCACCATTATCGTTACATCTATATTATAGGCTTATTCGTCATGTGAGGAACTTTGTACAATCGTAGTGCATATCAAGCATCATGAGCTTACTAGCTCGGAATATAAGTCATTGAAGACATCATAAGCTTATAGAGGATTTGAGGTTTGGCCAAAGAACCATGCCTTATGAAAGAAGGGTTAGCCTTACATACCTTTTCGTTGAACTATTCTACCCTTGCACGTACTCCTTGGATGCTCACGTTTCTACCTTCATTAAAGTTGTACTAACATTATAATCGACAATTAGCACACATGGCTAAAGCTAGAGAAAATCGGACAATATTTCCTTTATTTATACGACATTCCTCCATATCGTAATTCAACTTCCAAACGTCAACAATACATTCACAATATCATAACAATGGCCATTAATCATCCACATTATCTAGGTTTCTCAATTCACTTTCGTTTATCCATATTCATGGTCACAACACCCAACTTCATCCATTCATTTACAATGTCTATTTCATGGTCTTAACGTCATTTATAACACATTCATGTCACAACACAACAACAATAATGATTCAATTCGAACTATTTCTCAAAACATCACTATTCATCATTCATGACCCATTTTGCTATACTCTTCTAATGTCCAAGCATTTTAACTCTCAAATACCTCAAACAACATATAAATATCATGAATCTTACCTTAGAATTTGTAGTAACAAACCTTAGTTGATAATACTCCACTTGATCAAAAACCCTAGTTTTCCTCCATTTGGATTTCTTGACTTGAATGGCCTTTAATGGGTTTCCTTACTCTTGATTCACTTGGCTTATGTTATTGATGGCTTATAATCCTTGAAAACTTGTGTAATAAATGTAGAGAGATGTTTTAGAGAGAAGGATGAAATGTGGAAATGATTTCATGAACTTGGTCCCTTATTAAATAACCCATCACTGATCTGTCGGGGTCCATTATACAGTCCGTATAATCGTTATACGGTCTGTATAATTGATCGTAAAACGTGCCTTTCCTTCACCCTTCACTGTGTCCATTTGACGGTTCATTATACGGGCCGTAAAAATTTATACGGTCCGTATAATTGATCGTAAAATTGCATCAGTGAGCAACCTTCGCTGTGATGGTTTTACGGTCCATTATACGGTCCGTAAAACATTATACGGTCCATATAATGTGCCATAAAACTCACCAGTCCACTGAACTTGTTCTCGTCACTTCATTGATCTCCAATCCTTATGGAACCTTCTTAACACTTGTTTAACACTTCATTAGCAATCTAAGGGACGTTATAACTCTTTCCCAAAATGCCCTTAAGTCATCATTAACCCGATACTCGTATTTCACTAGTTCATTCAATTGCGTACCAACGGAAGATTTTTCGAGGTGTAACAGTAAGTTAAGGTGAACATGATGTCCCTACAAGTAAGAAGGGATACCTAATAACTCTAATTAAGATTCCAAAGAAGTTATAGGCAAGAGAGGAAAGCTCGTTAAATGAAACTTCACCACAGTTCTGCGAGAGGGGGGTTCTACGGTCGTTCTTTGTACCGTCGGACGAGTCGACGCTTCGTCGATAGTGCCGTAAAATTGAGCTGGAGCGATGACCATTCGACGAACAGTTCGACGCTTTGTCGATCAGTTCGACGGACCGTTCTTCTCACCGTCGAATGAAAAGAAATGACAGATTGCTCACTGGAAATTTAACGACTTCGACGGCCATATCGACGCTCCGTCGATCGCACCGTACATCTTGATCGGGACTGATTTCATGAATTAATATAAGGACCCCTCCTTCGTTTTATTTCATTTCATCTTCCACTCTCCTCTATCCAAGAACCCTCTAAAACCTTCTCCATCATTCACCCACAAGAAACTAAGGGAAACCAAGATTTACTACACCAAATCCATGAAATCAAGTGTATGAAACCCATTAAAAGTTCATCTAAGCCAAGAAAACTCAAGAAAAGTGAGTTAGGGTTTTGGTGCAAGAAGAGAAGCTCCACTTGAGTGTTGTTCATCCATCATCTAAGGTGAGTTATATGACCCTTTTATATGGTTTGAGTGGTTAAAAGTTGAAACACTTGGATTGTGAAAAGACATAGAAATTGGGTCATGAATGTGTGAATAGTGTCATTGTTGAGTAGTAGTTTGGGGTGGATGATGAATATTGGTATGTTGTGATTGTAAATATGTTATGAACGACATCTAGAATATGGAATAAGTATTATTTGTGAGAAAATGCAATAATGAATTATGCCCATGATTATGGAGAAATTGGAGTGAATCCTATAGCATGACTTTCTTTCTTCTCCATGAATCTCTTAAGTTCCGGAAAGATATGAGCTTATATCCCTAAATAGCTACACAAGGTAATGATTTAAAGTATAGAAGTTCTAGATGTTCATGATATGATGTTCCTAAAGCGTTAATGATGTCATTTATTTCTTACACTCACTTCATATACTATTCCCTTCAAGGTGAGGCAGGATGTTAATTAGTGCTCCATAAGGAAATCGGGGGATCACGACCTTATGTCACCCCGATAAAGCATAGTTGTCCTTGAGTCTTTACGCATGTACTATGATGAGCATATTATGATGATGATATAACACCGCGCCTATTTGGCCGGGCAGTCACCGCTAAGGCGGGCAGCTATACACCATGGCCAGATGGCATGGGCAGACACTACTAGTGGGCGGCATGAGATGATACCCCGGACGCGGGAGGCCTGGACGCAGGCTAATAATTATTACACCGATCCGATATGGACGGGTAGCATATATATATATATATATATATACGCATATATTATATGATGATGATTATGAGTAAGCCAGCATGCATCACTTCCTTTCTATTTGACAGTCGGATACAGATGTTCCTTATTGATACTTCCTTTATTTCATTGATGTGATATTATTGTTTATGCCTCTCATACTCAGTACAATGTTCGTACTGACGTCCGTTTTCTTTGGACGCTGTGTTCATGCCCACAGGTAGACAGGGAGGTGATCTTGATCCAGACCCGTAGGAGCTATTAGCTGTTTTGAGAGCATTCCATTGTTTCGGAGGTTCTTGTGGTTATCCTTTTATGTACATGTATGTTTTGGACACGACGGGGTCCTGTCCCGTCCATATGTCTAGTACTCTAGTAGAGGCTCGTAGATACGTAGTGTGGGTGGTATGGTCTCACGAGGTTGCTACCATGTATATATATATATATATATGTATATATTATTTCAATGACCCAAAAGGCTTGAGCATATAAAGTATTATGTTTTGAAGTGAAAAATGAATTTCCTTATGCTTTGAGTATAAAATTGATAAAAGAGCGCTTAATAAGTATGATAAGCAGTAGAATGAGGGGTGCTCGGTGGTTAGCCGCGGGTACCCGTCGCGGCCCCTGGTCGGGTCATGACAGGAGTGGTATCAGAGCAGTTCAGTCCTAGGAAGTGTCTACGAGCCGTGTCTAGTAAAGTCTTGTTTATGGTGTGTTGCGCGCCACACTAATAAACAAGCGGCTACAGGGCATTTAGGAAAATGACCATCTTTCTTCTTATGAGATCGTGCGATAGAGCCGTGTATAAGATTTTACCCTCCCTTATAGTGTGTTGTGATTTCAGAAATGCCGCCAAAGGAAAAAGCTACAGCCGCCCAGAAAGGCAAGACTACGACAAACAGGCGAGTGGTAAGAGAGCCGCCAACAGATGTAGAAGAGGGCGAGTCACATAATGAGGACCTGTCTAATACTTCCTCCACCTCGCCCAATGTAGAAAAACCAGGGGGAGCTTCAGCTCCAGTTCCGCCACCAGTTGTTTCGGGTCAACAAGTGACCGAGGCCATTCACTTATTAACTCAGTTGGTTGCCGCCCAGGCACAGCGGCAAAAATGCGGGCCCAAGTGATCAGTCAGCTAGTACCCAAGCCCATGATTTTATGAGTTTGAATCCTCCGGAGTTTTTCGGGTCAAAGCCGAATGAAGACCCGTAAGGTTTTATTGATGAGATGTTGAGAACATTGAGAATTATTCATGCCTCCGAGACTGAATCCGTGGAGATGGCATCTTATAGACTCCGAGATGTGGCGGTATTGTGGTATAATAATTGGATAGCATCGAGAAAAGAGAATGTGCCTCCTCCCATTTGGCAAGAATTCGCCGATGCCTTCATTCGCCATTATTTGCCACCCGAGGTCCGCCGAGCTAGAGCGGATAGATTTCTAAATTCGAATTAAGGAAATATGAGTGCCCGGGAGTATAGTCTGCAATTTACTTCCTTGGCTAGGTATGCCCCGACTATGGTGGATGACATGGGAGATAGGGTGCAAAGGTTTCTGAGTGGTTTGGGGCCACATTTTTTCAAGAATTGTTTGACAGCTTCGCTACAAGAAGGGATGGATATTTCCCGAATACAAGCCCATGCCCAGAACTTAGAGGGACGACAGCCACCACCAAGAGGTGATCGTGATATTAATGGAAGGCAAAGCAAGAGGGCCAGATCTATGGGGGCAGGCAGTGATTATAGAGGGGGACCGAGGCAGACTTATTCCCAACATTCAGGCCAGTCGGTGACTAGTGCACCTCCTCGATTCACGGGTAGGAGATTTGATCGCTCCCTTCGTTCAGGATCGAGTCAGAGTTCGAGGGCCTCGAATTCTCAATTCAGGGAAGATTATAGTCAGAGGAGACCCTCAGTACCGCGATGCAGCTAATGCGGCAGACTACATTCCGGACAATGTCGCCGAGGTTCGGATGCTTGCTATGCCTGTGGCCAGGTTGGGCATATGATGCGAGATTGCCCGTCGGCGAGCGGTAGAGTGGGGATTCAACCCACAGGATCAGCAGCTATCTCCTCTTCAATGCACCCGATAGGGCAGACTCCTCAGATTCCAGCGGCCCGAGGTAGAGGCCGAGAGGGATTACCTACTTCAGGTGCCACTCAGCCCCGTATATATGCTTTAGCCAGATGACAGGATCTTGAGTCCTCCCAAGATGTGCTTACACGTACACTATGCATATTTTCCTGTGATGTATATGCCTTGATAGATTCGGGTTCTACTTTTTCCTATATTACCCCGTATGTTGCTGGTAGTATTAGGGTAAAACCTGAGCCGATCAAACCTTTTGAGGTATCTACTCCAGTTGGTGATCCCGTGATAGCTAGACAAGTGTATAAAAATTGTGTGATAGTGATATGTGATCGCCAAACTAAAGCTGATTTTGTTGAGCTTGAAATGTTAGAATTCGATGTGATTATGGGTATGGACTAGTTGGCCTCATGCTACTCTAATGTTGATTGCCGGATAAAAGTAGTTCGATTTCAATTTTCGGGCGAACCCATGCTTGAATGGAAGGGTAATACAGCATCTCCAAGGGGTAGGTTTATTTCCTATCTCATGGCAAGAAAGATGATAGCCAAAGGCTATATTTATCATCTAGTCCGAGTTCATGATACCGAGGCAAAGTCGCCAACTTTCCAATATGTTCCGGTAGTAAGTGAATTTCCGGATGTATTTCCAGATGAACTTCCAGGCGTTCCTCCAGAAATAGAAATTGACTTCGCCATTGATGTGTTACCGGACACCAGGCCTATTTCTATTCCTCTTTATCGAATGGCTCCGGCAGAATTGAAAGAGCTAAAGGCACAGTTGAAAGAATTGCTTGAGAAGGGATTTATTAGACCCAGTTCATTGTCGTGGGGAGCACCAGTCTTGTTCGTGAGAAAGAAAGATGGTTCCCTACGAATGTGTATCGATTATAGGCAGTTGAACAAGGTGACGATAAAGAACAAATATCCTCTCCCCAGGATTGATAATTTATTTGATCAACTACAGGGTGCCAAGTGGTTTTCTAAAATAGATTTTAGGTCGGGTTATCATCAAGTGAGGGTTAGAGAAGAAGATATTCCCAAAACAGCTTTCAGAACAAGATATGGCCACTATGAATTCCGGGTGATGTCGCTTGGGTTGACCAATGCTCCGGCTGTGTTTATGAATTTGATCAATAATGTGTTCAGGCCACTCTTGGACTTGTTTGTGATAGCATTCATTGATGATATTCTGGTGTATTCTCGCACAGAACCAGAACATGCAGATCACTTGCGTATCGTACTTGGAATTCTTCGAGCTCGAGAATTATATGAAAAAATTTCAAAGTGCGAGTTTTGGCTGAATTCCGTAACATTTCTGGGCCATGTTATTTCAGATGACGGTATTCGAGTTGATACTCAAAAAATTGAAGCGGTAAAGAATTGGCCAAGGCCTACGACGCCTATCGAAGTTCGTAGTTTTCTGGGATTGGCAGGTTATTATAGAAGATTCGTAGAGGGATTTTCATCTATTTCAGCCCCATTGACGAAGCTAACCCAGAAGTCAGCTAAATTTCAATGGAATGACGCTTGTGAGCGCAGTTTTCAAGAGTTGAAGGACAGATTGACCTGAGCTCCAGTCTTAACGCTTCCAGAAGGGTCAAATGGTTATGTGGTATACTGTGATGCTTCCGGTGTTGGGTTAGGATGTGTGTTAATGCAGCACGGTAGAGTTATTGCTTATGCTTCGAGACAGTTGCGGAAGTATGAAAAGAACTATCCAACTCATGACCTCGAATTAGCTGCAGTTATTCATGCATTAAAGATATGGAGACATTACTTGTATGGTGTACATGTTGACATCTATACCGATCATAAAAGCCTTCAGTACATTTTCAAGCAGAAGGAGTTAAACCTGCGGCAGAGGCAGTGGTTAGAATTGTTGAAAGATTATGATGTGAATATTTTGTACCATCCTGGAAAAGCAAATGTAGTAGCCGATGCGCTTAGCCGCCGATCAATGGGCAGTTTATGTGAAGTTCCTCCGGAAAGGAAAGAAATGATTCATGAGCTTTACCAGCTAGCTAATCTTGGAGTGCGCATAATTGATTCAGGTAGTGCAGGGATTGGTATTAATGATTCCACAGTTTCGTCTATGAATGTGGAAGTGAAAGAGCGTCGGTATGAAGATCCGCAGTTGAGCCACTATAGGGATACATTTCATGAAAAAGAGAGATCTCCATTTAAAACTTCGATGGATGAGATCCTTAGATACCATGGCAGGCTATGTGTTCTGAATGTTGCAGAATTGCGCCGACGAATTCTGGAAGAAGCCCATTATTCTCGGTATTCTATTCACCCAGGTGCAACAAAGATGTGTCACGATCTCAAATTGATATATTGGTGGGATGGCATGAAAAGAGACATAGCAGAATTTGTAGCCCAATGTCCAAATTTCCAGCAAGTAAAGATCGAACATCAAAAGCCAGGAGGGTTATTGCAAGCGATGGAAATTCCTACGTGGAAATGGGAAGTTATCAATATGGATTTTATTATAGGATTTCCCCATTCCCGAGGCAAGTATGATTCTATATGGGTAATTGTGGACAGATTAACAAAGGCATCTCATTTTCTCCCAGTCAGAACCACATACTCAGCAGAAGATTAAGCGAGGTTATATCTCAAAGAAATTGTGCCACTTCATGGTATTCCACTATCAATTATTACATATAGGGGAGCATAGGTTACAACCAAATTCTGGAAGTTCTTTCAAAAACGTCTAGGTACCCAGGTGAAGCTTAGCATAGCATTTCATCCACAGACTGACGGACAAGCCGAACGTACTATTCAAACTTTGGAAGATATGCTACGGGCATGTGTATTAGATTTTGGTGGTAGCTGGGATGATCACTTACCCCTTATTGAGTTTGCTTACAACAATAGCTACCATTCCAGTATCCAAATGGCTCCGTATGAAGCCCTATATGGAAGGAAATGTAGGTCCCCAATTGGATGGTTTGAAATAGGAGAGGTACAGCTAATAGGCCTGGAATTGATTCAGCAAGCGGTAGAAAAAGTCAAAGTGATCCGGGATCGATTGTTGACAGCCCAAAGCCGCCAAAAATCTTATGCGGATAATCGTCGGCGAAACTTGGAATTTCAGGTTGATGATTGGGTATTTTTGAAGGTAACGCCAATGAAGGGATTGATGAGATTTGGCAAGAAAGGGAAATTGAGTCCCCGCTACATTGGACCCTATAGAATTATCCGTAAGGTGGGCCGAGTAGCCTATGAATTGGACTTTCCTTCGGAGCTTGAATCAGTTCACCTAGTTTTTCATGTCTCAATGCTCCGCAAGTGTGTTGGAGATCCCAAGAGAATTGTTCCGATAGATGATGTGCAAGTGACAGAAAAGTTAGCATATGAAGAAGTACCTATTGCCATCTTAGACAGACAAGTACGAAGACTTCGAAACAAAGAAGTGGCTTCAGTTAAGGTTTTATGGCGGAATAACAGTCGAGAAGAGATAACTTGGGAAGCGGAAGAGAAAATGAAATCCAAGTATCCACACTTATTCCAACCCCCAGGAGAAGTTCAAGATGAAACGCCGACAATATAAGGTATGTATGTAGTAAATGAAGTGTAATAATTAGAGTATCTGAACACCCCTATTTCCATCATTACTCAGATATTATGTCCCCTATCTTTGGGAGCTTTCGTAAGTCTTTCTTAGGGTTTTATTGTGTTGTAGCCCTGTGAGGCAGTTTATTATGGGTTGTTGTGACAGGATGGTAGCGCCATATTACAGGGAAAACTCTGGCGAAATTTTTGTAGAATTCCCAAGTTCTTAACATTCGAGGACGAATGTTCCAAAAGGGGGGAAGAATGTTACGCCTCGAAACTTTGGGTTGCTGAGCGGTGAAGGAACTAACGAGTTAAGGTGAACATGATGTCCCTACAAGTAAGAAGGGATACTTAATAATTCTAATTAAGATTCCAAAGAAGTTAGAGGTAAGAGAGGAAAGCTCGTTAAATGAAACTTCACCACAGTTCTGCGAGAGAGGGGTTCGACGGTCGTTCTTTGTACCGTCTAACGAGTCGACGCTTCGTCGATTGTGCCGTAAAATTGAGTTGGAGCGAAGACCATTCGACGAACAGGTCGACGCTCTGTCGATCAGTTCGACGGACCGTTCTTCTCACCGTCTAATGAAAAGAAACGACAATTTGCTCACTGGAAATTTAACGACTTCGACGGCCATATCGACGCTCCGTCGATCCAATAGACGCTCCGATCGCACCGTACATCTTGATCGAGACTGATTTCATGAATTAATATAAGGACCCCTCCTTCATTTTATTTCATTTCATCTTCCACTCTCCTCTCTCCACTCTCCAAGAAACCTCTAGAACCTTCTCCATCATTCACCCACAAGAAACTAAGGGAAACCAAGATTTACTGCACCAAATCCACGAAATCAAGTGTATGAAACCCATTAAAAGTTCATCTAAGCCAAGAAAATGCAAGAGAAGTGAGTTAGGGTTTTGGTGCAAGAAGAGAACCTCCACTTGAGTGTTGTTCATCCATCATCTAAGGTGATTTTTATGACCCTTTTATATGGTTTGAGTGGTTAAAAGTTGAAACACTTGGATTGTGAAAAGACATAGAAAATTGGGTCATGAATGTGTGAATAGTGTCATTATTGAGTAGTAGTTTTGGGTGGATGATGAATATTGGTATGTTGTGATTGTAAATATGTTATGTACGACATCTAGAATATGGAATAAGTATTATTTGTGAGAAAATGCAATAATGAATTATGACCATGATTATGGAGAAATTGGAGTGAAATGGCCAAATGCAGATAATGTAGATAAATGATGATTGTTGTTGCTATATTGTGAATGTTGTTATTAACCTTTGGGAGTTGATATAGAATGTGGGAAACGTAGTATAAACAAAGGAAGTGCTGCCCAATTTTCCCTAGAAATGATAAAATGTTTTTATAGCCGAGTAACTAATGTTAATGCAATTCCTCTTGAAGGTAGAAACGTGGGCCCCAAAGGAAACCAAGCGAACGATAGATTAGTTAAGCGCAAAAGGTATGTGAGGCTAGTCCTTTCTTTCTATGGCATGAATCCTATAGCATGACTTTCTTTCTTCTCCATGAATCTCTTAAGTTCCGGAAAGATATGAGCCTATATCCCTAAGTAGCTACACAAGGTAATGAGTTAAAGTATAGAAGTTCTAGATGTTCATGATATGATGTTCCTAAAGCATTAATGATGTCATTTATTGCTTACACTCACCTCATATACTATTCCCTTCAAGGTGAGGCAGGATGTTAATGAGTGCTCCATAAGGAAATCGGGGGATCACGACCTTACGTCACCCCGATAAAGCATAGTTGTCCTTGAGTCTTTACGCATGTACTATGATGATCATATTATGATGATGACATAACACCGCGCCTATTTGGCCGGGCAGTCACCGCTCAGGCAGGCAGCTATACACCATAGCCAGATGGCATGGGCAGACACCACTAGTGGGCGGCATGAGATGATACCCCGGACGCGGGAGGCCTAGACGCAGGCTAATGATTATTACACCGATCCGATATGGACGGGAAGCTTATATATATATGCATATATTATATGCTGATGATTATGAGTAAGCCAGCATGCATCACCTCCTTTCTATTTGACAGTCGGATACAGATGTTCCTTATTGATACTTCTTTTATTTCATTGATGTGATATTATTGTTTATGCCTCTCATACTTAGTACAATGTTCGTACTGACGTCTGTTTTCTTTGGACGTTGTGTTCATGCCCACAGGTAGACAGGGAGGTGATCTTGATCAAGACCCGTAGGAGTTGTTAGCTGTTTTGAGAGCACTCCATTTTTCCGGAGGTGCTTGTGGTTATCCTTTTATGTACATGTATGTTTTGGGCACGACGGGTTCCTGTCCCGTCCATATGTCTAGTACTCTAGTAGAGGCTCGTAGATACGCAGTGTGGGTGGTATGGTCTCACGAGGTTGCTCCCTTGTATATATATATATATATATATATATATATATATATATATATATATATATATGTATGTATATATTATTTCAATGAACCAAAAGGCTTGAGCATATAAAGTATTATGTTTTTAAGTGAAAAATGAATTTCCTTATGCTTTGCGTATAAAATTGATAAAAGATCGCTTAATGAGTATGATAAGCAGTAGAATGAGGGGTGCTCGGTGGTTGGCCCCGGGTACCCGTCTCGGCCCCTGGTCGGGTCGTGACAATGCCTTTCGTGCCTATATCATATATTATCACGGTACATGTATCATCACAGCTCATACATCGTCGTATCATACATATATATATATATCATAACACCGCATTTGCTCATTAATATTAAACGTTATCCGTATACGGCCACGTAGTGGCTTTACAATATCACATACATATCCTCCGGGCTTTTCCTACATAGATCATATTCATGCCCATATCCTATACATATTCATATCGTATATGTATTCATATCATATATCGTATACATCATATACATATTCACATCATATACATATTCATATCATATACATAACTGGCCAACCAAGGCTTCAGGGTTACACATACCTGGCCAACCAAGGCTTCAGGGTTACACATACCTGGCCAACCAAGGCTTCAGGGTTACACATACCTAGCCCTACCAAGGCTTCAGGGTTACATCTACCCAACTGCAGTGGTGCACGCGCGTTACATAAATATATACATATTCTACCCGGCCTTATAAGCTCGAGGTTTCATAATAGCCATACATAGGCACATATATACATATATACATAAAAGCTCATAATTATCTTTAGCGTCATCACTATTATCATCGTCATCATTATCATCATCACTGTCAACATCGTCATCATTATCATCACATATGTCTCATAAACTTATCATAACCTTTCATGGAGCATACATTTGGATTTAAAGACAATCTATGAGAATCGCATCGTATTTGTTACACGTCGGAAGTTTTTCTGTCCTGGTAAGATGAGTGTATGGTGTTTCACTAATTCGGGAATGGCTAATTATGAATCTTGGAAAAAAAAAATTATAAGTTGCAGAGAAATTCACTGCCAGTGGTCGTACGTGGCACTATACGGACCGTATAGTGGTTTACGGACCGTATAGTGCACTCGTCCTTCAACCTGCCAAAAATCTCAACTTTCTGGAATTTTTTGAATATGGCTAAATACGACCCAGTTTACGGCCCGTAAACTGGTTTACGGACCGTAAACCAGGTCGTAAACTGCCTTGTCCACCAGCCAGACTTTCTGTTTTGGAGAATGCTTAAATACAATCACTGGGACGGACCGTAAATTAGAATACGGTCCGTAAACTGCACTTTACGGCCACTGTTCACCCGACGAGAATTCATTAAAGATCAAATTTTGGGATTTATTAAAAGAGGCTTAGACTACAATTCAGTTCATTATTCATCAACACCACTCAAGAAACCTCTTGAACATTCCAAATTATTCCTCCACAAGAATTCAAGAGAATCAAAGGGAATATCAAGATCATCACCACTAAATTCATGAAAATAAGTGTAAGAACACATCAAAGGATCTTCTAAATCTAGAAATTCTAAAGAAAGGTGGAACTAGGGTTTTGGCTAAGTGAAGAATTTCAACTCAAGGGTTGTTCAACCACTATCCAAGGTAAGTTTCATGATCATTCTATGTTGTTTGAAGTATTGAAAAGCTTAAACACTTGAAATGTAGAAGAACATAGAAATGGACCATTACTGAGTGAATAGTGCCATAAATGAATGATAGTGGGATTGAATTATGAATGTTGAAGTGTTGTGAATACAAATACATTATGAATGATGTTTACATCATGAAACAAGCGTTAAACGCATGAAAACGCAATGACGAGTCATAAGGCTAAATATGGGGAAATTGGAGGAAAATGGTGGATTTGCTAAATGTACGTAAATGACGATGGTCGATTGTGATATTATGAGTAATGTTAGGAATGTTAAGAGTTGAGATAAAACATGAGAAAAATAGTATAAACAAGTGAAGCGCTGTCCGACTTCTCCTAGAATTAGCGACGCATTCTTGTAGTCAGTATGCTAATGTTGATATGAATTCTTATGAAGGTAACGACGCGATATTGAAGGAGAACAAGTGAGCGATATCTTAGCTAAATGACCAAGGTATGTGAGGCTAGTCTTTATTTCTAATGGCATGAATCTTTGATGTAATTTCCTATTCCCTTCATGAGCTCTCACTTTCTAAGAAGTTAAAAGCCTACGTTTATGAATGTCCATATAAGATAAGTTATACGATATGATGATGCTAGTATAATGATGATGTTAATGATCGCTTACACTCACCTTATGTACTAGTTCCTTCAAGGTGAGGCAGAGTATCAATAGTTGTTCCATAATGGAATCGGGGGATCACGACCTTACGTCACCCCGATAGAGTAAAGTTGATCTTGAGCTTTATGCATGTATTACAATGAGATAAGTATTTTATGAGGAGTATATTATTATTATGAGCATTTTATGATAAGCATGACATGAGCATTTCACACCGTGCCTAGTTTGCCGGGCAGTCACCGCCAAGGCGGGCAGCTATACGGATACACCATGACCTTCAGGCATGGGCAGACACCACTAGTGGGCGGCATGAGATGGTACCCCGGACGCGGGAGGCCTGGACGCGGGCTAATGATATTGATGATTACACCATTCCGACATGGACGGGCAGCTTGCATATGATGCATACAGGTTATGATGATGAGTATGAGTACGATAGCATGCAATACTGCATTTATGATTACCAGTCAGATCCATATGTTTTATGTTGATGTTTTCCTTCTTTATGTATGCCTCTCATACTCGGTACAATATTCGTACTGACGTCCTTTCTTCGGACGCTGTGTTCATGCCCACAGGTAGACAGGAAGGAGAGCTTGGCCCAGGTCATCAGTAGCTGTCAGCTAGAAGATAGCACTCCTTTGTTCGGAGGTGCTTGTGATTACTCTCTTTTGATGTACACTCCTATATGTATATTCTGGGCATGACGGAGTCTTGTTCCGTCTATGTATTCCTTATGTTAGTAGTGGCTCGTAGATACTCAGTGTGGGTTAGATGGTCCCATAAGACGGTTTTCTATGTGTGTATATTATTTTGGCGGCCAATAGGCCAATGTATATGCAGTATGTATGTTTTAATTATATATGATTTTCCCACAATCAGTATGAAAAAAAAATTTCATAAGAGAGTATTAAGTGAGCAGAATAAGCAGTAGAAAGAGCGGTGCTCGGTAAATTCTCCGGGTACCCGTCGCGGCCCCTAGTCGGGTCGTGACAAAAGTGTTATCAGAGCAGTTCATCCTAGGAAGTGTCTACGAGCCGTGTCTAATAGAGTCTTGTTTATGGTGTGTTGCGCGCCACGCTAATAAACAAGAGGCTACAGGGCATTTAGGAAAATGACCATCTTTCTTCTCATGAGATCGTGCGATAGAGCCATGTCTAGGATTATATTATTCCTAAAAGTGTGTTATGGTTTCAGAAAAATGCCGCCGAAAGGAAAAGCTACAGCTGCCCAGAAAGGAAAAGCTGCGACGAAGAAACGGGCAGAAAGGGAGCCTCCGGCGGAGGTAGAGGAAAGTGAATCGCAAAGTGAGGCCGCACCTAATGTAGAAGAACAGGGAGGAGCCTCAGCTCCTATTCCTCCACCGGGTGTTTCGGGACAACAAGTGTCCGAGGCCATACAATTACTGACACAGTTGGTTGCCGCTCAAGCACAGCGACAGAATACGGGCCCAAGTGATCGTTTAGCTAGCACAAGAGCCCGTGATTTCCTTACTCTAAACCCTCCAAAATTTTTCGGGTCAAGGCCGGATGAGGACCCACAAGGCTTTATCGATGAGATGCAGAGAACATTAACACTTATGCATGCTTCTGAGACTGAATCTGTAGAGTTGGCCTCATATAGACTTCGCGACGTGGCGGTACTATGGTATAAGAATTGGGTGATGACAAGAGGGGAGAATGCACCACCTCCCTTGTGGCAAGAGTTTGTAAATGCTTTTCTTCGTCACTACTTGCCACCCGAAGTCCGCCGAGCTAGAGCGGACTTCCTGCATTTAAAGCAAAGGGGTATGAGTGCCCGGGAGTATAGCATGCAATTTAACTCATTGGCTCGATATGCTCCGACTATGCTGGCCGACATGGGAGACAGGATCTATAGATTTGTGAGTGGTCTGGGGCCACATTTGTACAGAGATTGTTTGATGGCCTCCTTGCAAGACGGGATGGATATTTCTCGGATACAAGCTCACGCCCAGAGTCTTGAGGAGCGACAGCAGCAGCAGAGAAGAGAGTGTGACGGTGACAGAAGTAGAAGATAAGGTAAGAGGGCTAGATCTATGGGAGAGAGCAGTGAGTATAGAGAGGGGCCGAGACAGACACATCCCAGGCACTCAGGTCAGTCCGCGACTAGTTCGCCTCCCAGATTCTCAGACGGAAGGTTCGATCGCTCTTTCCAGTCAGGGCAGGGTCAGATTTTGAGGGCCCCACGTTCTCAGTATCAGGGAGATTTTAGTCAGAGGAGACCTCTAGTACCGCGGTGTAGCCAGTGTGGCAAATTACATTCCGGACGGTGTCGTCAGGGTTCGGATGCTTGTTATGCTTGCGGGCAAGTTGGTCACATGATGAGAGATTGCCTCTCAGCGAGATATAGAGCTGGGACTCAGCCTACAGGTTCAGCAGCGGGTTCTTCTTCAGCACGCCCGACAGCACAGACTCCTCAGACTACAGCAGGTAGAGGCAAAGGTAGAGGGGGAGCATCTACTTCAGGTGCTGTTCAGCCCCGTGTGTATGCTTTAGCGGGGCGACAGGATCTTGAGTCTTCCCCAGACGTTGTCACAGGTACCTTAACTCTATTTTTCCGTGATGTATATGCTCTGATTGATCTGGGTTCTACCTTCTCATATATTACTCCGTATATCGCTGATTGTGTTGGGGTGAGACCTGAGCAAATTAAACCTTTCGAGGTATTCACTCTGGTTGGTGATCTCGTGATAGCGAGACAAGTATATAAGGACTGTGTTGTGGTTATATGTGATCGTCAGACGAGAGCTAATTTGATTGAACTTGAGATGATAGATTTTGACGTAATTATGGGTATGGACCGGTTGGCATTGTGCTATGCTAATGTTTGTTGCTGGACAAAAGTAGTTCGATTCCAATTTCCGGGAGAGCCCGCACTTGAGTGGAAGGGCAATACAGCTTCCCCAAAGGGTAGGTTTATTTCCTACCTTAAGGCGAGAAAGATGATAGCCAAAGGTTACATTTTTCATCTAGTTCGGGTTCATGACACGGAGGCGGAAGTACCAACTTTCCAGTCGGTCCCGGTAGTGAATGAATTCCCAGATGTGTTTCCCGATGAGTTACCAGGTCTTCCTCCAGAAAGGGAAATTGATTTTGCCATCGATGTATTGCCGGACGCCAAACCTATCTCTATTCCTCCCTATCGAATGGCTCCAGCAGAGTTGAAGGAGCTAAAGGCACAGTTGAAAGACTTGCTCGAAAAGGGTTTCATTAGGCCCAGTTCATCACCATGGGGAGCACCGGTCTTGTTCGTGCGGAAGAAAGATGGGTCGCTACGAATGTGTATCGATTATAGACAGTTGAACAAGGCGACTGTGAAGAACAGATACCCCCTCCCCAGAATCGATGACTTGTTCGATCAATTGCAAGGTGCTAAATGGTTCTCCAAGATAGATCTGAGATCGGGTTATCATCAGGTGAGAATTAGGGAAGCAGATATTCCCAAGACTGCCTTCAGGACAAGATATGGTCACTACGAGTTTCGAGTAATGTCCTTCGGGTTGACGAATGCCCCGGCAGTGTTCATTAATTTTATGAATAATGTGTTCAGGCCGTTCTTAGACCTTTTTGTGATAGTGTTTATCGACGATATCCTGGTATATTCTCGCACAGAATCAGAACATGCAGATCATCTAAGAATTGTTCTTGGTGTTCTTCGAGATCGGGAATTGTATGTAAAGTTTTCAAAGTGCGAGTTTTGGCTAAATTCTGTTGCATTCCTGGGTCATATTATTTCAGATGATGGTATCCGAGTCGACACTCAGAAAATAGAAGTTGTGAAGACTTGGCCAAGGCCTACGACGCCCACAGAAGTTCATAGTTTCCTTGGGTTAGCAGGATATTATAGAAGATTTGTAAAGGGCTTCTCATCTATTGCAGCCCCGTTGACAAGGTTATCCCAGAAATCGGATAATTCCAGTGGAGTGATGCATGTGAGCGTAGCTTTCAAGAGTTGAAAAACAGGTTGACCTCAGCACCAGTGCTAACACTTCCAGAAGGATCAGATGGCTACGTAGTATATTGTGATGCCTCCGGTGTGGGATTAGGCTGTGTATTGATGCAGCATGGGAAAGTCATTGCATATGCCTCAAGACAGTTGCGAAAGCATGAACAGAATTATCCCACTCATGATCTTGAATTAGCCGCGGTCATTCATGCATTGAAAATATGGAGACACTACTTATATGGTGTGCACGTGGACATCTATACGGATCACAAAAGCCTTCAATATATTTTCAAACAGAAGGAGTTGAACCTGCGGCAAAGGCGATGGTTAGAATTACTGAAGGATTACGATGTGAACATTCTGTATCACCCAGGAAAGGCGAATATAGTGGCAGATGCACTTAGCCGCCGATCGATGGGTAGTTTATGTGGAGTTCCTTCGGAAAAGCGAGAAATGGTTCGTGAGGTCCATCGGTTATCAAGTCTTGGCGTACGGCCAATTGATTCAGGAGATGCAGGTATTAGCGTTAATAACCCCACAGTTTCATCATTGAATCTAGAAGTGAAGGAACGACAATATGAAGATCCTCAGTTAAGCCATTATCGAGATCTAGCTCATGAAAAGGGAAAGTCTCCATTCGAAGTTTCCATAGAAGGGGTCCTAAGATATCAGGACAGGTTATGCGTACCGGATGTGGCAAACTTACGCCAACGGATTTTAGAGGAAGCACATTATTCTCGGTATTCTATTCATCCAGGTGCAACCAAGATGTACCACGACCTTAAGTTTCTATATTGGTGGGATGGCATGAAGCGAGACATAGCAGGGTTTGTAGCCCAATGTCCAAATTGTCAACAAGTGAAAGCCGAACATCAAAAGCCAGGAGGTTTATTGCAAGCAATGGAACTTCCTACGTGGAAATGGGAAGAGATTAATATGGATTTTGTGGTAGGATTACCCCGTACGCGAGGGAAGTGTGACTCTATATGGGTGATCGTGGATAGACTCACGAAATCAGCTCATTTTCTCCCCGTTAGAACCACATACTCCGCGGAAGATTATGCTAAATTGTATCTCAAGGAGATTGTACGATTTCACGGTATTCCTTTGGCCATTATCACAGACAGAGGGGCACAGTTCACAGCCAAGTTCTGGAAGTCCTTTCAAGAAGGTCTAGGTACCCAAGTCAAGCTCAGCACGGCGTTCCATCCGCAGACCGACGGACAAGCCGAGCGCACTATTCAGACCTTGGAAGATATGCTAAGGGCATGTGTAATGGATTTCAGTGGTAGTTGGGATGAGCGTTTACCTCTTATTGAATTTGCCTATAATAACAGCTATCATTCCAGCATTCAAATGGCCCCGTATGAAGCCTTATATGGAAGAAAGTGCAGATCTCCAATTGGATGGTTTGAAACCGGAGAAGTACAATTGATAGGCCCCGACTTAATCCAACAAGCGGTTGAAAAGGTTAAAGTGATTCGAGACCGACTATTAACAGCTCAAGGTCGCCAAAAGTCCTATGCGGACAACCGCCGACGAGACTTGGAATTTCAAGCCAACGATTGGGTATTCCTGAAAGTTTCACCAATGAAAGGAGTAATGAGATTCGGTAAAAAGGGGAAGTTGAGTCCAAGATATATTGGACCTTATAAAATTATCCGCAAGGTGGGTCGAGTAGCCTACGAATTGGACTTGCCTTCAGAGCTCGAATGTGTGCATCCAGTGTTCCATGTTTCGATGCTCCGCAAGTGTATGGGAGACCCAACGAGAGTAGTTCCGATTTCTGATGTGCAAGTAACAGAGAAGCTAATATACGAGGAAAGGCCCATTGCCATTTTGGATAGACAAGTACGAAGACTTCGGAACAAAGAGGTTGCTTCAGTCAAAGTTCTATGGTGGAATAACAATCGGGAAGAAATGACTTGGGAAGTCGAAGAGAAGATGAAAATCAAATATCCGCATTTATTCCACTCCCTGGAAGAAACTCAAGAAGAAACGTCGACGATATAAGGTATGTATACTTTAGTTTTAATGTTTTTGGTCGTGCGTGGCCGTGTATGTGTTGATATTGTGATATAGCCCTGTGAGGCGATGATATTATGGGTCGTTGTGGTAAATTAGTAGTGCCCAATTTACGAAGGAAACTTTGGCAAAAATTTTCCAAAATCCCCAAGTGTCGAACATCCGAGGACGAATGTTCCTAAGGGGGGGGGGGGGAAATGTTACACCTCGGAAGTTTTTCCGTACTGGTATGATGAGTGTATGGTGTTTCACTAAGTCGGGAATGGTTAATTATGAATCTCGGAAAAAAAAATTATAAGTTGCAGAGAAATTCACTGCCAGTGGTCGTACGTGGCACTATACGGACCGTATAGTGGTTTACGGACCGTATAGTGCACTCGTCCTTCAATCTGCCAAAAATCTCAACTTTCTGGAATTTGTTGAATATGGCTAAAAACGACCCAGTTTACGGCCCGTAAACTGGTTTACGGACCGTAAACCAGGTCGTAAACTGCCCTGTCCACCAGCCAGACTTTCTATTTTGGAGAATGCTTAAATACGATCATTGGGACGGACCGTAAATCAGAATACGGTCCGTAAACTGCACTTTACGGCCACTGTTCACCCGACGAGAATTCATTAAAGATCAAATTTTGGGATTTATTAAAAGAGGCTTGGACTACAATTCAGTTCATTATTCATCAACACAACTCAAGAAACCTCTAGAACATTCCAAATTATTCCTCCACAAGAATTCAAGAGAATCAAAGGGAATATCAAGATCATCACCACTAAATTCATGAAAATAAGTGTAAGAACACATCAAAGGATCTTCTAAATCAAGAAATTCTAAAGAAGGGTGGAACTAGGGTTTTGGCTAAGTGAAGAATTTCAACTCAAGGGTTGTTCAACCACTATCCAAGGTAAGTTTCATGATCATTCTATGTTGTTTGAAGTATTGAAAAGCTTAAACACTTGAAATGTAGAAGAACATAGAAATGGACCATTACTGAGTGAATAGTGCCATAAATGAATGATAGTGGGATTGAATTATGAATGTTGAAGTGTTGTGAATACAAATACATTATGAATGATGTTTACATCATGAAACAAGCGTTAAACGCATGAAAACGCAATGACGAGTCATAAGGCTAAATATGGGGAAATTGGAGGAAAATGGTGGATTTGCTAAATGTACGTAAATGAAGATGGTCGATTGTGATATTATGAGTAATGTTAGGAATGTTAAGAGTTGAGATAAAACATGAGAAAAATAGTATAAACAAGTGAAGCGTTGTCCGACTTCTCCTAGAATTAGCGACGCATTCTTGTAGTTAGTATGCTAATGTTGATATGAATTCTTATGAAGGTAACGACGCGATATTGAAGGAGAACAAGTGAGCGATATCTTAGCTAAACGACCAAGGTATGTGAGGCTAGTCTTTCTTTCTAATGGCATGAATCTTTGATGTAATTTCCTATTCCCTTCATGAGCTCTCACTTTCTAAGAAGTTAAAAGCCTACGTTTATGAATGTCCATATGAGATAAGTTATACGATATGATGATGATAGTATAATGATGATGTTAATTATCGCTTACACTCACCTTATGTACTAGTTCCTTCAAGGTGAGGCAGAGTATCAATAGTTGTTCCATAATGGAATCGGGGGATCACGACCTTACGTCACCCCGATAGAGTAAAGTTGATCTTGAGCTTTATGCATGTATTACAATGAGATAAGTATTTTATGAGGAGTATATTATTATTATGAGCATTTTATGATAAGCATGACATGAGCATTTCACACCGTGCCTAGTTGGCCGGGCAGTCACCGCCAAGGCGGGCAGCTATACGGATACACCATGACCTTCGGGCATGGGCAGACACTACTAGTGGGCGGCATGAGATGGTACCCCGGACGCGGGAGGCCTGGACGCGGGCTAATGATATTGATGAAAACGCAATGACGAGTCATAAGGCTAAATATGGGGAAATTGGAGGAAAATGGTGGATTTGCTAAATGTACGTAAATGACGATGGTCGATTGTGATATTATGAGTAATGTTAGGAATGTTAAGAGTTGAGATAAAACATGAGAAAAATAGTATAAACAAGTGAAGCGCTGTCCGACTTCTCCTAGAATTAGCGACGCATTCTTGTAGTTAGTATGCTAATGTTGATATGAATTCTTATGAAGGTAACGACGCGATATTAAACGAGAACAAGTGAGCGATATCTTAGCTAAACGACCAAGGTATGTGAGGCTAGTCTTTCTTTCTAATGGCATGAATCTTTGATGTAATTTCCTATTCCCTTCATGAGCTCTCACTTTCTAAGAAGTTAAAAGCCTACGTTTATGAATGTCCATATGAGATAAGTTATACGATATGATGATGATAGTATAATGATGATGTTAATTATCGCTTACACTCACCTTATGTACTAGTTCCTTCAAGGTGAGGCAGAGTATCAATAGTTGTTCCATAATGGAATCGGGGGATCACGACCTTACGTCACCCCGATAGAGTAAAGTTGATCTTGAGCTTTATGCATGTATTACAATGAGATAAGTATTTTATGAGGAGTATATTATTATTATGAGCATTTTATGATAAGCATGACATGAGCATTTCACACCGTGCCTAGTTGGCCGGGCAGTCACCGCCAAGGCGGGCAGCTATACGGATACACCATGACCTTCGGGCATGGGCAGACACTACTAGTGGGCGGCATGAGATGGTACCCCGGACGCGGGAGGCCTGGACGCGGGCTAATGATATTGATGATTACACCGTTCCGACATGGACGGGCAGCTTGCATATGATGCATACAGGTTATGATGATGAGTATGAGTACGATAGCATGCAATACTGCATTTATGATTACCAGTCAGATTCATATGTTTTATGTTGATGTTTTCCTTCTTTATGTATGCCTCTCACACTCGGTACAATATTCGTACTGACGTCCTTTCTTCGGACGCTGTGTTCATGCCCACAGGTAGACAGGAAGGAGAGCTTGGCCCAGGTCATCAGTAGCTGTCATCTAGAAGATAGCACTCCTTTGTTCGGAGGTGCTTGTGATTACTCTCTTTTGATGTACACTCCTATATGTATATTCTGGGCATGACGGAGTCTTGTTCCGTCTATGTATTCCTTATGTTAGTAGTGGCTCGTAGATACTCAGTGTGGGTTAGATGGTCCCATAAGACGGTTCTCTGTGTGTGTATATTATTTTGGCGGCCAATAGGACAATGTATATGCAGTATGTATGTTTTAATTATATATGATTTTCCCACAATCAGTATGAAAAAAAAATTTCATAAGAGAGTATTAAGTGAGCAGAATAAGCAGTAGAAAGAGCGGTGCTCGGTAAATTCTCCGGGTACCCGTCGCGGCCCCTAGTCGGGTCGTGACAGTATTCGTAGCATGAACTTCGTAATAATGTCGCATAATAAACTTTATAATCTCTAACTCAGGCTCATCATTACAATCATTGTATCTACGGCATATCTCTTTCCTTAATCTCAAATGGAACCCCTTATGAACATAGACTCGTAACTTTTCGGAACATTGGTCATAGGACACGTATTAGAGCTTGTAGACAACCTATAACAATGTCGGGGTGACATAAGGTCGAGAGCCCCCGATTCCATTATGGAGCATTCATAAGCATTATGCCTCACCTTGAAGGAATTAGCATATAAGGTGAGTGTAGTCAATGAACATCATCAATGGATCGTAATATGGATCATTAGCCTTGTAGAACCATAATATTATATGCCTTAGAATCCTTAGACTTAGACTCATCATCATCATTACCGCATTCGTAACATACCTCTTATCTTATCCCATATGGCTATTCATAAACATAGGCTCTTAGTTTTCCGGAAGGTAGGAGAGTCATGGAAAGGTAAGGGAAATACTATCATAGGAATCATATAAGGATCATTAGCTTCGTAGGAATATCATATCATGAGATTTATTACTTCTAGACTTAAATTCATTATCGGTATCGTCGTATTTGTAACGTATCTCTTTTCTTTGTCTCATATGAAGTTCTTTATACTCGTAGATTCATAGTTCCCAATATGTAGGTAGATCATAGGGAGATAGGAGGATTAATACCATATGATTCATGCCTTAGAAAGAAAGGACTAGCCTTACATACCTCTTTCGTTTAACAAATTCCATTGCTTGGTTGTTCTTCTTCAATGCTCACGTTTCTACCTTCAAAAGAATTCGCATTCACATTAGCTAATCGATTACATGAACGTGCTTACTAAAGCTAGAGAAAATTGGAAAGCATTTCCTTTGTTTATAAAACCTTTCCCATATTGTATATCAACTCCCAACATTCATAATAACGTTCACAATATCATAACCAACAATCTTCATTCATCTACATTACCCTCGTTTCACAATTCCACTTCAATTCGTCCATAATTATGGTAATAGTATACTAGTGCGTTTTATTGTATATAATACTTATCCCTTGTTCTCAATATCATTTATAACATACTTATAATCACAACATATTAATATTCACAACTCTTTCCAACCACTACTCAAAATCTCATTATTCTCTTGTCTTATGACCCATTTCCTATATCCTTCTACAATCCAAGTGTTTCAACTTTAAAATACCTTAAAGAACATGTAAATACCATAAAACTTACCTTAGATGGTATGGGAATGAACCTTGAGTGCAAACACTTCACTTGAGCAAAACCCTAGTTTCACCTTCACTTGGATTCCTTGTCTTGGATGAACTTTAATGAATTTCTTACACTTGATTTCCTTGGTTTGACGTAATTGATCACAAATACCCCTTGAATTCTTGTTGGAGAAGTGTAGAGAGATGTTTTAGAGAGAAGGGGTGTGAAGGGAAAATGAAATGAAATGAACTTGGATCCCCTTTTTAATACACAAATCAGTCCCGACCCATTTGTACGGACACACATACGGTCCGTACAATTTATACGGTCCGTATGTGTGACCATATAAGGGTTCCAGTGGAGTTTCTTCTCTGGACAAGTTATACGGCCAGATCTACGGTCCGTATCTTTTGTACGGTCCGTATAATGGACTGTACAATTCACAGTTTTCCGAAAATCATTTTCGTCGACTCGTTTGATCTCCAATCCTTATGGAACCTTCTTGACACTTGTTTATCACTTCATTAACAATGTAGGGGTCATTATAACTCTTCTCCAAAGCATCATTAAGTCATCGTTAACTCATTATTCGTAAATCCTTTCTGATACACCTCGTATGTCTTGCCTCCTCTTGGAAACTTTCTTCTATTACTTCGAATGTCTTTGAAATCTCATTTAGAATCATTGAATGTTATTTCTTACTCATCAAAACATTGCATATGTCGTACCCTTCGTCATTCTATTCACTGTGCATGAACGAAAAATTTTCTGAGGTGTAACACTATGTCCGTCAGGCCAATTTTAGATGATTATTTGCATGATGAGATCTTGTTTCATGCTAGCGTATGAACAAAAAAGAAATTCCCATGTGTCACGACCCAACCAGAGGGCCATGACAGGCGCCCGGAGCTAACCCACTGGGTACCTCTCATCGTACATTCACATTCATATCTAGGTGAGCCACATGGCCTATTAACAATTTTGTGCCTCAATAATACCACTTCCAACAGCTAAAACACTTTTATATATATCGACGTCAACAAGTAAGCCTATACACATATACACAAGTCGACGAGGCTAACAAAGTAATATACCAAAACATGAGCCAACAAGGCAAAAGACATCTACTATATGTGATTGTCTACGAGCCTCTAAGAAAAGTATGAAACATCATCATAAGGACGGGACAGGGCCCCGCCATGCCCATATATACACAAAAGAAGAGTACCAACAGCTGAAACTCCGAATCAAATGGAGCTCCTCTATGCAGTCTCTGAATAAGCAGTCTATGGGTCAAGCCTATCTCCCTGTCCACCAGCGGGCATGACGCAGCGTCCATAAACAAAAAGACGTCAGTACGAATAATGCAGTGAGTAGGTAAAGCATAATCAGTAACATAATAAAAGCATGAGAAATAACATAAGATAGAAAAGTCATGGGATGAAAGAGCCATTTATACCCCTAGTGACGTTCATCATATTCATTTACCCTCTTTCTAATGGGAAACTTCCCTTTCATACATTTATACATATAGTAGTATCATACCCGACCCTAGAGGTTCGGTGCCTTACGTACCGGGCCATAATAAGGTTCAGTGTTATATGTACCTGGCCCTACCAAGGCTTAGTGTTATCCGTACCCAACTGCAGCGGTGCGCGCGCGATAGATATCATACCCGGCAATATAAGCTCGGTGTTCTTAATAGTCATTATATATATATATATATATATATATATATATATATATATATAGGTACATACGTATCCTCAACATCATCATCGCCATCATTACTTCCTTATATCCTTTCTTATAGGATGAGACCAATGGTATCATGAGATTATCAAGAATCATGATCCTTATTGATTCTAAGAATGAAGTCATCTTGGAAGACAATATGGAATTCACATGATGGTATACAACGATGGGATCATGCCTTAAGAAAGAAGGGTTAGCTTTATATACCTCTTTGTCTTCTTAACTACTTAATGTTCACCGCCCAAGCTTGAAAAATATACATTTAAAAGGATTCATACCATGGTTAAGTCTTAAAGACACTCTAAAATTCAAACTAGAATAACTCATGAGCTAACAAAAATTAGGTAGCACTTCCCCTATTTCATCAACTTCCACCATATCACAAAACAACTCCCAAATAACTATAATAACATCCACAATATCATAATAAAGTGGTAATATTCAATTAAGTCTCAAAGTTCCTTCTCATATTCTACTTACACCAACAACTTCACATCGACCCTTTGCACAATTTTATACAACACTTCCTTGTCATCATTAATGTAACACTCCGTAAATTCGGGTTAGGTGTGAATGTGTAAAACTAGTTATAAGATGATATTTAGCTACATGAATCCATTTGGGATGAATTTGGGCAATAAGCAGTCATTTTGAAGTCAACCCAAATAGTGAAGTTCGTAAGAGTTCTCAAACTCGTCTATATTTTAGTATGTCTAACTTCTATGCCAGTTTCGTGAAAATAGGTTAGGAATTTTGGGACCCTTCCTCAATGTAAGTTGTAGGTCTTCAAAATATCTTTCCAATGGTAGGTCGCCCAGCTCCAACGGAGCTCTGTGCTAGGAGTTATGCCCATTTTACTGAACATCATCTGTGCAGTGTAAAAATTAGGCGTGCGCGGCGCCCCAGGCCAAATTTTCAGGAAATTCAAAATTTTGATGTTGTTGAAATAGATACACTATGTTCACTGCCCTGGGCGACGCACTAGGCCATTTTATGCCTGAAGCAATTTTTCCCGAAATTTATAAAAGCCTAACTTCGTTATATTCATTCCCACTTCGTTTTGGCTGACTTTTCAAGAGGAAACAACCCTAGGGTTTCCCCAAAACATATAAGGTAAGTTCTTGATTAATTCCCATCATTACTTCATCAATCTAACATGAAATTAACACTAGTTCATCTTCCAAAAACCCTAGATTCTTAAAACCCAAGAAATAGAAGAAGAAAGGGACGTTTGGGGTCATTGAGATTCCTTCAATAAGGTATGATCCTTGAATTTTCTGATGTTATTGAAGGGGTATAGACTAGTGTAGGTTATCCTGTGGGATTAGAATCCATGTTTGATTCATGAAGTGTTCAAGAACACGTTCTAGGCATGAAAACCCTAGGTTTTCTATAAAGGGGGTATATGGGCAGAATTAGATTAAAGATCTAATCTTTTCTCATCTAAAACGATTGTAGTGTGATTGTTCAATCTTGGAAAGTGCTTTTGAGCTGGATTTTAGGTATGTCTAGATTTTCCCAAAAATCTTTCTTGAAGAATGTCTATATTTCAAAAATCTTATTTTCAAGTATGTCTACTTTTGAAGTATGTTTATATTGTGAAAGCATGATTTTTATTTGAGAATCCTTCCTCGATTGTTTGTATAAGTTATAACTCTTGTTTGGTGGAATTTCTTTTGGAATTAAAGATAATTTCTTTTAGACAAGGTCATGTGTGTGTAGGATCAAGCCTGCATCGAACCTTATATGAACTATACTACTTTGTGAAACTCGCTTTTCCTATTATTGGATAATTGAACTTATTTTTCTAAAGGTTGGAACTTAAACTTGTTTTGTTGTTGAATGGGTTTCTTGAACTTGAAATTGAATAAGATATTTGAATAAGATTCTAAATCGGCTATGACCTGAAATGCCTCTATTTTAAGACGATGACTTGAAAAGTGAGATTCGGCTCTAAGCCATGATTGATGATTCGGTAACATGCCATGATTTGTATTTTGTTTGTGTTTGGGCCTGTATGGGCAAGATGTGCTAGTCCAGAGAATGATTAGCCGTTGTGGATCCTAACGTATCGATACGAGTATTGCTGTGTCAGAGGACGATTGACCTCCGTTGCTTCCTAGACCGGAGTATCTATTGCTGTGCTAGTCCAGAGGACGATTATCCTCCATATCTTCCTAGACCGGAGTATCTATGGTTGTGCTAGTCCAGAGAACGATTAGCCTCCGTTGCTTCCGAGCCCGGAGTATCTATTGCTGTGCTAATCCAGAGGACGATTAGCCTCCGTGGTTTCCTAACCCGGAGTATCGATTGATTGATCTGCCTGTGAGTGGCTTGTTTCGTACTTTGATTAGCCTGTGAGTGGCTTGTTTCGTATCTTGTTGCCTGTGAGTGGCTTTTGGTGATTTGAATTCGTCAGTGAAATACTTGGCCTGGTAATGGTACGGAGTTAAGTTAATGTGTCTGTCATTGATGGATTCTTTGATGACTCTTTAATGTTGCTGACTCACTTTATTCCTGGGTTTGGACTATTATTTTCATTGATATCATTTGATTGATTTCATTCATTATATCTTGCTTCGTTAACTATTGCCCAGTACTCGGGCATACCATTGTTGTTTTTTATGGTATGTTAGGTATCATTGAGGAGTAGGTTCGTGATACACCTACGACTTAAGAGAACTTGTTGCTTTCGAGACTATTCGGTGAGCCCACATGATTGTTCGTGGGGCACCATTCTATCTTTACTTTTCGTATTTTTGTTTCGGGCTGCGTCCCGATGATTTATACATTACTCATTATCTTAGAAGCTCCTTAGATAGTTGTCAGATTGTGGATAGTGTGTTGGAGTCTCGTATGACTCGTTGGGGCATTTATGCCACGTTTATTAACTAAGTATTTGATTTGACTTCCGCTAATTTTGTTTCATAATTGTTATCTTAGATTTTATTTAGTTGTTTATCACTTGTTTAATTAAAATAAATGAAAGATTGTCGAAAAAGGGTTTGACGTTATTGATATATAAGGTTCTTCCGATATTGTTCATGACGTCGGATACTGGTCACGTCTAGGGTGGGTTTTGGGGCGTGACAACTAATACCCTTCATAGCAAGATTATATCAATAGCATACTAAGAATCATGACTCAAGTTAGTTTACTACTCACAAACATCATGAAATCTACATTTAGACCTCATCTTCTACTTTCTCCTTTCACCCAAGTTACTCAACAACTAAACATTCTTAATAACATGAAATAAGCATGAAAACTAACCTTTTATCTCATAAGAATGAGCCCTGGAGCAAGTTATCAACTTATATGAAAACCCTAGTTTCAATACCCAAGAAATTCATGAAGTCTACTAACCCTAGCAAGTCTTCCAACACAATGATATCTTGATTCTTGCCTCTTGATATTTGATTTCTCTTGGATTTGTGTTGATATAGTGTGTGGAATATTCTAGAGCTCTCAAGAGTTGTGGAGGAGATGGAAAATGAAAAATAGAACTTGGGTCATCTATTAAAAACAAGGAAATAAAGTTGCCCGACGGGATTTATACGGACACTTATAAGGTTCGTATAACTTTATACCATCCGTATAAGTGACCGTATAATATCACCAGGGATTTCCCCTTATCTGTAATGTTATACGGACCCTTATACAGATCGTATAAAGTTATACGGACCGTATAAGTGGTCGTATAACCCACTATTTTTCCGAACTTTCTCTCGTTGATTCGTTTGACTTCCAATCCTTATGGAACCTTATTAACACTTGCTTAACACATCATTAACCATACAAGAGGCCCCATAGCCCCTCCTCAAGACATTTCTAAATAAATATTAGCTCAGTTATAGCAAGAACCTTTCCAATCATGACTTATATCTCACTTCCTCCAACGAACTTAGTTTCACATATTCATATGACTTCAAAATCCTATGGTACACACTTCAAGCTATCTAATACTTTCCATAACCTCGTAAGTACTTCATATTCACCTTAAGCTCGCATTAGTCTACTCTCAATGCAACAATCTGAAATCTCTGAAATGTAACACTCTAATACCCCCATTGTAGTTAACGTGTATGTTGGGGGCTGGAGGCATCGGGTTTTGAGACAATTATGGTGAGAGTCTTCATCACATGCATTATGTATGACTTTGGTTCATGCATATCACCCATTTATGCTAACTTGTTGCATTTATTGTGTTGTTTTGGTGGAAGTTGTGCATATCATCTATATTTGTTGAGTTTGTAAATTCTATGAAACTAGATTCTAAGTGTTGGGTTGCATTTGTGCATATTTTGTGTTTACCTATTATTTGGATAATATTATCTTATATTCTATCTTGATCTTATCTGATGCTAATAATTATGGGTAAGGCAAGCCAACAGTAAGTTTTCTAAAGTCTCGCCACGACCTTATTAGGGTTGGTCTATCATACTTACTAGGTACGTGTTGTTTTTGTACACATGCTAGACTTGTTGCACTCTTATGTGCAAATTTGAATGTCAGTACTACCGGAGCACGCGGAGTTGTTTAGAGTCCTACCACTTGGAGTTTTGAAGTGTGGTGCTGGCGATAGCACTAGACTCTAATTTTTTTTCCTTATATTGTATCTATCTTTCTATTCCTAGATAGTGTGTTGTTTCAGACTCTTGTATTTACTTTCTGTCTTAGGTGTTCTTGACTCAAATCAGTAAGTCTTGGGGTATTCCGATTGAATTTCTGCGCATTTGTTATATTAAAATTTTAGACTATATTATTGTTTTTCATGTATGATTTCATTATATCTGTTAATAAGGAAGAAATGGCTAAAATTGAAATTGATTCACCTACAGGGTTGAGTGTAGGTACCATCACGACTTAGGGGATTTTGGGTCGTAAAAGGGTGCCTTATGAGATTAAAATGGATCATCGTATTATAATACATAATTAAGTAGAAGGACTTAGAATTTGAGGCAACGCAGATGGTTCGAGTTGGTCAAGAATTATGACATTGTTATCCTATATCAACCGGGCAAGACACACGTGGTAGCGAATGGCTTGAGTAGAAAATCGGCTACTATGAGCAATTTGGCAGTTTTGACAGTATAGGAGTGTCCCTTGGCTATGGATGTTCAAACCTTGACCAACAACAACAACATACCTAGCGAAATCACACAGTGTGGGGTCTGGGGAAGGTAAAATGTACGCAGACCTTACCTCTATCTCGGAAGATAGAGAGGTTGTTTCCGGAAAACCCTCGGCTCAAGAGAAAACATGATGAGAAAATGTCAGATAAGCAGGAACAGTTCAAAGCAATATGAAAATGAAACTAACGAAAGCGAAAAAGCCATGATAAAGCAGTATGAGAAAACAAAAACAGTGGCTACCACAGATAAATACGATAACCGTGGTACACGGACTAACATATAGTTGCACGAATCAAAGGACAAGAAAATGAAGATCAAAACCGCAACTACTAGTGCGACGGGATACTAGCCTTCTACCCTAATCTGAGTCCTCCATAGCCTCCTATCTAAGGTCATGTCCTCGGTAAGCTGGAACTGCGCCATGTCCTGTCTAAGCACCTCTCCCCAATACTTCTTCGGCCTACCTCTACCTCTTCTGAAACCGTCCATAGCCAACCTTTCACACCTCCGCACTGGGGCATCTGCGTCTCTCCTCCTCATATGCCCAAACCACTGATGCTGTTACACCTTGGAAATTCCACGTCATCGTGTAGTGAATGAACCAATGCGAGCTTAAGGGTAACAAGAAGTTCTTAAGACTATAAGACGGATATTTAGTGGTTCTAGAATGCATACGTTTAGACTTTGAAGCCATATGAATTGATGAAATAAGGAATGATAATGACAAGTGGAATATAAGTGGGGTTTAGGAAAGGTTTCGTAAATTATTGCGTTAAGGATTGTTTGGTAAGGCCTTAAGGACGAGTTATAGGGATGTTTAGATCATTAATGAAGTATTAAACAAGTGTTAAGAAGGTTGTATAAGGATTGGAGATCAAACGAAACGACGAGGACAACGTCGGGAAAACTGTGAGTTACACGACCACATTATACGGACCGTGGAACTTTATACGGACCGTATAATGGTCCGTATAACCCAACAGCAACAATGTTTTCCATGGTGGTGAACCATGGACACTTATACGGACCGTATAATGTTATACGGACTGTAAAAGTAGACCGTATAATGTTATACGTACCGTATAAGTGGTCTGTATAATGCCCGACGAACTAATTAAGTTGCAACTATAAATACATGTTCCCATTTTATTTTCTCATTCTTTCCACTTCTCCACTTCTCTCCAAGCTTCTAGAATATTCCATACATATCACTTTCAAGAATACAAGGGGAAACCAAAGGTTCATACCATAAATTCAAGTGAATAGAGTGCAAGGAAGCTCTTTGGTGTTGCTAAAGTCAAGAAATCCCTTGGAAGTTGAAGCTAGGGTTTTCTTCAAGTAAAGTATTGCCAACCAAAACCCGTTCCTACACATTCAAAGGTGAGCTTTATGATTATTCCATGTTGTTTAACATATTGAAAAGTTGAAACACTTGGATTATGGAAGAAGAGGGAAAAATAGGTTACAAAATATGAGATTAGTGGTAATTGTGAGTAGTAGATTGATATGAATCATGGATATTGATATGTTATGATTGTAATTACGTTATGAATGATGTTAAGAGTATGAGAGAAACATTAGATGAGAATGAATGAAACGTTGTTTTATGATTATGATTATGGATGACCTTGAGAGGAAATTGTGGGGATTGGATAATGATGAATTTGACTAAAGTCATTGATGATGATATTATGAATTTTATTATTGACGTTTGGGAGTTGATATGTGATATGGAGAAAGTAGTAGAATGCGCTTATGTTAACGATTATCTAATATGAGTATAAACTCTCTTGAAGGTAGAAACGTGAATATTGGAAAGGAACGTTCAAGCGATAGAGTAGCTAAACGAAAAGGTATGTAAGCCAAATCCTTTCCTTCTAAGGCATGAAACTTCCTAATTTTCCATGATTTTCCTATCCAATGGAAATTATGAGTCCATGACTACACAGAGCTACATACGCACATGATAAAGAAAGGAGATACAATACGAGCATGTTAATGATGATGATGAATTTAAGTATGAAGAATCCTAGAGTAATATAAGATGCCTATGAAGCTAATGATCCTAAGTATAGTTTCATTGATGACTTTCCTTGTGTACATGTTACACCTCGGAAAATCTTCCGTTGGTACGCAAGTGAATGAACTAGTGAAATACGAGTATCGGGTTAATGATGACCAAAGGGCATTTTAGGAAAGAGTTATAACGTCCCTTAGATTGCTAATGAAGTGTTAAACAAGTGTTAAGAAGGTTCCATAAGGATTGGAGATCAACGAAGTGACGAGAATAAGTTCAGTGGACTGGTGAGTTTTACGGCACATTATACGGACCGTATAATGGACCATAAAACCATCACAGTGAAGGTTGCTCACTGGTGCAATTTTACGGTCAATTATACGGAGCGTATAAATTTTTACGGCCCGCATAATGAACAGTCAAATGGTCACAGTGAAGGGTGAAGGAAAGGCACGTTTTACGGCAAATTATACGGACCGTATAACGATTATGCGGACCGTATAATGGACCCCGACAGATCAGTGATAGGTTATTTAATAAAGGACCAAGTTCATGAAATCATTTCCACATTTCATCCTTCTCTCTAAAACATCTCTCTACATTTATTACACAAGTTTTCAAGGATTATAAGCCATCAATAACATAAACCAAGTGAATCAAGAGTAAGGAAACCCATTAAAGGCCATTCAAGTCAAGAAATCCAAATGGAGGAAAACTAGGGTTTTTGCTCAAGTGGAGTATTATCAACTAAGGCTTGTTCCTACAACATCTAAGGTAAGATTCATGATATTTATATGTTGTTTGAGGTATTTGAGAGTTAAAATGCTTGGACATTAGAAGAGTATAGCAAAATGGGTCATGAATGATGAATAGTGACGTTTTGAGAAATAGTTCGAATTGAATCATGATTGTTGTTGTGTTGTGACATGAATGTGTTATAAATGACGTTAAGACCATGAAATAGACATTGTAAATGAATGGACGAAGTTGGGTGTTGTGACCATGAATATGGATAAATGAAAGTGAATTGAGAAACCTAGATAATGTGGATGATTAATGGCCATTGTTATGATATTGTGAATGTATTGTTGACGTTTGGAAGTTGAATTATGATACGGAGGAATGTCGTATAAATAAAGGAAATGTTGTCCGATTTTCTCTAGCTTTAGCCATGTGTGCTAATTGTCGATTCTAATGATAGTACGACTTTAATGAAGGTAGAAACGTGAGCATCCAAGGAGTACGTGCAAGTGTAGAATAGTTCAACGAAAAGGTATGTAAGGCTAACCCTTCTTTCATAAGGCATGGCTCTTTGGCCAAACCTCAAATCCTCTATAAGCTTATGATGTGTTCAATGACTTATATTCTGACCTAGTAAGCTCACGATGCTTGATATGCACTACGATTGTACTAAGTTTCTCACATGACGAATAAGCCTATAATATAGATGTAACGATAATGGTGATGATAGTATGATGATTAGAGCAAATGATGCCAAAGATGATTATGAGTTATTATATATGTATATGTGCCAATGAAGGGCTACAATGGAACCCCGAGCTTATAATGTCGGGTAGAATATATGTATATGAATATGTATAGAGTATGTATATGATTACGTAACGTGCGCACACATCTGCAGATGATACGGATAACCCTGAAGCCTTGGTAGGGCCAAGTAGATATAACCTTGAGCCTTGGTTGGCCAAGTATGTATGAAACACCGAACCTCTATGGTCGGGTACGCTATGTATGCCTATATATATATATATATGTATATGAGATGTAAATGATTATGAGGGTAATTAAGTACGGATATGGATGTATGTATACGGATACGCAATAGAAACGGAATGTCTCTATGGAAAGCAAGTAAGTGCCATGATGATGATATTATTGTCCCCCCCCCCCCCCCCCCCTCCTATGCTACTTCACATGTGGTTCATTGTGCTTCTATATCGATGTTGATCATGCTTTACATACTCAGTACATTCTTCGTACTGGCGTCCTTTTGTTTGTGGACGCTGCGTCATGCCCGGAGGTGCACAGGGAGACAGACTTGATCCATAGCAGCTTTCTCAGAGATTACATAGCAGAGCTCCATTTCATTCGGAGCCATAGCTTTTGGGTACCTATTCTTTTGTGTATATAGTTATGGGCATAGCGGGGTCCTGTCCCGCTCATGTGATATGTATACTCTTCTTAGAGGCTCGTAGACATGTGTATGTGGGTAGACATGTTTGGCCTTGTCGGCCTATGTTTTGTATATCATTTTGTTGGCCTCGTCGGCCTTGTACATTTGATGTGGCATAGATGCCTATGATGTTATCCAAGATGATTGTCACCCAACGGGACTAATATGATTGATGACTAGAATGCATGACTTGATTTATGAATCGCCTAGATATTATGTGAATGTGTGTTAAGGGGTGCCCGGGTGGGGTAGCACCGGGTGCTCTTCGTGGCCCCCTAGTCGGGTCGTGACAAAAGTGGTATCAGAGCAGTTCAGTCCTAGGGTGTGTCTACGAGCCGTGTCTAGAAGAGTCTTAGTTATGGGTGTGTTCCGCGCCATACTTATAAACTAGAAGCTGCAGACATTTTAGTAAATGAATGACCTTATTTCATCATAAGAATCGTGCGATAGAGCTATGATGTAAGAAATTCTTGTTCCTTAATCGGGTGTTGTGTATTTCAGAGAATGCTTGTAAAGAGAAAGACTACAGCAGCCCAAAAGGGCAAGACGGTAGCAGAAAAGCGGGCTGAAAGAGCACCGCCACCGATAGTAGAGGAAAGTGAGTCCCGGAGTGCGGCTCAATCTCAGTCCTCCCAGACAGTTCGTATTACTGAGGAGCGTGAGGGAGCTTCAGCTCCAGCTCCAGCACCTCCAGCTCCTCCACCGGATGCATCTGTCCAAGATGTAAAAAAGCCCATACAGTTGCTTACACAGTTGGTTGCTGCTCAGACTTAGCGGCAAAGTACAGGGCAGGGTGACAGGGCTGTTAGTGCAATGGCCCGTGACTTCATTACTTTAAACCCTCCGGAATTCTTTGGGTCAAAGCCGGAGGAATACCCCCAGGACTTTATTGATGGTATGTTGAGGACGCTTCGATTGATACATGCTTCAGACACCGAGTCGGTGGAGTTAGCATCATATAGATTGAGAGATGTCTCGGTCCAGTGGTATACAGTCTGGATGGCTTCACGGGGAGCCAATGCACCTCCCCCGATGTGGCAAGAGTTTGTTGATGCCTTTCTCCGTCATTATATGCCTCCAGAAGTTCGGCGAGCTAGGGCCGATAAATTGTTAAATTTGAGGCAGGGTAGCATGAGTGCTCTAGAGTATAGTCTCCACTTAAATTCATTGGCTAGGTATGCTTCAGCCATGGTAGCGGATATGGGTGATCGAGTGCACCATTTTGTGAAAGGCCTAGGGCCACACTTGATGGATAGATGTTTGACTGCGTCCCTTCATAACGGTATGGATATTGCACGCATTCAAGCCCATGCTCAGAACTTAGAGGAAAGCTTGCAACAGCAAAGAAGTGAGCATGACCAAGATAGGGGCCATAGCAAGAGGTCAAGATCGTCGGGTTCGACGGGTGAGTTTAGAGGTGGGCATAGGCAGCAGTTCCCCAGACATTCAGGCTATTCTATGACCAGTGCGCCTCCACGGTTTCCAAGCCAGAGCCTTGATAGATCTGCTCGTTCAGGGCTGAGTCCCAGTTATTCAGGACCTCAGTTCAGAGATGATTCAGGCCAGTCAAGGCCACCGGTACCACTATGTTCCCAGTGTGGGAAGTTGCATTGGGGTCGATGCCGATTGGGCTCAGATGGTTGCTATTCATGTGGTCAACCAGGCCATATCATGCCTGATTGCCCCTCAGTACATGGTAGAGGTAGGACCCAGCCATCAGGGTCGGCAGCCTGATCATCAGCATCTGTACGCCCTACGGGGCCAGGTTCACATGTGCCAGTCGGCCATGGTAGAGGTAGAGGGAGAGCTCCCACTTCTAGCGGACCTCAGCACCGTATTTATGCTTTGGCTGGACGCCAAGATCTTGAGTCTTCTCCTAACGTGGTCACAGGTATATTATCGGTATTCTCTCATAATGTATATGCTTTGATTGATCCGGGCTCCACATTGTCATATGTTACTCCTTATATTGCGGGTCGACTGAAGGTCGAGCCGGAGTCGATCAAACCTTTTGAGGTGTCTACACTCGTTGGTGAATCGGTGATAGCTAGCCGAGTGTATAGAGATTGTATAGTTGTGATATGTGACCGCCGTACTATAGTTGACTTGCACGAACTAAAGATGGTAGATTTTGATGTTATTATGGGCATGGATTGGTTGGCTTCTTGTTATGCCAATGTTGATTGCCGGATGAAGATGGTTCGTTTCCAATTTCCGGGTGAACCAGTTCTAGAATGGAAAGGGAATTCGGCATCACTGAAAGGTAGGTTTATTTCCTATCTAAAGGCAAGGAAAATGATCACGAAAGGGTGCATTTATCACCTAGTGCGAGTTCAAGATATAGAAGCTGAGTCGCCAACTCTTCAGTCAGTTCCCGTAGTGAATGAATTTCTGGATGTATTCCCGGAAGAGCTTCCAGGCCTTCCTCCCGAGCGGGATATCGATTTTGCTATTGATGTGTTTCCAGACACTAAGCCTATATCTATTCCTCCCTATAGAATGGCACCCGCAGAATTGAAAGAGTTGAAGGAGCAATTGAAAGACTTGCTCGAGAAAGGCTTCATTAGGCCTAGTTCATCCCCTTGGGGTGCACCCGTATTATTTGTCCGAAAGAAAGATGGCTCTTTGAGAATGTGCATTGATTATCGGCAATTGAATAAAGTGACGATCAAGAACAAATATCCTCTTCCGAGGATTGATGACTTATTTGATCAATTACAAGGTGCCAAATGGTTTTCAAAGATTGATTTGAGGTCCGGGTATCATCAAGTGAGAGTTAGGGAGAAAGATATCCCTAAGACAGCCTTCAGAACAAGATATGGTCATTTTGAGTTCCGGGTAATGTCGTCTGGGCTAACGAATGCGCCGGCCGTATTTATGGATTTGATGAACAATGTATTCAGGCCTTTTCTGGATCTATTCGTGATTGTATTCATCGATGGTATCTTGGTGTATTCTAGATCCGAGGCCGAGCATGCGGATCATTTGCGTATTGTCCTCGGAGTTCTTCGAACTCGAGAGTTGTTTGCGAAATTTTCTAAATGTGAGTTTTGGTTGAACTCAGTATCATTTCTGGGGCATATTTTTGCAGCTGATGGGATTCGAGTTGATAGTCAAAAGATTGAAGCCGTGAAAACTTGGCCAAGGCCCACAACTCCTACAGAGGTTCGTAGCTTTCTGGGCTTAGCAGGTTATTACAGGAGATTTGTTGAAGGTTTCTCTTCGATTTCAGCACCACTCACAAAGTTGACCCAGAAGTCAGCTAAGTTTCAATGGACAAATGCTTGCGAACGTAGTTTCTAAGAGTTGAAAGACTAATTGACTTCTGCCCCAGTCTTGACACTTCCAGAGGGATTGGAAGGATATGTTGTTTATTGCGATGCTTCAGGCGTCGGGCTAGGTTGTGTATTGATGCAGCACGGTAAAGTGGTTGCATATGCTTCAAGGCAACTGCGGAAACATGAGCAGAATTATCCGACCCATGATTTAGAATTGGCTGCAGTGGCTCATGCATTAAAGATATGGAGACATTATTTATATGGAGTCCATGTGGATATTTATACCGATCATAAGAGTCTCCAGTATATCTTCAAGCACAAAGAGTTGAATTTGCGGCAACGACGATGGCTAGAGTTACTAAAAGACTATGATGTTGATATCTTATATCACCCCGGAAAGGCAAATGTTGTGGCTGATGCTCTTTGCCGTAGATCGATGGGAAGTCTAAGTGACGTACGACCAGAGAAGAGAGAAATGGCCCATGAGCTCCAACAGTTAGCCAGCCTAGGAGTCCGAGTAGTGGACTCAGGTAGCAGCGGAGCTACTATTCAGAATTTTGCAGTCTCGTCGCTAGTAGCAGAGGTGAAGGAGCGACAATATGAGGATCCCATGCTAATGCAGTACAGAGATACACTCCCTCAGAAAGAGGAGTCATCATTTGATGTTTCAGGAGACGGAGTCCTTCGATGTCGAGGCAGATTATGTGTTCCCGATGTGGCGGGGCTACGCCACCAAATATTGAGAGAAGCTCATTGTTCCCGTTATTCTGTCCACCCCGGAGCGATGAAAATGTATCATGATCTCAAGTCTGTATATTGGTGGAATGGGATGAAGAGAGATGTCATGGAATTTGTGGCTCAATGTCCTAATTTCCAACAAGTGAAAATCGAGCACCAAAAGCCGGGCGGATTGTTGCAAGCTATAGAAATCCCAACTTGGAAGTGGGAAGTGATTAACATGG
The DNA here is from genome assembly GCF_019175385.1 of Lycium barbarum. NCBI lineage: Eukaryota > Viridiplantae > Streptophyta > Magnoliopsida > Solanales > Solanaceae > Lycium > Lycium barbarum. The sequence goes on along the minus strand of NC_083339.1, from coordinate 45,724,398 downwards.
ATTCCATTACAGGCTTACACCGTACTCAACGTAAGTATGATTCCATATGGGTGATTGTGGATAGACTCACTAAATCAGCTCATTTCTTACCAGTCAGAACGATGTACGTGGCAGAAGATTATGCAAAGCTTTACCTTAAAGAGATAGTGAGACTCCATGGTGTTCCAGTATCGATTATCTCAGACAGAGGAACTCAGTTTACAACTAATTTTTGGGTGTCTTTCCAAGAGGTTCTACGGACCAAAGTGAGCCTTAGCACGGCATTTCACCCACAGACCGATGGGCAAGCCGAACGTACTATTCAGACTCTTGAAGATATGTTACGGGCATGTATGATAGATTTTGGAGGTAGTTGGGATGATCATTTGCCACTCATTGAATTTGCTTACAATAATAGTTATCATTCTAGCATTCAAATGGCATCGTATGAGGCTTTATATGGGCGAAAATATAGATCCCCAATTGGGTGGTTCGAGGTAGGCGAGACTAAATTGGTCAGGCCAGACTTGGTCCAGCAAGCCATAGAGAAAGTCAAGCTCATACAAGATCGGTTGCTAGCGGCTCAAAGTCGCCAAAAGTCCTATGCGGATAATCGTCGAAGGGACTTAGAGTTCCAAATTAAAGATTGGGTATTCTTGAAAGTGTCGCCAATGAAGGGCGTTATGAGATTTGGCAGAAAGGGGAAGCTTAGTCCCCGGTATTTAGGGCCTTATGAGATTGTGCGCAAAATAGGCAAAGTGGCCTATGAGTTAGATCTACCTCCAGATTTGGAGTCAGTCCATCCAGTTTTCCATGTCTCGATGCTTCGGAAATGTGTTGGAGATCCTACGAGGATCGTCCCAGTAAATGATGTTCAAGTGACAGAAAATTTAACTTATGATGAAATACCCATTGCCATATTAGATAGGCAAGTACGGAGGCTTAGAAACAAAGAAGTGGCCTCAGTTACGGTTTTGTGGAGAAATAACAATCGAGAGAAAATGACATGGGAAGCGGAAGAAAATATGCGATCCAAATACCCACATTTATTTCAGCCTTTGGACGAGGGCCGAGATGAGACGTCAAAATCATAAGGTATGTATGATTTCCTTTTTATGCTTTTGGGTCGTGTGTGGCCAAATTTTAAATGCTATTGTGTTGTGGCCCTGTGAGGCATCGATATTATGGGTTGTTGTGACAGGTTGGTAGTGCCATATTATAGGGGAAACTCTGGCGAAATTTCTGTAGAATCCCCGAGTGCTTAACATTCGAGGACGAATGTTCTTAAGGGGGGAAGAATGTTACACCTCGAAAAATCTTCCATTGGTACGCAAGTGAATGAACTAGTGAAATATGAGTATCGGGTTAATGATGACCTAAGGGCATTTTGGGAAAGAGTTATAACGTCCCTTAGATTGCTAATGAAGTGTTAAACAAGTGTTAAGAAGGTTCCATAAGGATTGGAGATCAACGAAGTGACGAGAACAAGTTCAGTGGACTGGTGAGTTTTACGGCACATTATACGGACCGTATAATGGACCGTAAAATCATCACAGCGAAGGTTGCTCACTGGTGCAATTTTACGGTCAATTATACGGACCGTATAAATTTTTACGGCCCGTATAATGAACAGTCAAATAGTCACAATGAAGGGTGAAGGAAAGGCACGTTTTACGATCAATTATACGGAACGTATAAAGATTATACGGACCGTATAATGGACCCCGACAGATCAGTGATGGGTTATTTAATAAGGGACCAAGTTCATGAAATCATTTCCACATTTCATCCTTCTCTCTAAAACATCTCTCTACATTTATTACACAAGTTTTCAAGGATTATAAGCCATCAATAACATAAACCAAGTGAATCAAGAGTAAGGAAACCCATTAAAGGCCATTCAAGTCAAGAAATCCAAATGGAGGAAAACTAGGGTTTTTGCTCAAATGGAGTATTATCGACTAAGGCTTGTTCCTACAACTTCTAAGGTAAGATTCATGATATTTATATGTTGTTTGAGGTATTTGAGAGTTAAAATGCTTGGACATTAGAAGAGTATAGCAAAATGGGTCATGAATGATGAATAGTGACGTTTTGAGAAATAGTTCGAATTGAATCATGATTGTTGTTGTGTTGTGACATGAATGTGTTATAAATGACGTTAAGACCATGAAATAGACATTGTAAATGAATGGACGAAGTTGGGTGTTGTGACCATGAATATGGATAAATGAAAGTGAATTGAGAAACCTAGATAATGTGGATGATTAATGGCCATTGTTATGATATTGTGAATGTATTGTTGACGTTTGGAAGTTGAATTACGATATGGAGGAATGTCGTATAAATAAAGGAAATGCTATCCGATTTTCTCTAGCTTTATCCATGTGTGCTAATTGTCGATTCTAATGATAGTACGACTTTAATGAAGGTAGAAACGTGAGCATCCAAGGAGTACGTGCAAGTGTAGAATAGTTCAATGAAAAGGTATGTAAGGCTAACCCTTCTTTCATAAGGCATGGTTCTTTGGCCAAACCTCAAATCCTCTATAAGCTTATGATGTCTTCAATGACTTATATTCCGAGCTAGTAAGCTCACGATGCTTGATATGCACTACGATTGTACTAAGTTCCTCACATGACGAATAAGCCTATAATATAGATGTAACGATAATGGTGATGATAGTATGATGATGAGAGCAAAATGATGCCAAAGATGCTTATGAGCTATTATATATGTATATGTGCCTATGAAGGGCTACAATGGAACCCCGAGCTTATAATGCCGGGTAGAATATATGTATATGAATATGTATAGAGTATGTATATGATTACGTAACGCGCGCACACATCTGCAGATGGTACGGATAACCCTGAAGCCTTGGTAGGGCCAGGTAGATATAACCTTGAGCCTTGGTTGGCCAAGTATGTATGAAACACCGAACCTCTATGGTCGGGTACGCTATGTATGCATGTATCTATATATATGTATATGAGATGTAAATGATTATGAGGGTAATTAAGTACGGACATGGATGTATGTATGCGGATACGCAATAGAAACAGAATGTATCTATGGAAAGCAAGTAAGTGTCATGATGATGATATGATATTATTGTCCCCCCCCCCCCCCCCTCCTATGCTACTTCACATGTGGATCATTATCCTTCTATATCGATGTTGATCATGCTTTACATACTCAGTACATTCTTCGTACTGGCGTCCTTTTGTTTGTGGTCGCTGCGTCATGCCCGCAGGTGCACAGGGATACAGACTTGATCCATAGCAGCTTTCTCAGAGATTACATAGTAGAGCTCCATTTCATTCGGAGCCATAGCTTTTGGGTACTTATTCTTTTGTGTATATAGTTATGGGCATAGCGGGGTCCTGTCCCGCTCATGTGATATGTATACTCTTCTTAGAGGCTCGTAGACATGTGTATGTGGGTAGACATGTTTGGCCTTGTCGGCCTATGTTTTGTATATCATTTTGTTGGCCTCGTCGGCCTTGTACATTTGATGTGGCATAGATGCCTATGATGTTATCCAAGATGATTGTCGCCCAACGGGACTAATATGATTGATGACTAGAATGCATGACTTGATTTATGAATCGCCTAGATATTATGTGAATGTGTGTTAAGGGGTGCCCGGGTGGGGTAGCACCGGGTGCTCGTCGTGGCCCCCTAGTCGGGTCGTGGCAGTACACTCACCTTAAAATGCTAGTCCCTCCAAGGTGAGACATGACGATTATGATCACTCCATAATGTAGTCGGGGGTTCACGACCTTATGTCACCTCGACATAGCCATGGTTACCTCCAAGTTCTAATGTAGGATTAATGATGAATGTATGATGATGTTAAGTTATGATAAGATTATGATATGCTTATGAGATGTGTAACAATGATTGATTATATGACGATACGATTCCACCGCGCCTAGTTGGCCGGGCATGTCACCGCGAAGGCGGGCTGCATTCGATTCCACCGCGTCTAAATGGCCGGGCATGTCACCGCTAAGGCGGGCTGCTATGTTTACACCGAGCCTAGAGGTCCGGGCATGATCACCACTAGTGGGCGGCATATGATGGATACCCGGACGCGGGTTAACGATGATGATTTATATGATACGACGATGTATGTGCTATGATGATACATGTACTAGAGGTTACACAGGTTATGTATTCACCTTATGACTTATGATTTCTCTATCATGTTAATTTCATTCATGCCTTACATACTCAGTACAATGTTCGTACTGACGTCCGTTTTCTTTGGATGCTGTGTTCATGCCCACAGGTAGACAGGGAGGTGATCCAGACTCGTAGAAGTTAACAGCAGATTTACAGGAATACTCCATTACTCCGGAGGTGCTATTTGGTTTATTCTTTTGTGTATAAATACGTATTTTGGGCACGAGGGGGTCATGTCCCGTCCATATGTCTAGTACTCTAGTAGAGGCTCGTAGATACGCATGTGTGGGTAGTATGGTCTCACGATGTCCTCATTGTATATATGTATTATTTTGATAGCCGAAGGGCTTATGTATATAGAAGTAACTATGTTTCCAAATGAAAAATGGTTTTCCTATGATTTGAATTTTATATTAACGAAAGTATGTTTAATGAGTATGATGAGTAATAGAATAAGTGGTGCTCGGTGGTTAGCCCCAAGTACCCGTCATGGCCCCTGGTCGGGTCGTGACAGATGTCACTACCACCTTATCTCGGATATCTTCATTCCTAATCCTATCTCGCCTGGTGTGCCCACACATTCATCGCAACATTCTCATTTCTTCAACTTTCATCTTCTGGACGTGCGAGTTCTTGACTGCCCAGCACTCCGCCCCGTACAAAAAAGTCGGTCTCACTACCACTTTGTAGAACTTGCCTTTAAGCTTTGGTGGCACCTTCTTATCACACAGCACTCCTGAAGCGAGCCTCCATTTCGTCCACCCTGCACCAATACGGTGCGTGACATCATCGTCAATATCCCCAACATCATCGTCAATATCCCCATCTCCTTGTACAATAGACCCAAGATACTTAAAGCTTCTTTTCTTTTGGATGGCCTGGGTACCCAGCCTCACTTCCACGCCAGCCTCATGTGTCTCGTCACTAAACTTACACTCCATGTACTCTGTCTTGGGCCTACTCAATTTGAACCCTTTAGACTCCAGAGTTTGTCTCCAAACCTCCAGCTTAGCATTCACTCCGTTGCGGGTCTCGTCAATCAGGACTATGTCATCCGCGAATAGCATGCACCATGGCACCTCACCTTGACTTTGCCGCGTCAAACCATCCATCACCAAGGCAAATAAAAAAGGGCTAAGAGCTGATCCCTAATGCAACCCCATCTCCACTGAGAAGTGTTCCGAGTCTCCTCCCACTGTTCTAACCCTGGTCTTGGCTCCCTCATACATGTCTTTGATCGTCCTAATATACGCCACAGGTACACCTTTAACCTCCAAGCATCTCCATGAAGATCGGTGTTGACATTCTTTAGAATAAACTCTTTAATAGGGCCGAAGCTTGCAATATTCTAAATTATGACCGGAAAAAAAGGCAAAGAGTGTCTTATGATTTGAGGCAAACTAACCTTTAGGCGTGGAAAAAAAAAAGAATAATTTATATAAATTTTATATCCTATTGCAATGAATGCATTTTTACATATTTTGTGTGTATAATTTGATGTGTAATATTACTGTTTCGTTCATCACTCTTGTAACTTCTCACAATTTGCTACTACATTTGTACTACCATATATTGCTATGATAAGTAGAATTTCTATTGATTAATTACACTGAATACCCCCGTAATATGACTTAGTTTTGGATATACTCTTATATTTTAAAATCAAGAAGTTACACCCTATATACTATTGAAATTCTACACTTACACCCCTATAAAGTATATATGTAACTAAATATCATCATATCATATAATAGTAAAAGTGGGAAGCCCCTAAGTTGTAAAGTTGAATTATCAAAATATCCATAAAATATTGAACGATACATTTACCCCTCATTTAAACACTATTCCTATACTCTTTTTATACCAAATAGTAAATTTGTCTACCAATAAATAAAAAATAAATCAATTAAATGAGATTTAAATTAAGTAAATGGGTTAGTTCAATGTATTTGTTATAGCTTTAGCTAGCAATTTGACAACCCCTTCGTTGCTAGAAGTGAAGGCTTGCATTGATCAATTAAATGTATAGTAATTGAATTAATAAATCTGACGGAAAGATCAAAGGACACCACTAAGGAATTAAAGAGCAAATCAGTACATTAAGAAACTTTATTTACTTTCCAACATCTTCATTGCTAGATTATATGAAAGATTCTTTTTTTTTTTTTTTTTTTTTTTTTTGTGGGTATCCCAAAATTTTACCAACTCTTCCTATTCTTCATAATCGGTTAATACATCATAATAATTCAATGAATGTGATTTTTTTATTACACATTATAATGATTCAATAATGTGAGGTTTCCGTTACTAAAACCTTTGGGATAAATTAAACTTACTTTGTCACCTCTCACCACACCTATATATCTAAAAACATTCACCTTGATTGTCATATGCTGATTAAATTTGATTAGAATGTAGTTGAAAACTTGAAGAAGACATTTCGAACTATGCATCAAACAAGGTAACGTACACTAGAGTGACTACTCCACTCTATAAAAGTTAATAGCTTACATAATTTTTTTTATTTTTTTGGCTGACTACGGGGCTGAAATTGATTCGAATTAGAGAGGACAGATTTGATTTATTTGGAAGCATGACTTTCTAAGAAATATTTCAACTTTATCTATTATTTTTCACTCCACGTGTATTTACGATGGTATGTTTAAACTCGATCAACCGTTTCTATTTATCTTTCCTAATCTAATTATATATATTGTCGTTACTCTTCAAAACCCGAATTTTATATTTTTCCTGTCAAATCTTAGATGACTTAAATTTCTTCTTTATAGTGGTAGAATTTATATTGCTTGATTAGAGTCCATGGATAATTTTTGGCTATATATTTACGGTTGAACACCCGTTCGTAATTTTTGAATCGTTTAAATGAAACTTTTGATTTCATCACCTGAAAATACCACAGCAACTATGCTACGTATTTATTATCGTTTTCCACGGTTATTTGATTTTATTTTAATCTTATTGTATTTAACTTTTGACGTGTATTGCTGTGTTTGTACTTAACTTTTACAAATAAAAAGGAGGTTATCCCATGTCTTAAACTCCTTACTTCTTTATTTATATTAACTAAATATTTGTATTAAGAACAATAATAATTGATCTCTTAATTTTATTCTTTTAAATTTTATGTATGATTGTTATTATAATAGAGAAAATCTAATAGTGGATTCAACCTATTGAATTGGTCGTAGTACTCCATTGAAATATTGATCAACATCTATTGCTTTAAGCTATTATTCTCGACACAAAATAGGAGACTCTTTTCATTACATAATGTATGAAAATGTCAGCAGAATCTAAAAATATCCAATCATCTTGAGTTCAATACCCCTATCACTAAAATATTGAGCTTGCACTTTTTTCATTTAAATTCCGTTTATACATAACACATGTTTTAATACTATTTATGTAATTTCAAAAATGTTTATACTAACTTATGGGATCCACTGTCACGACCCATTTTGCTTAGGCCGTGCGGGCATATACCTTCCCACCTCAGTAAGCGAACCCTTATCCCAACAATGAACTAATACATAAATTGAAGAAAGTTAGGTAGCGGAAATCAATAAATACGTAAGTCTCACGATATATATAGATAGATAGATAGTAGTAAAAAGTGTCGAAGACAGTAAATACCCCCAGAGTCTAGTCTGAATAATACAAGAGCATTTAGGGAGCATAATACAATCTGGAAGTACTAATACATAATGTCTATGTCTTTGAAATAAAGTAAGACATGAAAATAGGAGAGTCTTCAAGGTCAGCGGACGCCTCACCCTGGAAAACTCGAGTGGAAGCTAAAGAGTCGATCAACCACGGGTCAGAGAAGTAGATTCGAGCTGGTACTCTGCATTCATAAAAGAATGCAGCAAGTGCAGGTCAGTACAAACAACAATACCGGTAGGCATCATCGGCCGACTAAGCATAGTTAATACAATTCAGAAAATAAAGCAGATAAGCAAATAAACCAACCAAGCATGAGACAAAATAATCGCAACCGGGTATCCATCATCACCTATGTAAGCATCTAAACCCAAATATGCCAAGTCCGAGTGTATCCGATCCAATCCAGTCACCACAATAGAATCATCACAATCCAATCATCACAACAGAATCATCACAATCTAATCATCACAACATCTCAATCAAATCATAATGCAATGCAGTGCAGTAATGGTATGAATGTGATGTCATGCCATGCAAACGAGGTGTACACATGTACTCCGGAAGGAAATATCGACGTCTCAGTAGCACAACCCAGCGAGACTCGCGAAGTCTGAGTGCCATCCGTCCCGGATCTTTGCCCAACAGACAGACGGGACCCTGGCTAATTGCTCACAGGGGGAGTCTCACCGGCACTACCCTGGGGGACCCGCGGAGTCCATGCAGTAACATCGATTCCGGAATAACATCGGAATCGACCATGCAACAACGATGTCTGAATAGCTCATCGAACATCGGCCATCTCACAATCACTCAAGTAAAAGAGTGTCAAATATCAGTTTCACACAATCAACGATTCCGGAATTGAACCTCGGACATCGGCCTTCTCACAATCACTCAAGTAAAAGAGTTCATCAAAATATCAGTTTCATATAATCAACGATTCCGGAATGGATCTTTGGACATCGGCTTTTTTACAATCACTCAGGTAAAAGAGTTTATCAAATATCAGTTTCGCTCAATCAACGATATCGGATCATCACCGGGTATCGGCCATGCATGAGTATGAGAGAATGCGTGCAATGCATATGTAAATCGATCAAGTTCAATATAACAAGTACCACAATGGGGTACGCCAACAAGTATCACATCACAATACTAATAGTGGGTATGCCAACATATATCAATAAGTCAAGTACCAACAGTGGGTACGCCAACAATATATTCAAGTACAAATACCAACCATGGGTATGTCAATTCAATCCAAATCAAGAAGATAAGACAGAACTCGATATCTACCAACTACACATGGCATCAACCATCAAAATGGAACAATCAAGCACGCATAACGGGGTGGCTAGTCCCAAGGCACATCAGGGCCCAACCTAAGGCAATATCCATCCCAACTTCATACTCGAAGGTTCACATGCTGCCTTCGACATTATAATCTAAATATGTGATTCACTATACGAAGTTTCACTAAAGGTAAACCATAACCTACCTGGACTGCCGAACCACAACACCAACAAGTCACTCTTTTGCCTTACCCTTCCTCTGAAGCTCAGAACCAAGGTAGTCTACGCATAATCGAATTCTATATTAGAAATGATGAAGAATGATACCCATATTGCTACTATTTCGATTAGGTCAATTCTAACCGTAGAAATTGGGGAAACAGGCACACAAGGGCAAAACGGGAAATTCGCGGGCAAAATACCAAATTAAGTACTAGGTGATCATAACCCAACCACTAATTGTTGATTTAACTCAAAAATTGGCCTAAAACTGATTTCAAGTAAAAACCCCCAATTTGGGTATAAATCCTAAGTCTCCAAATTCGAAATTCAATGTTAAAAGTGGAAGATACGTGATTAATAAGCTTAGATTCTTCAAGTTTTAGCATAACCATCATCAAATCTAGGGAAATGTTCTTCATAAACCCTCTCTCAAATTCCATCTCTAAGGAATTGTTAAAGGGAAGGGGGAAATCTAAGATGATTGTGATTAAGGAAAGGTAAAGGATTAGGAAAGTTTTACCTCCAAGAATTTCTTCAAATTATCTCCAAGAACAGTTTCTCCAAGCTCCAATATCGAGATGAGAAATAATGAGGATCTAGGACTTATTTAAGACACATTTAATGAAAATTGACTGCCCGTCACCACCACGACGGTAGAGATGCAACTGCGGTGGCGCCGCTAAGGCGGCTGGGATACCGCCACAACGATAGGGCCAACGGCTCTGGTGCCGCCTTTGCGGGCACCAAACACCAGAAATCCCAAATTTTCTAAGTCTTTAATCGAAATCTCGACTTATTCCCGAGGCCATCTGCTCACAAACCAAACACACAGACCCACACAAAATTACACTACGAACGCGCTCGTGGTCTCGAAATTTCCAACGGCGCCTCATTGACCAAGTCAACCCCCGATGCCTTAATTCCAATTTCCCATCCTAAGTCCCGAAATGCATCCGAATGCATTGGGAACCGAAGCAAATACCCATACATGTTCTAAACAACCATTCGGACCTCTCGGAATCGACAGAATTCCGAAAAAGGTCCGTTTGCCCAAAAGTCAATTTTGGGTCAACCATTTTGCACTTTAAGCCTATATTTTCACCAAAGTTGCCCGAATTCGGTCTGGGCACCCCGGAAAGCATATCAACGGTCCCCTCGAGTCAAAAGCGAGCTAATCAATGCTCGGGAACGCGCGAAAATGCCGAAAGAACTATAATGGCCAAACAGGTCGTTACACCCACGTGCAACGCACGTGATTAGAAACTAGTATTAAAATATACTTAGTAAAACTATAAATAAAAAGCCGGTTACATGCGGGATAAAAACAAGAGATAATGGTAAATGGAAAAGAAGAAGAAGAAAACGCTTTGAGAAAACATGAGGACAGTAGAGTAACTCTACTTCCATAAGAGGACCAAGTTAGACCAACCTTGAAACTTGAAGAACCATTTGGGTAGGAAACTCCGGTAAAAATCCCTAAAACAAATGTCTCCAATTTTATAGGTTTATAGTGATTAGTCATTAGTGCATTTCTCGGACTTGGAATCTTGCATTCAATATATTCACAGGTTAAAAAAGAGAAAAAAAAAAAAAGAAGTTAACTGCTGATCGCAGTTGACATTGTGCACAGGTTATAATGGTGTGAATATGACCTCTATCAATGGAGGTAAGAGATGTCAGAAGCTCATGATGTAAAGGAATAACTGAACGTACGTATTGATATTCAATAAAGATAAGTAGCTAACAACTGCCCGTTGAGAGCAGTACATTGAGTAGCCAATAACATAGCCATACTTCAGAATGTTACTTGAACTTACATTTTTCATATTCTACTAAACAATGAGCATTAAAATTATATAGATACCAGGTCCAGAAGTGTGGCCTGGTGCAGTCAAGGCACGCGACACTCCTCAATGTTCCAGATCTCTTTTGCATATTGAGAAATTGTACGGTCACTACTAAATTTGCCACTCCCAGAAGTGCTCAGTATAGACATCTTTATCCATCTTTTCCTGTCCCTGCCAGGGTAAAGGGACCAAACCTCAGTATTCATGATACCACATATTTTACAATAAATTGAGAGTTTCCTTCCAAAACTTCTGATGCACAACGTCAATACACCGTCTAATAGTAAATGAGTCATAGCAGGTGTCAAAGGTCATCTTTTTAATAAGAACTGAAATCATTCATCATTGGTGTGGAATGTGAACAAATTGAATCTGTGTATAATACTCGAAAAATCATCATGGATTGTCATGAGGCAACCAATAATGTCAGAACAAATCAAACGATCACCAGAAATGAGCCTTAGAATATTTAGTAACAGTGTCAAAGGGGAAGTTCAAAACCTACTGGAAGAAATTGTTGTTTTATTTTCTATTTTTCCAGGTTTTAACGGCTTCTTTGCTCTTTCTGACCGGAATTATATCAACAAAAGAAGTACATGTATATGAACTTCAATCCAAAAAAAGGCAAGCACCAGGAGGCCAATCCAGCTCCATAAAAGAATAATTTGAAGCAGAGACATTTTGTTGGAGCCAAACAGTAGAAGTTAGTAAAGTAGAATATCTTACTTGTAAGCTTCATCTACCCTTGCCTGAGCATCCATGTAGCTCGGAAAATCCTGACCAACAAGAAAATAGTCACCACGACCATAGCCCGTGTTCCCTTCTAGTGAATCAAGGAGGGGATTATAATCATAGGTCCCAAATGCTCCAGACCTTATAAACTGCTTCGCCTCTTCAAAGCGAGGATCAGGTTTGAACTGCATAATTAGGATGAGAAAACTAGTTAATATAACAAATGAGTGTATTCTAATGTACATGGGGTAAAATAGTATTTCAACTGCAGCAAGCACAGCTAGTACACTACAGAATTGACATTCCTCCTATGTATTTTGGGCTGGTCCAAACAGAAGATACTTCCATGAGAAAAGTACTTCGACTAGGACTGTTCCTTGCGACTTAATTTGAGGAATTTTTACAGTTTTCTATGATGAGAAGAAGTAAGTCAGTCGTATCATTACAAATATCTTCGACCTACTGATATTTCAAGTCAATCTAGGACTGAAACTGAGAGGACCTACTGTCAAAGTAACCTATTACTCCCTCTATCCCCCAATTTATGTGGCAAACTTCCCTTTTTAGTATGTCCCTAATAGAATGTCACCTTTCTATATTTAGAAAGAAAAAAAAATTAACTTTAGATTCCCGTTTTACCCTAAATGAGATGATTTATAGCCACACAAATATCTGAGGCTTATTTTAGATCAAGTTTCAAAAGTCTTTCTTAAACACCGTGCCGGGGAGGGAGTACTAATTACAGAGATCTCTACAGAAAATGAGAAAGACATTATCCGTTACGGCACATTAAATCGCAACAAAACAGTAATCAGCAACATGGCCGGTGGTGAAACTATGCACTTTACGATAAGATAATTTGGAACCAATACAAGCAAGGAAAATTTATTTCTCGCACACCAGTTAAAGTACACATGGCAAAGAGAGTAGGCTAATCAGGTGATGAGTTATAAATTAGTAGCACGGCAATGGAAATAAGATAGTGCAAATGCTAAAAGATGTAAACCAGAAATATGGCTTGAGTAATCAACTTTCACTGTAGAGTAATATATCTTTGGAACAATACCAGTCCATTCTCTCGTTCTTTGCGCAGTCGAGGAACTTCATCAGCTGTTGCACCAAAAAGAAAGAAGTTATCTTCTCCAATTTCCTCTCTGATTTCCACATTGGCCCCATCTAGTGTCCCTATAATAAGGCATCCATTAAGTGCAAATTTCATGTTGCTTGTTCCACTTGCTTCCATGCCTGCAGTACTGATATGTTGTGATAGCTCACTTCCTGGAATAAGTATCTCTGCCACAGATACATTGTAGTTGGGAACAAATACCACCTGCAAATATCAGCCAACCACCTATTAGTCCAAAGAAAACATACTGACATAATGAAATTCACAAACACATGCTAATACTGCCGCAAATTACACTGAAATTAGAGGACAACATCCATTCTTAAGCGTGAATTGTTAAGATGTGACCTGTGCATCAAACTAAAATGATTTTTTTTCAGTTTAGTCTTATTCCACATGTTAGATCTTTGAAAAGAGAAAAAGCATCGGAAAGATACTATGTTGACATCACTTATAGCTGAAAATAGGAGACCACAAGAAAGTAGGGCTTGTATTATTTTTTGTTCTTTTTAATGAATGCAACTAAAATCCTCACACCCATTCATGTTCTCTGATTCCTCTTTCCCCCAACCCCCCACCAAAAACTTACACAGAAGCCCAAATATTTATGCTCCCCAAATATGACAAACTAATTAAAGATCCACCAGAATTTACGTTTCATATAGCAAATAACTATAAAACAACCAATTCTATCCAAATTAGTTGGTGCTCCAACAGGTTATATGTATCCGGCCCCTGATCATGGCCAATTATAACTCCTACACAGATGAAGTTACATCTATGAAAGAAAAAAACGTTTTCTAAACTAATACTCGGATGAGCAACAGAATTAAAATAAGAATATAAGCATCAGTGCGTTACACTCAATTGACAATACAATGTGCAAGTTGAGCACATTCAGAATACTACTTTACGACGAAATTTTATTAAATAAAACAGGACAAACTGTCAGAAAATTATAAAGAAAAAGAAACACAGACACACACACACACACAGAGTCTACAATGCACGCCCCTGTAGGAGATACACCTAAGTTGCCAAACATAAGGAAAATATCATCTCTAGAAGGTAATTTGAGTTTTACAAATAAAAGAAACAAGTAATAGTTGGTCAGCAAGGATCTAAAGCTCTTCTACTTAGTAGGGGACACAGGAATTGAAAGGAGGGGGCAAGTTATGAAGGAGAAATAGTAAAGAAGATTTAGCAAAACTATATGCGCGTACATTTTTGGGCAAAACTGTCTCTCGAGGTATTTATGAAAATTTTCAAAACTTCAAAAGATAAAAGTTTAGTTTTGATTCAGTTTTGGAGGGGGGGCACCCCTCACCTTCAAATAGTTATTGACTTCAGGGTCACTGTTGACAACGTCACCAACATCAGTCACGAGCTTGACAATTCTTTTTGCATTTGTATATGTTGCAAATGCTTTTCCTCCAATCATGACTGTGCGAGGAGTTGTATTTTTCCTCTCTTGTGGGCTCATTTCCTGTTGTCATGATACAAGTATAAACATGTCATTCCTTTCTAAAAAGTGGAATATCCCAATCTTGCATAATCTCAAGATTTCATCATGTGCAGAAAGGAAACCACAAAAGTAGAAAACTTTAACTCATATGATCCATAATTTTTACTTGTTAGATCATTGCTGGCAGTGACAACTGTCTTGAAATCTTAATGCCGCTAACAAGGAGAAATTGACAGATAAAGGAAATTTGGTAGTTTCACACACCTTAAGCTTCTTGTATCTATAGATGACGCCCAGAACATTTAGAAGTTGCCTTTTGTATTCATGAATACGCTTGACTTGTATGTCAAAAAGGGTATTTGGATCGATACTCACACCTGTCACTCGCAGTATATACTGTGCCAAACGCTTCTTGTTGGCCATCTTGGCTGATTCCCATTCAGCATGGAGCTCCGCATTATCAGCAAGCTTTGCCAAATGTATAGTCATTTGCAAATATCATGACCCGCATGAAGCATTTTCAATGAAAAAGTTTAATGTATGCAAGCTTTTAAGATAAATGATATAACATAAATGTGTGTATATATATATATATATATTATAAGATACCTCCCGAAGATTAGCAAGCAGTTCGAGGTTCGTCACCCACTGATCTGTTTTTAACCACTTGGTGATTATATGACTCAGCTCAGGACTGCAAAACCGGATCCACCTACGAGGAGTTATACCATTGGTCTTATTCTGGAACTTGGTGGGCCATACAGAGACATAATCAGCAAATAACTCAGCTTTCAGGATGTCACTATGCAGCTGAGCAACACCATTCACCTGTAAGATATGGCTGATGAGGTTATGCTTCTCTTTTAAAAGTTTACTTTGACAAGGAGGACCACTTTTATATGGAGATTCTTCTTTTTGTTCTACTGATATGAAAGACTTGAAGAATTTTATTGTTGATAAGTTATTCTTCAAGTCTTTACTTATAAAAACAAGTGTTTTCTTATTTGTTGATAGATAAACACTTGAAGAATAACTTAAATAAAAAAAAGCTAAGTAGCTATTAGCTTTCAGCTTTTTCATACTTTTGGAGTTGGCTAAAACTGAAACATCAATAGTGGTTTGCCGCTCTGGGTTATGCATCAAAAAATTAAAAGCCAGGATATTTTTAGAAGGTCTTCTATAAGTGGATGATTCTCTTTTAGTTTATGTGTACTAAACGATGCAGTTAGAAAAAAGATCAACGAACGCTTTGAATGAAAAGAATAATAGAATGAATTATCCATCATTTGAGAATCTGGATAAGTGTACTGGAGTTAACTTATGAAACTCTCTGGTGCATAGTATCTCTTACCGTATGTGCAGAGACAACACACAAGTTAGCCATACGCACAACAGGTTTCGGGGTGTCATGATCCAAAATGCGCATGCTAGGCATCTTACTCTCAAGATCAGGTCTTTCTGACATTATTGTAGCAACAAACTGCAAGGAGTTTCAAATATACCTTCTGAGTAAGCTATTTTTTCAAGTATGGAAAGACAAACTGGCTGCTTCTATACCCGTTTGTCAATTTCTTCTATGATTTCCATATGTCTAGGAAGGAGCTTCCACATGACTGCCTGTGACCATTTTTCCAGTGCTTCAGGTAGGACTGTATGATTCGTATAGGCAATTGTCCTGGGGATATAATGCATCACATCATCTTTCATTCATACATTTGCAAAGCAAACAGAGGAACTATATCCATGTATTACTCAACAAAGAGCATCTTACTAGACAAAATAAGATTGTAAAAAAGCACCTAGTAGTGATACTCCAAGCTTCATCCCACCCAAGTCCTTCATCATCCATTAGCAACCGCATCAGCTCTGGAATTGTAAGAGTTGGATGCGTGTCATTTAGTTGTATTGCAACCTTCTTGGGGAATTCAGACCACTGGTGAGCACCCTTTCCATCTTCTCTCTCTTTGAATCTGGAAATGATATCCTGATGTTGATCCAATGGTCAGTCAGTAAAAAGAAGGTTATTTTTCTGACACAACAGAACTACCAAATATCACCAAACTCTAGGTCAAATTAAATGCCAATTACCTGGCTTTAGACATGAGTTAAAGTTGATCAAAGGCATATATACCTATTAAGAACCCAAATACTCTGGAAAGTAGGTCTCTTCGAAAACTTTTAATAACTCAAATATTCTGACAGATAGACTTCTTGGAGAGTGGAACTCTTAAAAGTTTCCAAGAAAATTGGACATCGTACAGTGTTTGACAGAAAACTTCATTGAGCTTGGATAAAAACATGGTTTGGCTCTGTATAGGAAGATAATTGTGAGTGTTGGGATATGGTTTAGGAGAATTGATTTTGAGGTTGTTTTAGAAGGATTGGTTTTGCATCTGTTTGGGGGGACACTAGAATCCCAGAAGATGTTTTTAGACTTTCATATGATTGAAACTGACTAAGTCATTTTTTTTCCCTGAAACTAGTTCAAATGCAACTAATTGAATATTGAGGATGTTTGGGATTAAGGTGTAATAGTCGTTGATGGGAAAAAATACTTGCCAGGTAAAAGGAAAACATTTGGCACCAAAATGCATCTACAGAATCTGTAGAGGAACTTTCAGATTTTGCAGAGAGTGGGCTCCAATGTTTTCCAGTACAAAAATATGGCTTCCTCTGTCTATTATCTGTTTTTTTTTTTTTTAACTTGATTTTTCTTTTTCAGGAGATAAACAGAAAGTTATTTGAAAAAATTGTAAACATAACGATTTTCAGGATACTCCAGAAACAAGCAAGAAACTTCACTCAAAACTAATTAGCAGAAGGACAGATTCCGATGCACAAGATCAACATGAAAATATAAGCCAGATGAAAAAATGCTCAACAATATCATTCCATTAGACTTCCTATGTAAGAGAATGCCTTAAGATATGGCATTTAAATGGAGCAGGAGCAGAAAGGACAAACGGAAACTGTAAACCTGAAGCGATGCACTGCACAGAAAAAATTGTTGCTTTAGCCGTAGGAGTTTTCCATTCTCTGTAGCATCCCCAGGGTAAAGAACAGCACAAATCTGCATGGACCAATATTAAACTGCTCATCTCTTGAACATGCGAAGTGAGAGTGCCAATTCAAGGTAAAGCGTTTCTATCTCCGGGTGAGCATTACAATATTGAACCTAATAATTCAACTCCCTTAAGAAAAACAGAACATTTAGAGCTTTAAAGTTCTCGCAACAAACCTGCTGAGCCCTAGAATGAAGCTGTGCAGCAGATTCATACTGTCCATCATTAAACAGAAACAAGTTGAAATCCTCAGAGCTTGCTTTGGCTTCCCAGAGACGAAGACTATTAGTGTTTTTAGTTCTGTATCCTGGAATTGGCACATCATATGCAACAGCCTGTATGACCTCTCCACCAACCCATTTTCTCCTGCGCCAAATTCCACGAATAATTGAGTTTGAATTAGACTGCATTATGGCTTCAAGAAATTCAATCTGACACGTTTGTTTCTTTACATATACAGTTTGTATTAGTACTTACGAGCCAGAAGGGTGGACTTCAACATTACCAAAGAACCTGACAGGAAAGACAACATCATGCCTTACAACTTCCCAGGGACTAAATTTCTGCATAGTACACAACCAAGCTTGATTACTAGCATCAAAATTCTCATGGTATTTTACAAAGGCTTTTATATGAAATCGGACCTCCAACCAATCTTCAGGAACTTCTTCTTGCCCGGCCTTTGTGATAAGCTGCTTAAAAAGTCCATATTTGTACCTCAAGCCATAACCCCATGCTGGAAGGTTTAATGTGGCCATGGAATCAAGAAAGCATGAAGCGAGCCTTCCTAAACCACCATTTCCTAATGCTGCATCTTTTTCCTATAAATGAAACATAATTTATAGCAAGCCAAATAATCTCTCATCACTTTCCAGTGGCAATAATAGAAACAAGCCTCTTGAAGTGTCAAAACAACATTGAAGAAGTAGCCAACCAAAAGCTGAAATA
Organism: Lycium barbarum; assembly: GCF_019175385.1. Classification (NCBI taxonomy): domain Eukaryota; kingdom Viridiplantae; phylum Streptophyta; class Magnoliopsida; order Solanales; family Solanaceae; genus Lycium; species Lycium barbarum. The sequence continues at coordinate 45,705,850 of NC_083339.1, read as the reverse complement.
GAAGGTTAGATTATTGTTGATTGATTACTATCAGAAAGAGAAAATGGAGAAGATTGAGGATAGTAGTACAGAATGAATGCAATGGACAAATCACAACACAAAGTTGAATACAGTAACATTATGTGGTGAAGTCTTCATCCAGCAATATCCAGAATTAACAAGGTAATAATATCACTATAACGTGGAAGACTTGGGGAGAGAATCTTTTCACTCACTTCATCCAGCCTTCATCTTAAAACCGTTCTTAAGAAAGCCTGGGCATTAGATCATTTTATAGAGTATATAGAAACAAAGTACATGTAACTTATCAAAAAGAAAAAGTACAAGTGGTTACACTATGCAGTCATTAAAGGCTCAGCCTATGGACATCAGAAAGGAAGCTGTTGTTCAGGCTTGACATTTACTGGAATGCATGTAGTCTTCAAAATTAATGAGCAACCTAATTTAGACATAATTAAGAGAAATCATAGCGATACATGTCAGCAGCTTCAAGACAAAGAAAAGGTACAACTGTCACAAAGAGTGAAGAGTATTCAACTCAAACATATTCCACAATCTAATTGATAGCTTGACAATCATGGATTTCAGGAAGGTCCACTGAGCAGTTGATAGGTTTTATACAATAATGAACCATTGAAGAACACTATTTCATGCCAAAGATTCTAAAGTTTCACTACCTGCTCAACGACCTCCTCAAGCTTATGACCCAGTTTCTTTAAAGCATCGGCATATGCATCTTGGATGTCGAAGTTTCCAATTGCATTTGTCAAAGCTCGTCCCTGGAGATACTCCATTGATAAGTAGTATGTCTGCTTTGGATTAACTTTGTCATAATGAAGATAGGTGTCATTCCATTGCTGCAAAGGAAAGAGGCAAATAATGACACTGAGATTAACAACAATGATAAATAGCACAAGATGTTGCTGAAGTAATGCTTAGATATCAAACTTCCATGCTCCTCATCAAGCTCAATGTTACTGCTTTGTAGAAGGAAGAGCTTGTAACCATACCCCTTGGAAGAAACAATACGTCTAGATTCCAAAACATAGATCACTGAATGCATAGTAAGGTTCTTAATTTCAAAACATAGATTGCAGAATGCATCTCGTATTTGATAGCTATCCTCTATGCATCTGTACCTTGATGCCCTAATGACATTATGTTGAAGTATTGAAATCTTAAAATGCAGACAGCCAGGCGACCAGGCCATCAGGTTGGCGTCGTCCAAGTGGGTTACAGTACAGCTTATCCTATTGGAAGTTTGAAACGGAATAACTTCCAATCGAGCATTTATTGTCATTTTTTTTATCTTCAGTTGGTGAATAAATGAAAATCTCAAACTATTCAGGAAGCTTCCATAAAACAAGGTGAAAGTAAAACAATGAATAGTGCTCTGTTTCTATTTTATAAAGATCCAAGGAGATAACATAATTTTGCTTTACCGAAAATAACAACTTAGTTGCCTTCAGAAACCCTATACATACAAAACCGTATACTACCATAAAACCTGGCAACTTAGCTTCTGTGCATATGTCAGGCCTTCATTCATTCTATATCCAATAGGCCACATACACACACATAGAGAATGCAAACTATTTACATTTGAGCACACCTACAATGGGAATTGGCATTTTAGAAATCAGTGACTTCAGGCTCTCCCTTCCCCTATCTACATCCAAGTGTATAAGCATCCTCCTTGTCATCCTGATATTAAGATTCCTCTAGTAATCCTAATCATGTCTTGCCTATATTTTAGTAGGGGAAGTAACGTTCTAAACTCAACTGAGTGGCTATTCCTCACAATTTCTCCTTGTGATGCAGCGGAACCATGGAAATTAGGATCTCAAGACGCAGCACCACCTATAATGCAAGGAATAACAAACTTACATCACGATGTCTTTTTCTTCGTTATTCTGATTTTGGTTTTCATATCATAATCTTGGGTCACACGTTAAAATAAGAGTGTTTTTGTTATGGAGTGGTCATAATATCTGAAAACATTTTCTCTAGGAAAACAAGTTCGTTAAAACTGAGGAAAATAACTTCCCTAATGGGAGTAGGGAAAACAACAACAACAACAACATACCCAGTGTAATCCCACAAGTGGGGTCTGGGGAGGGTAGAGTGTACGCAGAGGAGGTAGGGAAAACAAGTTCCATAAATGGCCTTCCAAGCTCATCGTCTCAGCTGCCTCCCCCCCCCCCCCCCCCCTACCTCCAGTGTTTTCCTAGCTTACATATAAATGTTCTTGGGACAACATTTTTTGTTTACGTACCAAACACTAGAAAATAAGTTAGAAACTCACTTATTTTCCAACAAGAAATATTTTCTATGGAAAATGTTTCCCTTCATACCAAACACATCCTAAATGTGTAACTCTCTTGTACAAAATCATGTTGCACTAGCTACTGTACAATCTTTAAACAATAGCCTTCAATAAATGGATGACAAACTCTATATTCAAGATATTTGCAATACAAGATAAAACAATCCGCCGGTATCAGTTGAACAGAACAAAAACAGATAGCACATAGTTAAGTAGAAGTAGAGCTTCAAATGAATGAACTAACTCACTTTGATCAAGCGATCACGAACACTGTCAGCAGTAGCATAGTATGCTTGTTCTGGCTCAAACTTGAAAGGAGAAAAATGAGGACTATAATGAGCATGATACTTTATGCTAGATGCAATCTCAGTAGGCTCTTCACCCAGTGGTTGAGCAATTGCTGGAATCTTTGCTGACACATCAGTTCCAGTATTGCCATTGGGTTTTGTAGTAGCTTCCATGCTCATAAAAGAAACCTACACAGTGAAATATTCAGCAAAAAAACAAAATGGAAACAAAGCAAAATGTTCAACTGAATAAACCACAAGTCACAATAGAACAACTGTATAGAATAAAGCCAACAATCAACTAAAGAGAAATACGAAAAGATACTCTCTTCATTTCAATTTGTTTGTCTTGCCTTCCTTTTTAGGAGGTTTCAGAAGGTTTCAGAAAGAATGCGTATTTAGGTTTCAGAAAGAATGCGTATTTCTTTTTTTCTTCAACTTTTCACGTGACATATTTAATATAACGAGATTAAACGTAATTTGGAACATTCAACATATTTTTAGTTAACAACTACAAGAATCAAAAGTGATCTTACTTTTTTAAACTCAGTGCAAGTCAAAACAAGACAAACAAATTAAAACGGAATGAGTACCAAAATTGTAAGTACCAAAACGACAGTATCAATTCTAGTCAAAATCTCAAAAACGAAAGATATTCTTGAGTACCAAATTGTAAGACAGCAAAGGTCAGATAATAAAAGTAAGAATCATACTCAAGAATATCTGATAAATAGTGAAATGGGAAAAAGTGGAAGTGGAAGGTATTTAAATAGGAAGAGAGAAAAGAATGAAGTTGAATATGCTTCGTTTACACGAAGATATTTTATAGTTTAGAAAAATAAAAGAGCTCCACCCTTTTTCGTGGTGATAATTATTGTTTATTGATGAATGGTGTGAAAGTGGGCAAAAAAATATCATGAGAGAGGAGAAGACAAAAGAGGGGTTATCTTGATTTAGACAAATGTAATAGAGCAACCAACACTAGTGTAATGGACGGGGGAGAAGAAGAGCAAAGCAACTATGGACTCACACGAGTGAAATTACTAAATCCTATCTGTCAATTTATGTGCCACTTTTCTTTTTAGTCTGATTCAAAAAAATGTCATATTTTTATATAATAAAAAATAATTTAATTTTAAATTTTTTATTTTATTTTTAATGAAATATGATTATTATAACACAAATGTTTAAGATTTATTTTAAATTACAAATTTTAATAAAAAAAATTGTGACATCTCTCGAAAAAAGGAAAAAGATTTACACCCTCCGTCTCTTTTGCCGCTTTTTTAATTTACACGCTAAGAAATATTAATTAGGAGAAACATTTGATTATTTTACTCTTATTTATGTCTAAACTAGAATTTCTCTTCATTAAATGTTGATTCTATTTACATGTCATCTCCATTAATGATAAAATTCTACTAAGAATAAAGTGAAAAAAAAATTATTATATCTTGTACTTCTAAAATGATAAATAATTTGAGAATAATTATTTTTAATAACTACGATAAATAATTTAAGACGGAGGGAGTAGTGTTTATGATATTTGTTGAAAAGAGAGAGGCGTGACGTGAAGTGTGGGCATTTAATGAAAAAGCTGGGGGCACGAGATCTTATGGTGAACGTAATCACATTGGGTTGAACTTCAATGGCTTCATCCTCATATTTAAACAAGAAATTCCATGAATTGTCCTTCAAATAGGCTGGTGTTTAATTTTTGTCATTTAGCAATCAAACTTATGTTTAGTGGGGCTTGTTTTTTCCCTTTTTTTTAGTTTTGTTGTTGGACACTTTTGTTTTTTGATTTTTAATAAATAAAATGTCCTTCTCGGGAGAAATTAAATTTAACCCCTTGATTTATTGAGAATTTGTCACGACCCAGTTAGGGGCCGCGACGGGTACCCGGGACTAACCACCGTGCACCACTCGTTCTACTACTCATCATGCTCATTAACTACTCTTTTATCGATTTTATACTCAAATCATAAGGAAGTCATGTTTCATTTGTAAACATAAATAGTTTCATATACATAAGCCCTTTTGGCTATCAAAATAATAGATACAATTATACCATAGTGACCTTGTCGGACCACATAACTCACACTGTGTATCTACGAGCTTCTACTGAAGTACAGATCGCATAGACGGGACAGGACCCCGTCGAGCCCAACATATACAAATATACGCAAAAGAATAATCAAGCACCTCCGGAACAAAGGAGTGCTTTCAATCAGCTAACAGCTCCTACGAGTCTGGCTCAAGCTCGCCTCCCTGTCTACCTGTGGGCATGAACACAACGTCCAAAGAAAACGGACGTCAGTACGAATATTGTACTGGGTATGTAAGACAAGAATGAAATAAATATAATAGAAGGATCGTGAGCCATAAGAGAAAGATATAACCTGCAAGAGTGTCATAAGCAAATACATTTCGTACATATATCACATTTTACATAATTATGGTACATATGTCATCACATCACGTATCTCGTCACATTACATATCTCGTCACACCACATATCCCGTCACATCACATATCTCGTCACATCACAATCCTCATCATTATCCCGCGTCCGGGTAACCATTATATGCCGCCCACTAGTGGTGATCATGCCCGGCCCTTTAGGCTCGGTGTAACATCACAGCCCGCCTTAGCGGTGACATGCCCGGTCATCTAGGCACGGTGGAATCATATGCAGCCCGCCTTAGCGGTGACATGCCCGGCCATTCTGGCACGGTGGAATTTCATCATCACATAATCAATCATTACCCATCACTATTGCACATTTCATGAACGTATCATAATCTTAGCATAACTTGGCTTTTTCATACATAACATAGGCATATTATAAGCTAGCATTATTGATCATCTTATAAACATACCATGACTTTACATCATTTCACATTTAGCATTAGGAGTATACATTAGACTTTGAAGACAACCATAGCTATGTCGGGGTGACGTAAGGTCGTAAACCCCCGATTATATTATGAACATTTATGAATACTTTGCCTCACCTTGAAGGAAATAGTGCATAAGGTGAGTGTTAACAATAATGACATCATCAGCATTGTGTGATCATCATATCATGAACTATCGAACCTCTATATTTTAACTCATTATCATGCTCGTATGTAATTTAGTATACTTAAGGACTCATAAGTTCCATCATATAGGAGGATCATGGAAAGCTTGAAAGATTCATGCCTTTGAAGGAAGGGATAAGCCTTACATACCTTTGACGTTTAGCTAATCTATCGCTTGCTTGTTCTTCTTTAATGCACACGTTCTACCTTCAAGAGAATTTATATCGTCATTAGCTAAGCAATTATAAGAACGGGCTTTCTAAAGCTAGGGAAAATTGGGCAGCACTTCCTTTGTTTAAAATACTTTTCCCATAGTCTATATCAACTCCCAAACGCTCACAACCACATTCACGATATTGCAAGCAACAATCATCATTTATATACATTGACTACAATCCACCATTTCTCTTCAATTTCTCCATATTTATGGTTATAGCTTACTATCGCGTTTCCTCGTATACAATACTTATTTGATGGTAGACATGTCATTTATGACGTATTCATAATCACAACACCCCAACATTTATGATTCAATCCAACTACCATCCAAACATGACACTATTCACTCATTAATGACCCATTTCCTATGTCTTTCTACAATTCAAGTATCTTAACCTTTCAATACCTTAAACAACATGGTTTAATCATGAAACTTACCTTAGGTGATGGTTGAACGAGTCTTGAGTGGATTTTCTCCTCTAGCACCAAAACCCTACTTCATCTCCCTTGGGTTTTCTTGATTTGGATGACCTTCACTTGGGTTTCATACACTTTGTTTCATGGATTTGGTGTTGTTGATCTTGGTTTTCCTTTGATTCTCTTGTGGAGGATTATTAGAGAGTATTCTAGATGTTTCTTGAAGTGTGGAGTGAAAATGAAATGAAATGGAATGAAAAAGGATCCCTTATACTTAACTTAAAAAGCTGGTCGACCAACTTTATACGGACCAACATACGGTCCGTACTATTTATACGAACTGTATGTGTGGCCGTATGTTTGGTCCAGTAGCTGGTGCCCTCCTTGGCCAATTATACGGTCCAACATACGGCTGGTACAATTTATACGGTCCGTAGGTTGGGCCGTATAATGCCCAGTGGTTCCGTTTTCGTTCTCGTCGACTCGTTTGATCTCCGATCCTTACGGAACCTTCTTGGCACTTGTTTAACATCTCAATATCAATCTTAGGGACGTTATTACTCTTCTCTAAGACATCATTATGCCATCATAGACTCGTTGCTCGAAATTATTATCTGATACACAACATATGATTCGCTTTCCTTGGCAACTTTCTTTCCTTGCATTATATGCCTTTGAAATCTCGTTGAGGGTCATCAATACTATTTCTTACTCATCAAAACATCGCATACGCTATGTCCTTTGTTAGCCTATTCACTGTACATATACAGGGGATTTTCCAAGGTGTAACAGAATTTGAGAAAACTTAAAACATAGAAGTTGTAGCACTTTGAAATATCTTTCCAACGGTATCTTGTGAAGCTCAAACGAAACTCTGTGCTAAGAGTTATGCCTATTTTACTATCACTGGTCGGAGCAGAATTTTCAGATTTTGGGTTACGTTTTTAGCCTTTTCCTACTCGAATTGGGACTCCTATTTTATTATTGTATGAAGTAAAAACGTCCCTAACACTATTCTAAACCCTAAGAGACTGTTATTTTTCTCTCTACCACCATCCCTAAAGAACCTAGACACTTCAATCTTGCAAGAAACTCATTCTTGCAATCAAGAAAAATCAAGAAACCTTCAAGAATTTGGTTTGACAATCTAGTTTCCTAAGGTTTCCTCCAAGGTAAATATTTTAATCAAGAAACTTTGTATTCTACAAGATTTATCATTTATAAAGATTAGAATAAATCCATCCATCCGGTTACCCTATAAAAACCAAGAGTTGTAAAAAAGTTGGAGAAAACTCTTGTATTTTTCTGTTGAGTTTCATTCCGACCAGCCATATTAATTTGGTGTTTTCTGATACTCTAACCGTTGGATCAAGCCCAAAATTTAACTGAGTGTTAATAATACATAAGTATAAAATATGAACGGTGAAGATTGGATTTCGTGGTCCGGAGCAGTACCCTTTGAGCCACGAACAGTAGCTACGAAAATCAATGAAAATCCTCTCAAGGTTTCCAAATTCAAAGCTTTTGGAATTCTTCTTCAAAGATTCAGACTTTTCTTCAAGTTTTGGAGCGATTAAGGTATGTAGAGTTACTATCTACATGTGGGAACATCATTTTTCTTCCCCACGCCTCCTAATCCATAAAGTATGAAACTTTACAAAACTAGGGTTTCTATTCTATACTATGCTCATGATAACCCTAGGTCCATGTCTATGACTATATTATGTTTGAATTGCTATTATTCTATCATTGTATTCTTGATACTCATTATGATTATTCAGAATCTGTCCGTAATCCATGAAAACCCATATTTTGTATTCCATGGGTTCTTGCATGCATGTTCTTGACTAAGAATGATTATTTCATGAATATCCTATATGTCTACAAGTTTTCATGCAATTAAATCATATAATTACTTTCATGCCATGATACAAGAAATACACATGCTAAATACAAGTTATTTCATGAAACCATGCTACAAGGTATCTGATGAAACCATGATACAAGCTATGTTACAAGTTACTTCGTGAAATCATGATTACAAGTTATTTCACAAAAATCATGGGCTTCTTAGCCAACTATATTATGTTCATGTTTTTGGGAGTTGCACGAATTACTGAGAAGGCTCAGATAGCCTGAAACTACGTAGCCACTGTAGGACAAGGATCGCTCCGCCCAGTTAGGACGATACCTTAATTTTACACCGAATGGATCCATCAGGCACGTTACCACCTTATACCCTGGCAAGGTATGGGGGCTCTACTGGTCCAGCGAGGTACCAGACTCCACGTACCCACGTGGTGATATCACATGGTCGGTTTATGAAATGCTCTCCCTACTTATCAAGTTTTACTTATATATATATGTACCCATGCTCATGCTCATGTTCATGTTCAGGTTTTCAGTTTCAGTTCTTATCATGTTATTCCATGTCCCATGTTATTTCTTTCAGTTGCTTTACATACTAGTACATTCAATGTGCTAACGTCCCCTTTTATTGCCCGGGGGCCTGCATTTCACGATGCAGGTACTAATTTAAAGGATGATGCATCTGCTCAGTAGGACAGCATTCGTATCAGCTTATTGGTGAGCCCCATCTCATTCGGGGTTTAGTCAACTCTTTATTTTATGATTAGCTATGCATCTAAGGTATGCTGGGGGCCTTGTCCCAACGAGTATGTTTTCCGTGTTCAGACTTATGTTAGAGGTTTCATAGACTAGACAAGTTAGTTATGTCATGTCACACTTTCAGAGTCGTGTAGCCATTTTGGCTCATTCATGTTATTTCTGCACTCATGTTTAAACAAGTATTTTGATTAAGTATTATGACTTATTGCATTTTATAAAGGCTCATCGCATTCACGTTAAAATTCCGCTCATGTTATGCCTCATGATGATTCAGCAAGCCATGTGGTTCGCTCGGTCACATGCAGTAAGGTACCGAGTGCCGTGTTTCGCCCAGGCCATGGTTCGGGGCGTGACAAAGCTTGGTATCAGAGCCTAGGTTCAAGTGTCTTAGGGAGTCTATGAAACCGTGTCCAGTGGGGTCACTTTTATATGTGTGTGCGCACCACACATATAAATAGTTGACCACCAAGACATCTAGGATTGTCTCACTTCTTTCAACTCTAGATCGTGCAATAGAGCTATGTTATCAGAAATCAATTGAACTCGTGCATTGTTTCCCATTCTACCGAATACGCCTTGTCTCAACGGATGAGGGAGATGTAAATTCTAATCATTAACAATATGTTGCTTTCAAATAGAGTCATCAGGAATTATTCTAACTCATTCCATGAAGCTTAGAGCAGTAAGTGACATTTTTTTTCTATCGAATTCTGGATGTATCGAATGCGTAAGCGATAAGAAGGAAATTTAAGACCAAGACTCGCCAAATGGGCCTGGTGTGTTTAACAGACGGTAATACCATTTTTTTTGAAAAGTTTTGGTATGGTAGTACATGTAGGCTATTTACCTTACATAGTAAGTTTATTTGGGTTCTGTCACGACCCGACTAGGGGCCGTGACGGGTACCCGAGGCTAACCACCGAGCACCCCTCATTTCCTTACTCGTAATAGTTATTATGCACTTCTTTCCCATTTATATACCCATAATCATAAGACAATCATTTTTCATTTCGAAAACATATTTAAATTTTATATACATACGCCCTCCGGCTATCAAAATAGTAATATATATACACCATAGTAGCATTGTGAGACCATACTACCCACACATACGTATCTACGAGCCTCTACTAGAGTACTAGACATATGGACGGGACAAGACCCCGTCGTGCCCAAAATACATATACATATATATACACAAAAGTATAAACCCGATTAGCACCTCCGGAATAATGGAGTGCTCTTGCAAATTTGCTGATAGCTCCTAAAGGTCTGCGCCACCTCCCTGTCTACCTGTGGGCATGAACACAGCGTCCAAAGAAAACGGACGTCAGTACGAATATTGTACTGAGTATGTAAAGCATGAATGAAATAAACATGATAGAGAAATCATAAGTCATAAGGTGAAGGCAAAACCTGCGCGACCTTTAAGGATGAATACATTTCATACATATATCATATATACATAATCGTCGTACATGAATCATCATAGCGTATACATCATTATGTCATATCATTCGTCATCATAGTACCATATCTGCTCATACACATAAAACATTATCCGTATTCGGCCACGTAGTGGCTCAACATTATCTGTATTTGGCCATGTAGTGGCTCGACAATATCCGTATTCGGCCACGTAGTGGCTCGACAATATCACATACATATCTTCCGGGCTTTTCATACATATATCATATATATAATCATAGCACATACATATTTATATCATATACATACCTGGCCAACCAAGGCTTCAGGGTTATAGCTACCTGGCCCTACCAAGGCTTCAGGGTTATATCTACCTGGCCCTACCAAGGATTCAGGGTTATATCTATCCAAGGCTTCAGGGTTATATCTACCTGGCCCTACCAAGGCTCAGTGTTATCCGTACCCAACTGCAGAGGTGTGCGCGCGTTACATAAATATATACATATTCTACCCGGCCTTATAAGCTTGGGGTTTCATAATAGTCATACATAGGCACATATATGTATACATAAAAGCCCATAAATATCTTTAGCGTCATCACTATTATCATCGTCATCATTATCATCATCACTATCAACATCGTCGTCATTATCATCATCACTATCAACATCGTCATCATTATCATCACATATATCTCATGAACTTATCATATGCTTTCATAGAGCATACATTTGGATTTAAAGACAATCTATGAGAATCGCATCGTATTCGTAGCATGAATTTCATAATAATATCGCATAATAGACTTTGTAATCTCTAGCTTAGGCTCATCATTACTATCGTCGTATCTATGGCATATCTCTTACCTTAATCTCATATGGAACCCTTTATGAACATAGACTCGTAACTTTTCGGAACATTGGTCATAGGACAAGTACTAGAGCTTATAGACAATATATAACAATATCTGGGTGACATAAGGTCGAGAACCCTTGATTCCATTATGGAGCATTCATAAGCATTATGCCTCACTGTTACACCTCGAAAAATTTCCCGTTGGTGCACAGTGAATGGGCTAACGAAGAGCACGAAGTGTATGGTATTTCAATAAGTAAATAATGACATTTGATGACCTTAAGTAAGATTTCAAAGACATCCGACGTTGGACAAGAAAGTTTCCAAGAGAAGGCAAGGCATACGATAGGTATCGGACGAGAATTATGAGTAAGAAGTTGATAACGACTTAATGATGTTTAGGGAAGAGTTATAACGTCCCTTGGATTGTTAATGAAGTGTTAAACAAGTGTTGAGAAGATCCCATAACGATTGGAGATCAAACGAAGTAGCGAGAACAAGTTCAGTGGACTGATGGGTTATACGACTCATTATACGGACCGTATAATGTTATACGGACCGTATAATGGACCGCAGAACCATCACAGTGAAGATCGCTCACTGGTGGGATTATACGGTCAGTTATACGGACCGTATAAATTTATGTGACCCGTATAATGGACTGTATAATGGTCACAGAGGCGAGTGAATGAAAGGTCCATTTCAGGGTCACTTATACGGACCATATAAGTTTATACGAACCGTATAAGTGTATGTATAATGTCCCGACAGATCAGATTTTTGGGTTATTAAAAAGGGGACCAAGTTCATTATTTCATTTCCACATTTCACTCCTTCTCTCTAGAACTCTCTAGAACATTTCTCCCACACAAATTCAAGAGATATTAGTGACCATCCACATCAAGCTAAGTGAATCAAGTGTAAGAAACCTATTAAAGTTCATCCAAAGCAAGAAATCCAAGTAGAGGTGAAACTAGGGTTTTTCTAAAGTGAAATGTTTGCACCCAAGGTTCATTCCTACACCATCTAAGGTAAGTTTTATGACATTTCCTTGTTGTTTAAGGTACTTGAAAGTTGAAACACTTGGATTATATGAGGAAATAGGAAATGGGTCATGAATGTGGGAATAGTGTCACTTTTGAGTAAATGTTTGGATTGAGTTATGACTCTTGATACATTATGATTTTAATCATGTTATAAATGACATTGAGAACATGGAATAGACTTTGTATATGAATGAACGAAATTATGTGATATGACCATGAGTATGGATGAATTGGGGTGAAATGAGAAGTAAGGATAATGTAGGTGAATAAAGGCTATTGTGATGATATTGTGAATAATATTATTGATGTTTGGGAGTTGATATATGATATGGAGGAAGTCATATAAATAAAGGAGATGCTGTCTAATTTTCCCTAGCTTTAGTCATGAATGCTAAGCTATCAATTCTCTAATGTTAGTATGCACTCTAATGAAGGTAGAAACGTGAGCACTGAAGAAGCACGTGCAAGTGATAGAATAGTCGAACGGAAAGGTATGTAAGGCTAACCCTTTCTTTCATAAGGCATGGTTCTTTGGCCAATCATCTAAATCTTCTATAAGTCTATGACGAATTCCAACGATTCTATCTTCAAAGGCTACTAAACTTATGACTCTCGTCATGTGTTATGATTGTACTAAGTTCCTCGTACGACAAGCAATCCTATAAGGATATATGTAATGAACAATAATGATAGTGATAACGATAATGATAACGATGATGATAGCGACGACGATAACGATGACGAAAATGATAATGATGATAGTAATGAGATGCCTATGAACTATTATGTATGTGTATCTATGTATGACTATTATGGAACCCCGAGCTTATGAGGCCGGGTAGAATATGTAGCTATTTACGTAACGCGCGCACACCTCTGCAGATGGTACGGATAACCCTGAAGCCTTGGTAGGGCCAGGTAGATGTAACCCTGAAGCCTTGGTAGGGCCAGGTATGTGTAACCTTGAGCCTTGGTTGGCCAAGTATGTATGAAACACCGATCCTTCATGGTCGGGTATGCTATGCAAATGCTATGCATATGATGTGATTATGTATATGATATAGATATGAGTATGAATACGAATATGATAAGAATATGAATGAGACTATGTATATGAATACGGCGATGAACACAACGTAAATGGGTACAGATATGATTACGGACATGGATATGGATGTATGTACACAAATACGCATTAGAAATGGAAAGTTCCTATGAAAGGCAAGTAAGTGCTTATGACGATGATATTACTATCTCCTACCCTATGCTATTTCTTATGTTGTATATTATGCTTCTATGTTGATATTGATCATGCTTTACATACTCAGTACATTCTTCGTACTGACGTCCTTTTGTTTGTGGACGTTGCGTCATGCCCACAGGTGCAGAGGGAGACATACTTGACCCATAGCTACATTCTCAGGGACTACATAGCGGAGCTCCATTTCATTCGGAGCTATAGCTTTTGGTATTGATTATTTTGTGTACATAATTATGGGCATAGAGGGGTCCTGTCCCGCCAATATATTATGACATACTCTCCTTAGAGGCTCGTAGACGTGTGTATGTGGTTAGATGTGTTTGGCCTTGTCTGCCTATATTTTGTATATCATTTTGTTAGCCTTGTCGGCTCATATACATGGATATGGCATAAATGCCAATGATGATATAAAGGTATTTGTTGTCCAATGGGACTAGTATGATTGATGGATGGAAATGTATGATTTAATATGTGACTCACCTAGATGTAAGTGTAAGTGTATGATAAGGGGTGCCCGGGTGGGATAGCACTGAGTGCCCATCGCGGCCCTCCGGTTGGGTCGTGACAAAAGTGGTATAAGAGCAGTTCAGTCCTAGGGTATGTCTACGAGCCGTGTCTAGTAGAGTCTTGGTTATGGCTGTGTTGCGCGCCACACTTATAAACAAGAAGCTGCGGGCATTTTAGGAATAAAGGATCGTGTTTCTTCATAAGAATCGTGCGATAG